>NC_045599.1:76348385-76657685 GCF_009762305.2 Zalophus californianus
AGAGAAAATGTTCCTGTTCGTCTATAGTGACCATTATTTAATTTTCTTTTGTACTAAAATATGTTTCTCCTACATTTTTACTGGCTCCCCGAGTCACTGTTGCCCAGCTGTTCCTGACTGATTTATTTTCTAAATGATCACTTCTAATGATATTTTTGGTCATCTCTTATAGGATATTGTGTGTCATCTCCTACCTAGAAAAGTAACAAAAATGAAGTAGGGAGTTGGGAAGTGGGGGCGGGGGGATGGTCTGCCTCATTATAATATTTATATCAAGCTCCTGGGAAGTCTCAGTTAAGGAGGACACAATTACTTCTCTTTTCAGGAAATCTTTTACAGAGAGATCTAAGCACAGGCTAAGACCGGGACTAGGAACTGAAAAAAATGACACAGGACACCTTATCACTATGAGATGCACTGTGATAAATAATTCCATTAAGAATCCAAATAGCCAAGTATTACAGAGTTCTTAAATTCTAAGCAGAAGAACCACTGAGCTACAATGGCAGTTAGATGAAATCTAAAATCCTGAAAGTACTAAACCAAAGAGAGTCAAGGTCCCCTGTCAAAAGCAGTGGTACTGTGAATAAAGCCAGGAATTCCAGACTCACATGGACCCAGGTATCTTACAAACACATTCTACTGGGAATGGAGAAGTGCCACTAAGAATAATTGTGATCTGTTCTAGGAAAATGCATCATCTCCCCTGGGAAAGCAGCTCAAAAGACCTATTTGTTGACATTGTTTAAATCTATCATAACCAAAAGCTTCATCTTGATATCATCAGGCAAAAATAAACAAGTTTTTTATGATACAAACTTAATATGAAGGAATATAGCTAAGAATGGCAATAATATGAGCCCACTCTACATGAAAGGTGAGCTTGTTCCTGTATTCCCAACTCCTCTTCCTCAGTAAGCTTTGAGGGAACATTTTATGAGGGGAGAGAGACCATTAGAATTGACATTGCTGAAGAGACTCCAGTAGCAAAGACTTTTAAAAACTAAACCATAAGCAGGGAAACTTAGTCTAAGCCACAGAAGAAAAATAAGACAACCAAAATGTTCATAAACCGAAGTCTGCTTGTTTTGGACATTTTGCAAATGGAAAACATTATATTAAATCTTAAGTTATTTATTCAAGGTTGATACTTTACATTTTGAATTTACACCACCAGCATTTCATAACATCAAAGCAAGTCTGTTTAACCTTTTCTTCCCTTATCCTCCTACCAACATAAAAGCTGAAGAGGAAAAACCTATCTGGCCAACTATAGGTAACTTAATTTATTCTAGTCCATGTTTCAATATGAAATGTCAGGATTGTGGAGAGAGAGGGGAGTGGGGAAAGAGAAGATCTAAAAATGAAGAGTGAACAGTGTCTACCTATTGGGGATCTGGTCCAGAATGACCAGCAGCTGACCATTAAAGCTGCCACCCATAATTGGAAAGAGCGAAGTTGCCCAATTCTGAGCACTCTCATCCATTGCAAAAACCCAAGGGAGGCCAGCTGCCATTATTTTGGCACAGGAAGGATCGTTTCCTCTCCTGCCAGGCCCACACATCTCGTTTGCTTCCCCTCAGTTATTTTTCAAGCCAACCCGCCCTCCTGACAGCTCTCCAGGCTGCACCTGAGGTGCAGTCTTTTTGAGGCTTCCTCCCTAACTTTTTATGCTTCAGTGAGAAGAAGCTAAAATTTAATGGACATCAGAAGACATTTTCTTCTGTTATTGTTGTTTTATTTTTATTATTCTAAAGGTAATAAGAAAGAGATTCTAAGGCAGGGAATCCACATGCAGCCATGTGGCTTAGGCTACCCACCACACCATCCCGTACAACACTATAGGATGATGTTCATGTGAACTATGATGTCAATGTCAACAGTGCCTCCAAAAGTTATAAAAGGCAGTGGCTCTGTTCTCTGGGCCTATTACAGTATAGAGAGTTTAAGAATCATGGGGCGCCTGGGTGGCTCAGTCATTAAGTGTCTGCCTTCGGCTCAGGTCATGATCCCAGGGTCCTGGGATCGAGCCCCACATCGGGCTCCCTGCTCAGCGGGGAGTCTGCTTCTCCCTCTCCCACTCCCCCTGCTTGTGTTCCCTCTCTCACTGTCTCTCTCTCTTTCTGTCAAATAAATAAATAAAATCTTAAAAAAAAAAAAAGAATCAGACACAACTGGTTCTCTCTTCCTCAAACATCTTGTTCTCGTTCTTCTTAAAAAGTTGTATAAATCACTCTTTTACTTTCACATTATTTAGAGAACCTCTGAGGAGCACAATTTCCATATTCTCCCATGATACATTATTAAAAGAACTAAGAGGACAAAATCTTAAATATCTAATTTTCTTTACCAAAGAGAACATTTCAAAAAAAAAGAAATGGTGTTTTGTTTTGTTTTTTAGCTGCTGCTTTTACCAGAGCTCGACAAGAGTATTCTTTATTTTAATGTGCAAATGTTTAAATTTCATTTTCTGAAAAGAACATTTTAATTTTGTGAATAGTTGTCACTGTGTTATGATGTCAAGTGGCAATTTTAATTCATCAAGTTAAATAATTTTAGACTTAAATGATTCTATTTACATCTACTAACCTTAAAAGGACAAGAAAATGATTAAATTTTTATTGGATTTAGTTTGCCTTTTTCCCAATCATTAAATGTGGGTCAATTGTTTACAAGTACTGTTGTAAATCTAAAAATGTCGATCTCAATGATGGTCCCCTATTATATTTGAGAAAGTAAAGGCTCTTAGGAATGATGTATCTCCTTTTCCTGTCCCCCAAGCAGCACTGAGGAGAAGAAGAAGAAAGTCGCAAATATATAAAAAATCTTACCAATACTGCCCCCCCCACCCAATTTGAAGGATGTGTTCTGGTGAGGACGAAAGCATGACAAGGCAGAAGTTATAAAATGTCCTTCTAGATTTGAGACCTTTTCCCCACAACAGAAAGATCATAACACATCAGAAGCCAAAAGAACTCCCTAAATCACCAATTTGTTTTTCTCTCACTTAAAATTAAGCAGGAAAGCTTCATGTACTGACTTACCAAAATGCAAAAGTTTAGCAAAATTGAATCAGAAAAGGGGAAAATCAAAAACGCACTAAAATGTTAATCAACCTGATGAAAGAAAATTAGAAAGCCTATGTGAAGATCATCCACTGTGTTGCAATTAAATAGTACCAGAATTACCTGGAAGAATTCTTAAAATTTACTTGTATTTTCATCTCCACAGACAAAAGAAGCAAGGCAGAGAGACAACTGGAAGGAGAGTGATGTATGAGAGCTGCCAGAAATGAAGTCTTAGTAGAACAGAATCTGGAAGCCAAGGACATTTTTCAAGGGGTAGGGATAACCGTATGAGGCCAACGATCTGAATCGGGTACATTAGAGGGTTCTTCAGATATATCCCATGGCCCAGACACTCCTTATTCCTAGGTCATCCTCTCTACTTTTCCATGAAAAGCCACACTGAATCTTCAGTGCCTAGCTTCCTAGGTGGTCACTGCAGGGCAGACCGCACAACCTAGAAATGCTAAGGAGTTAGAGCCCTGTAGCATGAGACTTGACCACTGAGAAACATGAAATAGGGAGACCAACCTTGGTTGGAGAAACAGCTCCACATTTAGAGAAGCCCTCTCTGCTAATTTCCTTTTCTTCTAACATGTGTTGAAGAAAATGTCCAAAGAGGGATTTTCTACTTCTCTCCACTGCTTTCCCTCTCCTGAACCCAGCAGCTCTATGCTTTTTCTACTTATCCATTGTATTCAATGTACTTCTTTACTTCATATATGTGTGTGTGTGTGTGTGTATACATATACATATATATATATATATATATATAATGTTTCTAAAATCCCACCTTTCTTATATGGGCTACTTCTATCCCAGAGTGGCAATATTCTAACCCATGTATATTTTAAGGAAAGAGTTTCCTTCGTGGAGGCAAGTATTATATATTATTTTTCATGAGTTAGCTCTTATGTTTGAAGGGTCAGTTTGTTTAGCAGTAAAATGAGGGTGATGTATTTATCTTAATACTCAAACTATTTGAAGTAGGAAGAATGTGATGACAACTCTAGGTCAATAGCTTTAAAAACATGGCCTTTAAATAAACAGAAACTTCCCCTGTTGTGAGAGAGGGATGAATTTAGTCAAAAAGAACAAGGACATAGATAAGAGTGCTACTCCTCTGATTCTGCCAAAGGAGTGACTGAACTTTTGAAAAAGGACTCCAAGCAGATTTGATTCCTCACAGGTGTGGTACCCTTTGCTTTCTTCCTCGGAGCTCTTTATACCAAGCTTCTATCCTTATTTGGTGCCCAAATTTAGCAACCATCTCAACTTACTAACCATATCATTTTCAACAAATAATTAAATTGTTTGAGTTTCAACCATTCACCATAAAATGTGAATGGTATTTACTTCCATAGGTTGTTGGAAGGATCAAATATGATAATGTGCTTCGATTGTTCTAACATATGATCTGTCATATGGTAGATACTCGGTAGAGTATGTTGGGTCCCTCCCTTTCCAGGGTCTTCATCTCTCTGTGACAAGTGTAGCTGTGAGTCGATGCTAAGCATGATGAGGAAAGATTGATCATATCTGACCACAAGTAAGAAACTATTCTTGCCATTTGCACGTGAGGGTCCTGAGGCAGGAGAGATGCCTACTATCTGAGTAAATGGACTGCTTACAAATGTCTGCTTTGATAAGGCCAGTGCTTCTCCTAGGAAATCAAATCCTGCGTTAATGGGTTTGCCTTTTCTCTCCATCGCTCCAGGAAGTATAGAATCTTGCCTGGAAGCTTCTCTATTCCTTTAAATCAGTGCAAATTTCTGCATTTATCTTTCAAAGAGAAAACAGAATGCATTAAGTCAGGCAAGTAAAAAACAAACTGTACCACAAGATGCTTTCTCTTCGTTGACAACTGCATGGTGATTGAAATAAAACAGGGAGGTAGATAATTTAGTCAAGTGATACGAGTGTGATTAATGTTTTAAGAGATTTCTAACCAAGTCAGAGCTTGTATTTTACTATTGGTTAACAGATCCTAGGGTGCTTGGGTCAGTTAGTTTTGATAGTCTCCAACCAGAATCCTTAAAAATAAACAAAAACCCACTTCCTAGGCTAGAAACAGAGGAGTTAGGTAAATAATAAGGTAAAGGACTTAACAATTTTTGTCTTTGTATATTTTATACCAGTTTCTATTTCTGATTAAGATACGGCACATAGTGTCATTTCTCATAGATATGTCATTTCTCAGATATATCACATAGTGTCTCCATATATATATTTCCATCTCCATCTGTAAAATGGGATCATAGAGTTATATCGCGGAAAGGAACCTCCAAAGATTCTTTTTTTTCTTTTATTTATTTATTTATTTATTTATTTATTTATTTATTTATTATTATGTTATGTTAATCACCATACATGACATCATTAGTTTTTGATGTAGTGTTCCATGATTCATTGTTTGCGTACAACACCCAGTGCTCCGTGCAGATCGTGCCCTCTTTAATACCCATCACCAGGAAGCGTGTGATTCTGTCTCCCAACAGGCAGAAAAGTCCTAAATCAATAAGTATCTAACTTCTTCAAATAGCTAATGCCCTTCATTGGTCACCTACTCTAATATCTAATAATCCAAATAGTGGTAAATAAATAAAAAAATAAACAAGGTTTGGGGTTTTTAATCTATATATTGTGTCCATTTTAGTTTGGGTAATATCAACAAACACTTATTGCTTACATTTCTTCCCATGTGCAGACAAGGATATTAGGTGCCACATGTAGTTTATTCAGGTCACGCATGGTGCTAGTGGGACCGCATTTGTAAAATCAAGCTCCCAACCTATTATCTGGTCACAGACTGCTTACCAAATCCTGGCACTACAAAATTAAAGATATCCTTTCCTAGGAGAAAAGGAAAACCAAGGAAGAGATTAAGCTCCATTAGACGAAAGAGTCAAGGCACAAACCCTACAGAGTGTGAGCAAGTACCCTCTAAGGGAAAGACACAAGTCATCTACCAACTATCATTCCATCAAGTTCTCCCCCTCTGCACACCTCATAGAGAAATTCTGATCACTAATTAGGTGCCTATAATTCTGAGCCTTTTAAAGCATTATTCAGATTAAAATTTCTTTGATTTACTGCCACATTCTAATAATGGAACATGTGGCAGGACCTAGGAGCTTCATTTCTAACCCTATTCAACTGTCTTACTCTTATGCTGACATCATTTAAACAGAGGCTTCATTATATCCTTCCTTACAGCTTACCTAATGAACACCCCATACAAATACTTTTTAAAAAATAACAGTGTTCCCCGTTGCTGCAAATAATTTTTATATTGGCTGAATCTGCAAGAATAATAAAAGGGAAGAAGAAAAAGAGGTGCCAGAACAGTTGATAGACTCTGGTGGCCAAAGTTTTAAAAATATAATTCTTTCTCTGAAGGCAGATACCTAATACTGCATTTTTATCACTAATGTCTTTAAATTGTTATTTTTTATTTGAATGTTATATTTCTGATCCAGTTAATGTGGTCTGAATTGTGATGTTAAATAACTGTTTGACTTACTTTGAAATTGAGGGTGCAAGGGAATAATCTTCAGCAATTGCAGATTTTTATAGATATTGTTAGTAATTACTATAGTTTCATAAATGTTTTTAAGTGCTCAATTTTAAAAAGGAATTGAGACTTTTGGGAATAGAGAGTAAAACTAATTTTAATGTATCGAATTACTCCAAATTTTTCTACAGTTTTTACTTAGTTAGAAAGAACTCACACATCTGTAAATTTCTGAGTTTTAAATTTTTAGGTTATTCCATTAATTTTCTGGAGAAGATGCATATTTTTTCACAAAAGCAAAACCTCTGAAAGAAGCAGAGTTGCTGAACTGGTCCTATTTTATCTAACTGGATTTTAAATAGGAGTATATAATTGAAGATCATGTTCTATTTTTTTCTTTTCATTTGGAATATTAGGAATACAACTGAAGATTTTACTGTGACTGCCAAGTCCTAAGCACATGTTGACACCTGTCAAAATTAAAATGCTGGCAATCTTCATTATTTATGGAATCTGTACTTGCTAATTTGCCTAGTCACTAAAATTTATTTGTAACCCCAAAATCAAGACGCTGTGCTGTTGAGGTCACTCAGAGACATGCGCAGAGCAGCAAAAAACTGAATCATCTGATGGCTACATTCCTAACTGAAGTTGAACAAGGTGACACTCTGCCTTCTTGTTTCAGCTCTCATACTATAAACAAGTGTTCTTTCTGTGGTCTATTTAGTGCCACATATGTTTCACATTTTTGTGCTTTCTGTTGGTCATTTCGCTGTTTAAAATAGCCCCCAAGTAAGGTAATACAGTTCTGTATAGTGTTTCTAAGCACAGGAAGACTTGATGTGATTCACACAGACAGTGTATGTGTGAGATAAATTTCTTTAAGGAGTGAGTTATATAGAGCTGGCAGGCCATGAGTTCAATGTTAATGCATCAACAATGTATGTTAAGTAAGTTGTCTCTAAAAGGAAACACATATAAAAGAAAGTATGTATTGGTCAATCATAACATTGATCAGTGTTGTGATCAGAGGCTCACAGGGACCTAACTTTGTTTTCCCTTTGTTCACTATTCATTAATTCAGTGTTTGTGGCAACTTGAGAGAACATCCCTACTGCAAATAATGAGAATCTTCTGTAAGTACTTGTGGTCAGAATTAGTCTATGAATGATCAGATGAAGGGTACAAGATGCCTTCAGTTGAGGGCCTCCTCCCACTCAACCAAGAGCTCTGCTAGGTTTACCTTCTATCCCTACCTCATTTTTGACCATTTGTTAACTTGGGGTCTCCTAATTGAAATCTACAGCCTCCCTGGGGTTTCTATAAATACCCAAGTATACGTTTTCTTGTTCATCCCTGGGGCTCATTCCACTGGCTCTGAGGATTCCACTCTGTCTATGGACTGCCTTACCAGGCCATTTCCATTAAAAATTATAAATACCCAAAAATCTCATATAAGCCATTGATGAGGTTGGTGATACTGCTCAAGTTTGGGAGCTGTGGAACAAGACAGGATCACAGTTTAGGAAAACAAGCAACTTTTCAGTAAGCAATATGCTTTCTTATTCTTGAGATATCCTTTATCCATACCACCACTGGAGAACTTTCAGAGCTTAGTCCTCCTCCATCATTCCTTAGTGTCACAACACCATACTCCATATCTATTTCCCCTCAGGAGCAAAAAATATATTTTATTGTCTCCTATAGAGAAGTTTACTATCCCATTATTTTATCCTGGAGAAATATAAGTCATACCTTAAGAGTTTCATCATCTATACCAGTGGCCTACCAAGGTCTTTTCCTCAACCAAAAGTAAAAGTTTTCTCCCTAATAGGAATTCTGTTGCCAGCTGTTGAATATGGGACTTAGAGAGGTTTAGTACCTTTTCAGTACCATAGAGCCAGTACACGGTGGAGCCAGGATTGTAGCCCATACACTTGGACTCCCCAGACTGTTATCTTAAGCCTGAAATTCTAACTTGTCTTCTTCACAAGTACTATCCCTTCTTCCCCTTGATACCCTACCTTACATGTAAATACCAACTTCACCTTCTTCACCTTAATCTAAAGTTAGGAGGCCTGGCTTCATACAGGCAAGACTACATCATCTGGCATAAGCAAAACAATGGAAAAGAAAACTTAATGTATTTTCTGATAGACATAGAAAGGAACAAGCAAAAGAATATATAGAGGCATTGTGGTATGTAGTAGAGAGGATAGAAGAACTTGTACTGATTTCAGGGTCAAACTTGTGCAGTAGGATCATGCTTTGTAAACACCATCTACTCAAAGCACATAGCAATAATGGGTGAACTCTTTTTTAAGAGGGGGGAGGGGTAAAGGGAGAGGGAGAGGGAGAGAGAGAGAATCTTAAGCAGGTTCCATGCCCAGTATGGAGCCCAACATGGGGCTCAAACGTACAACCTTTCGATCACGACCTGAGCCAAAATCAAGAATTGGATGCTTAACCAACTGAGCCACCCAGGTGCCCCTAATAACGGTGAAATATTAAAAGAAACAAAAAAAATGCATTCAGATTCATGTAAAAGATAATATCCATACTATCCAAAGAGTAGATAGGGTCTGAAGTGTCAAGTGTTTTGCCATCCATGTCAGAAGGGAGCAGTTGCCACTGGGAATTTGACTCCTGTGGAGGAAGGGATGCTGAAAGTGTTTCATGCAAGATGGGGACAGTAGTGTCACTGCCTAACATCAGGGCCTTATGTGAGTTCTCTCACATGTAAAAGGAAGCTAAGAGAAAAGGTGGCAGACTTGCTGATGGGGACTTTGGCTTTGTCAGTAACAGTGAGCCTAAGGAAAAAGACAACCTTGGTGCTAGAAGCTAAGCTAAACTGCTTACTGGGTCTTCCATACTCCTACATATCAGTGGAGTAGTTTACTAGTTTTCGACTGGGGGCCCAGAGAACTAAGTGGAAGCAACCATAAAACAGTCGATAGTACAGGGGTTTAAAGAAAACAAAAAAAACAACAAAAGCATTCAAAATAAGCCTGCAAATCCTAAAAGACAGACAGAGAGAGAGAGAGAGAGAGAGAGAGAAGCTGAAAACAAAACAAAAACCATGAGGAAAACAGATTACCCTGGAGGTGGAATTTATTTTATAAAACATAAAAATGAGCTTGAAATTATGTATGGAGTATTTCAAAAAGAGATGAAGGGACAACATCCATTTAGAGATGACAAGACATCATGAAACCAATATAGGCAGAAAGGATATAAGAACAAGTTGATATTTAAAAAGATTATGTGGGTATGTAAGCTCATACCACACCTTATTTTCTTGCAAGTAACAACTCTAAACTCTGAATAAAATACAAAAAGCAACAAGCTGAAGGCACCAGAGAGAGAACAAAAGTAAGGCTTGAGATCCCCATTTTTTTACAACTTTTAGCCCAAAAGCAGGTAGAAGTTGATGCTGTACAAGGTGGCTAAGAATCCAGTAGGAAAACAGTATGGAGGTTCCTCAAACAGTTGAAAATAGAGCTACCATATGATCCAGCAATTGCACGACTGAGTATTTACCACAAAGATACAAATGTAGGGATCCGAAGGGGTACATGCACCCCAATGTTTATAGCCACAATGTCCACAATAGCCAAACTGTGGAAAGAGCCAAGATGTCCATCGACAGATGAATGGATAAAGAAGTTGTGGTATATATATACAATGGAATATTATGCAGCCATCAAAAGGAATGAGATCTTGCCATTTGCAACGACGTGGATGGAACTGGAGGGTGTTATGCTGAGTGAAATAAGTCAATCAGAGAAAGACATGTATCATATGACCTCACTGATATGAGGAATTCTTAATCTCAGGAAACAAACTGAGTGTTGCTGGAGTGGTGGGGGGTGGGAGGGATGGGGTGGCTGGGTGATAGACATTGGGGAGGGTATGTGCTACGGTGAGTGCTGTGAATTGTGCAAGACTGTTGAGTCGCAGATCTGTACTTCTGCGACAAATAATGCAACGTATGTTAAGAAAAAAGAAAAAGAAGAAAATAGCAGGAGGGGAAGAATGAGGGGGAGTAAGTCAGAGGGGGAAACGAACCATGAGAGACGATGGACTCTGAAAAACAAACTGAGGGTTCTAGAGGGGAGGAGGTTGGGGGGATGGGTTAGCCTGGTGATGGGTATTCAAGGGGGCACGTTCTGCATGGAGCACTGGGTGTTATGTACAAACAATGAATCATGGAATACTTCATCAAAAACTAATGATGTAATATATGGTGATTAACATAACAATAAAAATAAAAATTAAAAAAATTATTTAAAAAAAAAATCCAGTAGGAAAAAACACAGTCTCTTTCACCTGAAGAACCAAAGGACAGAGTTCAAAGAAATCACAAACAGTGGAGAGTTGGGAGGAGGGTAAGTCTGTGAAAAAGAAACCAGACAAGGAAATCCCCAAGTTTTGTATATACTCTGCACAAATCTCTGCCTAATTCCTGAACCATGCATGCATGCATTGCACAGACTCCACTAAAGATAAAAGAACCCAAATAAGAGTTTAGCTGCTTCCCAGTAGTCAGTTTGCATTTTGAATCCAACCAAATTAATGTCTGCTAAAATACAAAAGTCAACACTCTTTGGAGGAATATAACGGAGTTTCCACAACATAACATTTCACAATATCTAGGATAAAATCCAAAATTACTCAACCAGGAAAATATGATCCATTTTCAAGAGAAAAGTATAATAAACAGTGACCAGTCCTTGATGATCATAAATTGGAAGTAGCAGACAAGGATTTTAAAGCAGATACTATAACTATGCTCAAGTACATACAAGAAAATATGTACCCAATAATTAAATTTCAGCAGAGAAATATATTAAAAGATGGAAATTCTAGAACTGAAAAATATTATATCTAAAATTTTTAAAAAATACATTTGGATGGATTTAATAGCAGAATGAAGATGACAGAAGCAAGTCAAAGAACTTGAAGTTAGGTCAACAGAAATAATTCAACATGAAGAACAAAAGACAAAATTGAAAAAATATAAACAAAAACACAACATTGAAAAAAAATAAAAGAACTTCAGGGACCTGTTAGACAATATGAAAAGGCCTCACAGATATACACAGAAGGGCAGTCACAGCAACAGACAAGCAAATAAAACAGAAAAGAAAATTTGAATAAAAATTACTGAAAATTTACCAAGTTTGGTAAAAATTTAAAATTATAGGTTCAGAAGTCTCAAAGATCCCAAGCAGGGCTACTATGAAGAAAACTATATATGAGTACATGATACTCAAACTGCTGAAAACCAAAGATGACAAGTAAATCTTGAAAGTAGCCAGAGGAAATTGACACATTACATGTAGGGCAAGAAAAATTAGAACTGCCATTAACTTATTAAAGCTTCTGACAGCCAGAAGATGGTGAAACAACATCTTTAAAAGCTGCAGGGGAAAACATAACTGTCAACTCAGTATACCATATCTAGTGAAAATGTCCCCAAATATGAAGACAAAATAAGGACATTTTTATATAAAAGAAAACAAAACAAAAAATATATTACCAGCAGGCCTGTACTACAAGAAGTAGTAAAAGAAGTTTTTCAGGTAGAAGAGAAATGATAGCAGATAGAAACTTAAATCTTCAGATAGATAGGAATGAAGAATATAAGAAATGGTAAATATCTGGGTAAACATAAGAGTAGTATTTCCTTTTAATATCTTTAAAACTCAGGATTATTTAAAACAAAAATTACAGCAATGTTGGTTTCAAAAGTATAATGAAATATATATGACAACTGTAGCATAAACAACAGGGGTAAATAAACCTATAGTATTGAAAGCTTTCTTCATTTCATGTGAAGTGGTATAATATTAATTCTGAGGAGATTGTGAAAAATTAAGGATGTAATTATAGAGCACCCCTTAAAAGAAATAATGCAAAATTACAAATGTGAAAAATAGGTAAATTAAGATGGAATTCCAAAAAATATTCAAAAGATCCCATTTAAGGCAGAAAAGGAGGGACAGAGAAACAAACAAAAAAAGCAGAAGGAACCAACAAAAAACAAATAACAAAATGGCAAACCTAAATCTACCATAACAGTAATTTCATTAATTGTTAAGGTACTAAAAAATGGCAGGGATTTTCAGAATGGATGAAAAAATCATAGGCACTCTAAAGGGATGCACATTATACTAAAAAATAAAGATAAAAAGTAAGATGTAAAAGTGGAAAATGAAAGTAAATGAATGGAAAAAGATGTACCATGCAAACAGTATGCCTAAGAAGGCTAAAGTGTCTATAGTATCAGATAAAAGAGAAAACAAGAAAAAGACTATTACAATAGCTAAAGAGGAAAGGAAATTTCGTGATGATAAAGGGCTTAATTCATTAGACACAATAACAGTCCTTCAAATATATAAAGCAAAAACTGACAGAATGGAAAGGAGAAATAGAAAATTGCACCATCTTAGTTAGAAATTTTAATACCCCTCTTAGTCATTGCTATACCAACTAGACAGAAAAAATAAGATATCAATTTAGAATTTTTTACATAGTTTAAACCAACGTTTAGTAGTGAAAGTAACAAAAAAAACTTTTTGGACATTCAAGACTCTGAGAGCTTACCATCCATGCACCTGCACTAAAAGAACTATTAAAGGATATACATAACCAAAAGAAATACAAACCACAGAAGTTGATAAAATGTCAGCTATTTTAATAATATTAAAATAAAAATACAAAATCTGTAGGATTAATATGGTAAAAATAAAAATCTAAATAGTAATAAGATTGCAGAAGGATTCCCAGTGCATACTCAGAGCATATTAATACCTTTTCATGCTTAGGAAAAGAATAGAAATACGGAATAATGGAAGCCCTGTTTAGGAGAAGTTATAATTAAAAATGTATCTTTATATTTTAAGAGTAACACTAAAACAATTAAAACAGAAGTTATAGCTTTTGAATGATTAAAAAAAGAAAATTTCATCAATTTAAAAGAAAAAGAACAATAACCACAAAACACAAAGTTAAGGTAGTAGAAATAAGCCCAATACATGAATTGCCACCAAAAAAACTGCAATATTTCTAATTATAGCAATTATGAATTGATTTTTCTTTAATTCCAAGTTATAATCTGCTTTCAAAAAACCAAACTAAAACAAAGAACAAAATGAGGGTTGTTGGAGGGGAGGTGGGTGAGGGGATGGGTAACTGGGTGATGGGCATTATGGAGGGTGCTTGATGTAATGAGAATTGGGTGTTATATGCACCTGATGAATCATTAAACTCTACCCCAGAAACTAATACTACACTACGTGTGAACTAATTTGAATTTAAATAAATTTTGAAAAAAAAAATACTAGTCTTGTAAAAAGCTTGAGTAATAATATCATCAGTCAAAATAAGGTCAAAGGTCGTTAGCCAAGAGGAAGAAATCTATACAATAATAAAAGAAATAATCCACCAAGAAGAAATAATATTCATGAATTGTATGCACCTAATAGCATAGGTATAAACATAAAAAGCAAAAACTTTTTTTTAAAAGATTTTATTCATTTATTTGTCAGAAAGAGGGAGAGAGAGAGAGAGAGCACAAGCAAGGGGAGCGGCAGGCAGAGGGAGAGGGAGAAGCAGCCTCCCTGAGCAGGGAGCCAGATGCAGGACTTGATTCCAGGACCTGAGATCATGACCTAAGCCAAAGGCAGCAGCTTAACCAACTGAGCCACCCAGGTGTCCCAACAAAAACTTTTAATTACCTTTATTAGGAACATACATCAAGAACTTTTTTCTACTGCTTCCCAGGGAACTGACTAATTAAGAGACTACAGATCAATCAGTTAAAATCTGTTCCCTCTTGGTGAAATGGTGGTATTCATGCTTGTCTTGTTAAACTCAATGCTTTTGTTTTAACTAGATAAAGCTTAATAGACAAATATATACTAACATACATATATATGTACGTAAGTATGTATGTGTGTATGTATATTTATACATACAGATAATAACAGACACAAAATGAGAAGAAAAAAGGAGAAACAAAAGATGCCCCACAAAAAATCAGTTATCAATCAGGCACAGAGGCCTACACAAAAGGAAATGGATCAATGAGGGAGGAGGATAAGGAACTATAAAAGTCATGATGAATATGAAAGAGAAGGAAAGAAGGAACTAATTTCAAAGATCTGGATCCAGGGAACTACAAATAACAATTAAGATAAACAGAAAATACATTTCCTTTGAGAACTTGCATTATTTAAGTCATATAGTAAATAAGTCACATTCTTGACTATTTCATAAGTGAACAGGTTATCAACATTAAAGCAAAGTCATTGGCTCTAAACTGTCTCCTGAAGTCTCTTTAAAAAAAACCAAATATATATATATATATATATATATATATATATGATTGCATTTCATCAGGAGGTCATGTCACAAGGTATTTGCTTTAATGGAAGCTTTTTTTAGTTGCTTTTTGTGTTTGGTTTTTTTTTTTTAGTTTTTAGTTTTTCCAGCTTTTTTTATTTAAATTCAATTAATTAACATATAGTGTATTATTAGTTTCAGAGATAGAGTTCCTAATTCATCAGTTTTCTATAAACCCAGTGCTTATTACATCATGAGCCCTCCTAAATGCCCATCACCCAGTTACCCCATCCCCCTACCCGCCTCCCCTCCAGCAACCCTCAGTTTATTTCCTATGATCAAGAGTCTCTTATGGTTTGTCTCCCTCTCTGATTTTGTCTTGTTTTATTTTTCCTTCCCTTCCACTATGATCCTCTGTTTTGTTTCATAATTCCACATATGAGAGAGATCATATGATAATTGTCTTTCTCTGATTGACTTATTTCACTTAGCACAATACCCTCTAGTTCCATCCACGTCATTGTAAATGGCAAGATTTCATTTTTTGATGGATGTGTAATATTCCATAGTATATATATATATATACCACATCTTCTTTATCCATTCATCTGTTGATGGACATCTGCACTTTTTCCTTAGTTTGGCTATTGTGGACATTGCTGCTATAAACATTGGGGTGCACGTGCCCCTTTGGATCACTACATTTGTATCTTTGGGGTAAATAACTAGTAGTGTAATTGTTAGGTCATAGGGTAGCTCTATTTTCAACTTTTTGAGGAACCTCCATACTGTTTTCCAGAGTGGTTGCACCAGCTTGCATTCCCACCAACAGTGTAGGAGGGTTCCCCTTTCTCTGCATCCTCGCCAACATCTGTCATTTCCTGACTTGTTAATTTTAGCCATTCTGACTGGTGTGAGGTAGTATCTCATTTTGGTTTAGATTTGTGTTTCCCTGATGCCAAGTGATGTGGACCATTTTTTCATTTATCTGTTGGCCATTTAAATGTCTTCTTTGCAGAAATGTCTGTTCATGTCTTCCATCCATTTCTTGATTGAATTATTTGTTCTTTGGGTGTTGAGTTTGAGAAGTTCTTTATAGATTTTGGATACTAGCCCTTTATCTGATATGTCATTTGCAAATATTTCTCCCATTCTCTCAGTTGTCTTTTGGTTTTATTGACAGTTTCCTTTGCTGTGCAAAAGCTTTTTATCTTGATGAAGCCCCCAATAGCTCATTTTTGCCTTTGTTTCCCTTGCTTTTAGAGACATGTCTAGCCAAGAAGTTGCTGTGGCTGAGGTCACAGAGATTGCTACCTGTATTCCCCTCTAGGAGTTAGATGGATTCCTGTCTCATATTGAGGTCTTTCATCCATTTTGAGTCTGTATTTGGTATTGTGTAAGATAACGGTCCAGTTTCATTCTTCTGCATGTGGCTGTCCAATTTTCCCACCACTGGTTAAAGAGATTGTCTTTTTTTCCATTGGATATTCTTTCCTGTTTGTCAAAGATTAGTTGAGCATAGAGTTGAGGGTCCATTTCTGAGGTCTCTATTCTGTTCCCTTGATCTGTGTCTGTTTTTGTGCCAATACCATGCTATCTTGATGATCACAGCTTTGTGATATAGCTTGAAGTTAGGCATTGTGATGTCCCCAGCTTTGGTTTTCTTTTTCCACATTCCCCTGGGTCTCTTCTGGTTCCATACAAATTTTAGGATTGTTTGTTCCAGCTCTGTGAAAAATGTTGATGGTATTTTGATAGGGATTACATTGAAAGTGTAGATTGCTCTGGGCAACATAGACATTTTCACAATGTTTATTCTTCCAATCCATGAGCATGGAATGTTTCTCAATCTCTTTGTGTCTTTCTCAATTTCTTTCATAAGTGTTCTGTTGTTTCTAGAGTATAGATCCTTTACCTCTTTGGTTAGGTTTATTCTAGGTATCTTATGGTTTTTGATGCTATTGTAAATGGAATCAATTCTTTAATTTCTCTTTTTTCAGTCACATTGTTGGTGTATAGAGACGCAACTGATTTCTGTGCATTGATTTTGTATCCTGCCACATTGCTGAATTGCTGTATGAATTCTAGTAATTTGGGGGTGGAGTCTTTTGGGTTTTCCACATAAAGTATCATGTCATCCGCGAAGAGAGAGAGTTTGACTTCTTTGCCAATTTGAATGCCTTTTATTTCTTTTTGTTGTCTGATTGCTGAGGCTAGGACTTCTAGTACAATGTTGAGCAAAAGTGGTGAGAGTAGGTACATCCCTGTCATGTTCCTGACCTTAAGGGAAAAGCTCTGTTTTTCCCCATTGAGAATGATATTCGCTATGGACTTTTCATAGATGGCTTTTATGATATTAAGGTATGTTCCCTCTATCCCTATATCTTGAAGAGTTTTAATCAAGAAAGGATGCTGTATTTTGTCAAATGCTTTTTCTGCATCAATTGGGAGGATCATATGGTTCTTGTCTCTTCTTTTGTTAATGCGATCTATCATGTTGATTGATTTGTGAATGTTGAACCATCCTTGAATCTCAGGGATAAACCCCACCTGGTCATGGTGAATAATCCTTTTAATGTACTGTTTGATCCTATTGGCTAGTATCTTGTTGAGTATTTTGACATCCATGTTCATCAGGGATATTGGTCTATAATTCTCCTTTTTGATGGGGTCTTTGTCTGGTTTTGGGATCAGGGTAATTCTGGCCTCATAGAACAAGTTTGGAAGTTTCCCTTCCATTTCTATTTTTTTGGAAGAGCTTCAGTAGAATAGGTATGATTTCTTCTTTAACTGTTTGGTAGAATTCCCCTGGGAAGCCATCTAGCCCTGGACTCTTATTTTTTGGGAGGTTTTTTATTACTGTTTCAATTTCCTTGCTGGTTATTGGTCTTTTCAAATTGTCTATTTCTTTCTGTTTCAGTCTTGGTAGTTTATAACTGTCCAGGAATGCATAGTTTCTTTCTTCCAGATATCCTAGTTTGTTGGCATATAGCTGCTGTTAATAAGTTCTAATAATTGTCTCTATTTCCTTGGTATTGGTCATGATCTCTCCCCTTTCATTCATGATTTTATTAATTTGGGTCCTTTCTCTTTTCTTTTGGATAAATCTGGCCAAAGGTTTATCAATCTTATTAATTCTTTCAAAGAGCCAGCTTCTAGTTTCGTTGATCTGTTCTACTGTTCTTCTAGTTTCTATTTTGTTGATTTCTGCTCTAATTTTTATTATTTATCTTCTCCTGCTTGGTTTAGGCTTTATTTACCTTTATTTATTTGAGATTTTTCTAACTTTTTGAGAGAGGCTTGGATGGCTATGTACTCCCCTTTAAGGACCGCCTTTGCAGTATCCCGTACGTTCTGAACCGATATGTTTTTCATTTTCATTGGTTTGCATGAATTTCCCCATTGAGAATAATATTCACCGTGGGCTTTTCATATATGGCTTTTATGATATTGAGGTATGTTCCCTCAATCCCTACACTGTAAAAAGTTTTAATCAAAAAAGGATGCTGTACTTTGTCAAATGCTTTTTCTGCATCTATGCTTTTCTTTAAATTTTTAAGACAAAATAATCTGCATCACAAAAATATGTAAAATCTGAAAATTTATATGACAGATTTTTTTAATTAGATACTTTTAAGAACAAAGTAGTTAAAATAGTAATGCAGTTCATGATGAAGGTTGTTGAGTTCCTTCCCATTACTCTGACTTGTAACCAATGTGTGTGACATTGCTTGAAGCTAAGAGATAAACTTCATGAATTCCCAATGTCCTCTTTGCCTTTAGGAAAGTAATGTCCACTGAAATACTCTTCAATGAAAAGCAGTTGTCTGGAAAGCCAAGAACTAGTACAAAACAAGCTAAAAAGAGCAGGTTCCTGTCTTCCATAACCCTGCTATCCAAGGTAGACAATACTGATGAGGCCAGAAGATTAAATTATGTCAACAAAATACAAGAAAATGTAAGTTAGTTATTTAGAGATAAGAGAGATTGTTTTCTTGCCTCTGAACTGCTTGAAAGTAGGATCCATGTCTTTTTCAGCTGTTTTTCCAGGGACTAACACAAGGCCAGGCATAAAACACATACTCAGTGATCGATTGTTAAATGGAATTGAATTAAGGCATTGGTGCATTTAACTGGATCTGAAATGAAAAGGGAACACGAGAAAAGCCAACATGTATGGAGAACAATGACTTTGGTAAAGGGCTGTTTTTACCCCCCAGAGCCTACTCATGTTTCTCCTGGTAAGAGTGCCCTGATGTAGTTCCCCTCCCTCTCAGCACGTGGGTTCCAGGTGAGCCTCCACAGATAGCTTAAGGATAGTGTGCAACACAGACCGAAGCCAGTTGGCATGGCACATCACCCTGGGCAATAACAATTAGTTCAGTGATGGGCACCTGACCCAATTAGAGACAAAAATAATTTTGAAAATCAGGGGTCAGAGGTACTCACTCTTTTGCATGAGGGATTTGAAGACCAACCACAAAAGATTAACAGCTGCTGCTGATCACAAGGGGAGAGCCCTCTTAGGATCAAAGTCAACCAAAACAATGCAGACATGAGAGAAAGAGAAACCCCAGCTCTGGCTGGCATTGGTTGAGCCCCTGAATCCAGATGGACCATGTGTCTGCCCCACAGTGCTATTTTGACACACAGCTTTCAGCAAAGTAAGGGGAACCTTAGGATTTTTCCCCCATATTACACACAATCTTTAACTTTCTCTGCTCTTGTCAGTTCTTACTGATACACCCCTTCCTCTTTTGCTCCCTCATCTATGAATGATTCCTGGTCCTCACAACCATCCTCCTTTTTTTCTATGAGTCTGCTCATTCTACCTTTTTCCAAATACTTGAATTTATGTTCCAGAATTGTCTTATTTGTGTGTAGGCCTGTTTCCCTTCTGAAATATGAGCTCTCCCAGGCAAGGGATTATGTTTTATCTATTTCATATTCATAGAGCCTACACAGTTTAATTTCTGGAACATAAAAGGTACTCAAAGTAATTGTAGAGAGAGTGAGTATGGTGCTATGGAGAGAGCTGTAAAGCAAGTCCAACTCGGTTCCAATTAGCTACTTAACCACAGTATAAAATATCTTGGTTTCCCCATATGTAATAATAATACAACTTTCATGACTGTGCTGAAAAGCAAATATTTGAAACATGTTCCTATGATGCTTAGCTTACAGAAAGTCCTCAATAATTATTAGTTTTTCAATTTAATTTCCAATAAGTTTTGTATAAGTTGATAATTCAAGCAAGTGGTAAAGAGAATATGATGGAGAACTATAGTTACAGGAAAAAAAGAAGACCAAATTTAGAAGAGAAAGTAGAAAAAAAAAATTTTGGCAAAGGACTACATAGAGTGAAGAACACAGATAATTAAATGTAACCTAGAAGATAGGGGGACTCAGAGAGACAACTGATGATGTCATTAGGGTACAGAAAAAAAGCAAAGAGCATGTTACCAGCTGGTTAAGAAATCCTCCTCCAAAGTTCTAACAATGTAACTGGCAGTGGCAATGGTAAACTATAATTTAACTGCTGTGAACACGTTGATTAGCCAGACTCTAATGCTCAGTTAGGGCTACCATCAGCTATTCCTGTAATTAATTGCCCAAATTAGTTGCAAGCACTGAGCTTATTGATAAACAACTTAATGATAACAAAGCATATGGTAACAACAAAAAAGAAACACTGAATATCCAACGTAGGGTAGAACTACCTTCTAGAAATTATCTTAATAATTAGTTGGTATCATTGTCTCACTAATTACTTAAGGTCCCAGGCCTTCCTATGGAATTTCCACTGAACATTTCTGATGAGATTTGCTGACTAGAAATATCAGGAATAAATCTAAGTATCAGGAAAAAAAATCTAAATATCAGAATGAAGCAGACATCAAAACATGTATTCGATATATACATACTGTACAGATCAGTGAGTGAAATATCTTAGCCCACTAATCTCTTTTTCATTACTAGAAAGAAGCAAAGTTTAATTATGACAATGTATTTCTACTGACAGGGTGGACAGTGCCAATAAAGCCAATGAGATTATATGTAGATTATCTCTAGTATTAACCATTTCTATTCAAATAATATAAATTCAGGTACCCAAATTTAGACATAGAGTGTAGCATCTTGGGTATGGGACCCTCGGTGAATAGAAATTTCCAGATGGCTGACATTTTTTGTGAAAGTTGACTTCAAAATTTTATATACCCAAACTCTTTTATTTTAACTATCTTGGGTGGAATTCTTTCCAAAATAAATCACTTATTTGCCTGACTCCTTATACAAAGAATATTGACTCAAGTTTATCATGATAAATAACAATTATTAAAGTCTTGAATATTTGAATACCCTTTAAGTTAACATTTGCATTACTAGGAATTTGTCTTTATGACATAGTCTTAAATTTTACTACAAGGATATTCATATAATGTTGGTTTCATAAGTAATTATTTATAAGATGTATACTCAAAAACCATCAAAATAGTACAGATAAATGAATAAAATATACAACATTTACAATATTTTTACAAGGTGAAAAATGACAAGGAACATGTCACACTTTTTAAAAAGGAAAATGTTACTATGAAAATATTAATTGTGATATTGTACAATGACACAGTGGTGATGAGCATAGCGCTGTTTGCTCTAACACACACACAAAAAAATCGGCCTGCCTTCTAGTCCTTTTCAGGTCTTGTGCCTGAGTTTTAAAATGTTTCTGCCTTTCTCCACTGCAATACAGCAATGTGCTCTGTCTTCTCAATATGGACAGTACCTCTGTCCATAGCAGCCCTCCTCCATTCTTATTCTCCTAGAATCATGAGCTTGAATAAGATGTCAGGGATCCTTGAAACCAATGACCTTCTGATGCTCAAGTCATTTCAATGACAACTCTATCAAATGTCATTCAGTTGAAACTTGTACCCACACACTTAAGACAACTTCTCCCTCTGGCTGCTTATTGCTCCTTTCAGTTTTGCAAATTTCTTTCTATTAGTTCCCCTACAATGTTTTTGGTTTTAGGGATAGCCCTTGAAGCCAAACAAATCTAAACATCTTTCCAGTTATAATTCTCAAAATATTTTAAAAATAACTATCATAGTACCCAAAATCTTCTCTGTTCCTTCATTTTTTCATTCAATCAATGAATCATTATTTACCCCCTACTTTGTGCTGGGCACTGCTCTAGACACTGGTAATATAGTAATAAATAAGATTAAGAAGGTCTCTGTCCTCATCAAAATCACATTTTAGTGAGGAAGATAATAAACAAATGTCAGGAAACATAATAAACAAGGTGTCAGGAAGAACTGAAGTAGGCTTTTGTTACAGGAAGGTACCGGGAGAGACTGAGTATATAGGGAAGGCACCATATCTGAGTAGACGTGAAAGTTGAAGCTCCACCCATGGGGAAAGCTGAGGGGAAAGCACTGTAAGCGGAAGGAACAGAATGTGAATGCACTCTTAAATAACAAAACTCTCAAAATGATCAAGGAATATGAAGGAAGCAACTGTGGCTGGAGAGAGTGAGAAATGGGAGGAGCAGGGGTTATGAGATAAGGTGGAGAGGTAGGAAGTACCGGATCATGTAGGGACTTGGTAAAAGGCTTAGATTTCTTTCCAAATGCAATGGCAAGTGAAAGGCATGAGTGTAGTAACATCTGATTTATAATTAAAAGAACCTTCTTGCTGCCTAAACTTTACAAATTCCTGTAACCATTTCTCACAAGAATGATTTGCATTGCTTCTCTTGGTCCCACCCCTCTAAACATGTTCTAGTTTTTCTACATTCTTCTCCAGGAGGGAGCCCATAGCTGAAGGCAGTGCTTTGAGTGTGATCTGATCATTCAGAAAAAGGTGAAATAATCACCTCTCTTACCTGGGATCTTCTTCTAGTAATTTAGCTAAAGATTAAGATCTCCTACAATGTTGGAAATCATATTAAGAAGCTTATTAGTAAATAAACTCTGTTTGAGGGCTCAAAGCAGTAGTTCTCAACCTTGCCTGCCCATTAGAATTACCTGGGCAGCTTTGAAGAAAATCCCTGGTATCCAGACAACATCCCAGACCAATTAAATCAGAATCTCTGAAGGTAGTCTTAAACATCCCCACGTGGTTTCACTGTGTACCCAAGGCTGAACACTGGAGCAGAATGGCTAGCCCTGTGCTTCCCAAACTTTAACGAGCAGAGGAATCATCTGAAGATCTAGTTAAAATGTTTATTGATTTCATGGGTCTGAGGTCTGTATTTCTTAATACCTTCCAGGTATACCTTTGCTGCTGGGTTAAGAACCACACTGTGAGTAGCAAGAGGTAGCCCAAAAGTTCTCAAAACATGCACCAGAAGCCCTGGGAGGGGCTTTGTTAAAACACAGGGTTTGCTGGACCCCATGCTCAGAGATTCTGATTCAGTAAGTCCATGGTAAGACCGGAGAATTTACATTTTTAACAAGTTCCCTGTTGATGCTGATGCTGCTTGCTTGTTCAGGGATGACACTTTGGATCCACTTCTGCTATCCAACAAGGAGAAAACACATGAACTGTGGGCTCTGCTCTTGAGAGCACAGACTTTCTAGTTTTGACTTGCCTTATGCAGAAAAATTTTCATCTCTTTTCATTCTCCCCTGAATTCCATCTAGGCACATAGTTACGTATGGTCTCAACAGGAAAATGCTAGCTAAAAGGCAGCTTATTCCAGGAAGGAAAAATATGACAATGACAAGCCAGAAAATGCGCTTTGGTGAGAGGGAAATTAATCTGGAACATTGGAGCCAGCCCCGATAAGTTTCATTAAGAAAAGTTTATGTTAAATATTGAATTATCTCCTTCTCAAAGATTTTACTACAGCATGTAACCAGTCTCTCTACTGAGTAAGATCTTGAATATTCTGAATTCTTTTGTTTTCACTGTATATCTGCCTATCCACTTTCTTGTCTGCTTTCAGTGCATCTTTGTATCTCTTGCTTGTGAACATGCTGCATAATACAGGCTAATAAAAATATATGCTACTAAAAAGTAGAGAGTTGAGTACCATAAATAGAAAGTAAAGTGAATTGCTCTTCCAGCACCAAGTGTTTCTCAGTAAGCATTTTTCTGAATAATATACTTCCTTCAGGCTCATCTGCATACCAAAAAGTTGACAGATACATTACACTTCATCTGTTATATATATATTTCTGATGTGACATCATTCGTTTCCTTTTGCTGTTTATCATCCTAAGAATGATTATTTAAATAGTTTTATTTGTAAAATATGTTTAGTAAACCAGGAAGTTTGTTTTTCCCTATATTAATACTTATTTACTCAATAAATAAAGTCATTGGTGATGTCCAGGAACTACAAAATAATAGATGATTAACTGTCTATAATGTAGTTTAAAAAAAACTACCAAGCTTCTATGAATCAGTTAAAAATTCAGTGTTATGGGGCACCTGGGTGGCTCAGCTGGTTAAGTGACTGCCTTCGGCTCAGGTCATGATCCTGGAGTCCCGGGATGGAGTCCCACATCAGGCTTCCTGCTCAGCAGGGAGTCTGCATCTCCCTCTGACCCTCTTCCCTCTCGTGCTTTCTATCTCTCATTCTCTCTCTCTCTGAAATAAATAAATAAATAAATAAAATCTTAAAAAAAAATTCAGTGTTATGATATAATCAAGGTCTTTTATAAAAAAAACGCTAAAAAGGGGGGCCTGGATGGCTCAGTTGGTTAAGCATCTGCCTTTGGCTCAGATCATGATCTCAGGGTCCTGGAATCTAGTCCCACATCGGGCTCCTTGCTCAGCTGGAAGTCTGTTTCTCCCTCTCCTTCTGCCCTTCCTCTTGCTCATACTCTCTTTCCCTCTCTCTCTAATAAATAAATAAAATTTAAAAAAATAAAAAAATAAAAAAACCCTAAAATAATTATAGAACAATTCATCTAAAAATAGCATGGATTCTTACAGCTCTAAATTACAGTATGAAGATGCAAACTGCATATTGTCAAACCAGACATGAGAGGTAGATCATTGGAAATCTCTAAGTGTTCTACCAACTACCTGATATTTTCTGAATAAAGGACAGTAATAAAAGGTACCTAACAGAGGTCCTTTTCCTACTTGATTTAAAATGTCAAATCAGGGGCGCCTGGGTGGCTCAGTCGGTTAAGTGTCTGCCTTCAGCTCAGGTCATGATTCTGGAGTCCCCTACTTAGTGAGGAGTCTGCTTCTCCCCCTGCTTGTGCACTCTCTCTCTCAAATAAATAAATATAATTTTTTTTTAAAAAATAAAGAAAGAAATAAAATGTCAAATTGTTTTTTAAGCCTTCTGATAAGAAATAGTCTCTGAAGAATCACAAAAGAAGGAAGGAAGGAAGGAAAGAGGGAAGGAAGGAAGGAAGGAAGGAAGGTAGGTTCTCTTCAAATTTGCATTTTATTATTTTTAAGAAAAGAGAAGAGAAAGATTGACTTGAAGACTTACTCATACTAAATCTATTCTGGCAGAAACCCAAACATGAACTAGAAGTTTCCACATTAGAAAATGGCATTTGATTGACATTTTGCTTGCCATCAGTCTTAACAGTTTAAGAAAATCAGTAAGTTAACATTGAGTGCCTTGCAAAGAAGTATAGAAGAACCAAAGGATATACCAAGGCTTAGATTCTTTGTAATAAATGTTAAAAAGGTAAATTTGGGGGGATGACCTCAATGACATGCTAAATTTTGAATTATCTCTTTCTCATAAATTTGAGCTATAGCATGCAACCAGCTTCTGATTTCATTATTGACTCACTTCATGGATTACAGTGTTGACCAGCTCCAGGATTCAGGCTGGAACTGCGTCGTTGAAGTCAGCAGGTTCTGAGTATTGCTGGTGCACACAGTCCAATATGTTTCTAAAGTTAGCCCTTGCAGGAAAACCTTGGAGGTTATTAGCATTTTGACAGCTAAGGCAAAATGACCAAAAGCCCCTGCAGCCAAAATAGCTCTACCTAGGAATTACTATTCAAGCCAATACATAGGGTGTATAATTTCTTCTGCGACAAGAGATGGGAGAAACTGAAATTGAACTACTGGAGACAACATTGCTTAAAAAAGAAAAAGAAAAGCCATTTCAGAATAAAAACAAGCCCAGAAAGTGATTATAAATGTAAAATATCCTAACCGGGAGAAAACACTACCTAGAGTTTCACAAAGTCCTTTAGAAGCTAGTATTAATTAAAACTTTCATTAAGAGCTCAGAGTGAAGATATTAATAGTAATCAAGCTTATAAATGATTAGAAGAATTACACTGTTTTTAAAAATTAGAATTAAAGTAGAATATGAGCCTGCGAAGTTGGAGACACAGGTTAAAAACAAGAAAAATGATTCATTCAATAAAGGAAGACAGTGACGTGGTTTGCACAGAAACAGTGAGTACTACAAAACGCTAATGAGAACAGAACACAAAAGAGCATGAGAGAAATGAAAGATGCCAATAATGTGTTACCAACACAAAAATTCTATAATACATTTTATCCTACATTAAGTATAGTATTTAACACAATTGAGTGAATTTTATTTGCATTGCTCTGTTTAGTACCAAGTGAAGTTCATTCTGGGAGAATTATATAATAAAAGAGACACTGATAGTAACATTTTGAAGAGAAGAATTAGTAGAAGGTTAGGAAAGAAATACCTTCAATATGAAGATTACAGGAATTTGTTAGTCCAGAAAAAAGAAGGCAAAGTGAAAATGATAGAACTCTTGAATAATTTATACATGGAAGGTGGTTGGTGTGATGGTTAAGAGACTTTATAGACAGAGAGAGAGAGAGAGACGTGGGTTTGAATCCTACGTCTTCAACTTCCTACTGTTCACAGAAAAGAGCATGTCTTGGTAAGTTACCTCACCTTCTCAATTTCCTGATCTGTAGAATGCAGAAAATAATAATACTTAGGTTTGTAGGTCTGTTATGAGAATAAGTGGGAAAATAGATTAGTAAGAGCTTGCCCTGGTTTCTGAGTCTCATTGCCTTTGTTAATTAAGAACATTTAGTTATACGAGCACCTAAGCGGTACAGTTCTTTAAGCATCGCACTCTTGGTTTCAGCTCAGGTCCTGATCCCAGGGTTGTGAGATCGACCCCCACAACCGGCCCTACATGCAGTGCAGAATCTGCTTGAGATTCTCTCTCCCTCTCCCTGACCCTCCTGCTTGTGCTCTCTCTCTCCCTCTCTCTAAAATAAATAAATACATAAATCTCTTTTTAAAAAAGAGATTGAATTTAGTTACAATAGTGCTTTTCTAAAGTGAAAACAGGAAATACTAGTCTACCTCCCAACTATGGATTATTTTAAAACCAAGTCGTCTTTTACCCAAAATAAAGGGAATGGTCTAAATCAGATTCCCAAACTTGCAAACAAAGCTTATTTAAAATATTTTATTACATTTCACAAGTTTGGGCTATAGTTTGCTCTTGCTCTTTTTGTCCTTTTTACCTTTTAAGATTTCTAAACATAATGTGTTCTTTCCTACCTAAAACCTTTATATCCTCACTCTCTTCTCATTCCTCAAACATATAATTTTAAGTCTACTATTTCCAGTGTCTTTCTCAAAAGGCCTACATTTCTTGTTACTTCTCTAACTACTTTGATCAAATGGTGGCTGCCCAGAACTTCATATAAAATGTGAGGCACTCCATGAGGTTAAGATATTTGGTGAAAGTAAGCTCTAACACTATAACCAAATGTGCCATTTTGTGTATTTTGTTGTGTATAGTCATCAAAAAGATTTTCATGTATCTTTAGGAGAACTTACTAAAGAAAGGTACGGTTTTTTTTAATTCACTGGACTCCTAAGTGCCCACAGGGGAGAAAACATATGATACATGTGAGAGGTGTGAATACGAAATCAATCCTGACAGCTCCCAGCAGTCCTTCGTCATTCATGAATCCTGTCACTGAGACCCAGAATATCTGAAGTGTCAGATGAAGGAAAACTTGGCTCCAATTTCATTAAAACAGATCATTTAGTAATATAAATGCTGTTGAAGATGAAAATGCTTACATAAGAAAAATAATTCAGAGACTTCCTCTGATTTCTGAAATAAAATTGATTATTCAGTCCCATATTTTTACAGGCAATATGAGAATTTAGGGCTAGATACAGCAAATACCTTGATGTCAGACAAGAAAATATAGACGAGATTTTCACTAGGAAGTCTAACAATAATCTTAAACCTAATAAATCCAAAACGGAATTCTTGCTTTTCCCCCCAGACAAAATTTAACTTTACCTGAGCCCTCTGCTCCCACCCTTTTGCATTCAAAGAAATGGATAACCCAAAGCACCACCCTGCACTCAAATATTCCAAGATAACCCATCTCCACCCTTCCTCAAGGACTCAGATAAGAGCCCTCTCCATCCTTCCTCATGACTTCCATTAGACAACCTGATGACTCCCTTGCCTACCGGCCTCCCCCTCAAAGCTCCTTTCTTTCTTCTTGAGATGGTCCTTGTTATTAATGATCTTTCTCCCTATTTGCAACAGGCTGAATAAAATCATCTCCTTAATTGTCTGGTGCACTTTGTTTTTCACACACCAGAAACCTGTTCTAACTCTTAGCTCAATTGATGGTAGTCCATCTTGATAGTGGCTCAGGTCACAAGCCTTAGGGTCATCTCTGGTTCCTCTCTTTCCCTCAAACATCCCCATCTGATCTATCAAGAAATCCTTTTGATTCGAACATCAAAACATATCCAGAATCTAGCCACTGCTGAACACCTTCTTCACTACCATTGATCTTAACCACTATCATCTCTTATACAGATTATTGAAATAACCATCCGACTGGACTCTCAGCTTTCACCCTTGCCTGGCTATCAGATATTCTCAACAAAACAACATGAGCAAACTTGTGAAATTTAGATCATGTCATGTTCAAAAGTTTCCCACAGGTTCCTAAATTCAGTCAGAATCCTTACAGTGGCCTAGAAGTTCTCTGCAGTCCAGGCCCCCATAATATCTCTGACTTCTTAACCTACTACTCTCCCCTGCTCACTCCATTCTGGCAAACAAAACTGGCCTCTTTTCTCTTTCTTGAATATGCCAAGCATGCTCCCGCCTCAGAATCTTTGCCCTGGCCATTGCCTCTACCTTGAGCTCCCTTCCTTCAGATAAGATACGTTAAGTCATTCAGTCAACTCCTCCAAGTATTTGTTCAAGTGTCACTTTCTCAGTGAAGCCCACCTTAACCACCCTTTAAAAAATTGGGCATATGAACCAGCATTCCACATCCCACTATCATGTTCTACTTTTCCCAGAGCATTTTACTCCTCTAAATACACTCTAGAATGTCTTCATGTTTATGTTTATTGTCTCTCTCTCTCTCTCTAGGAGGGAGAAGCATTTTTATGTTTTATTCATTGATATATTTCTTAGTTCCTAACTCTTTTCTCTTTCATTGATATATCCGTAGTACCTAGAAGAGTTTTGGCACATAGTAGGTAGTTCACTAAATATTTTTTGAGACATTGATAGGCCAGATAACTAACTCGACTGATTGAATGAGTAAGTGGACATAACAATACTAGCTATCGGGCGCCTGGGTCGCTCAGTTAGGCGACTGCCTTCGGCTCAGGTCATGATCCTGGAGTCCCGGGATTGAGTCCCACATCGGGCTCCCTGCTCAGCAGGGAGTCTGCTTCTCCCTCTGACCCAACCCCCTCTCATGTGCTCTCTCTCTCTCTGTCAAATAAATAAAATCTTAAAAAAAAAAAAAATAATACTAGCTATCTCTCTGTAGTAATAATGAGTACAGTAATGAAGCTATGCACTGATGACCTGGATTATTTTCCATTATGATTCTGTTGGACTTTTTCCACATCATTACCCCTAGTTCTCTTTCCAGGCTCTGAAAGTGGTAGGAAACACTAGTATTACTGTGTATCTGGCACCATGGACACTTCTTATGCATTATCATACTCACATAGCCCTAAATAATAAGGAAATGGCATGAGCTAAGTTGTGAAACAGTAAGAGTATGTCCATAAGATAATTCTGTTTGTGAATTCATTAGAAACTTACAGGTGACCTGCTGAAGGAGTGTGTATCAAAACCTGTACTTCCAAGATCAAGCCATAGGCTACTGGGCATTCAATCAAGTCAAGAATGTTCATTCAGGTCTTGATAAGATCTGTAAAGAGTAGCAGAATGTGAGTTGGGGAAATTAGAGACTCTTCAGCTCTCTGCACCATTAAGGAGAGATTCTTGAATGGGCTAGAAGAGGACTACAGGTTTTATTTAAAATTTCTAAAAATATTTAAAAAGAAAGATTTTATTTATTTATTTGAGAGAGAGAGTGAGCAGGAGGGAGGGAGAGGGAGAGAGAATCTGAAACAGACTACACGCTGAGCTCAGAGCGGGATGTGGGGCTTGCTCCCACAATCAGGAAATCATGACCTGAGCCGAAACCAAGAGTCAGATGCTTAACCAACTGAGCCACCCAGGTGCCCCTCTAAAAATAAGACTTAAGGCTTTTTTCCCAACCAGTTCATTTTCAATTCACCTATTAATTACACTGATTTTATTTGCCAGTGGCTCAAAAACTTGAGGATGAATTTGTGTGCATTCTAACAACACTGTCCAGTAAATAATCTAGAATAATTAAGTCTGAAGGAAACAACTGGAGCTTAGAATCAGAAAGACTCAGTTCAAACCCTGTGCCAACCACTTATGTATATTTGGGCATGTTTTTAAATCTTTTAACTTAAATTCCCTCATCTAGAAACTGAGAACAATAATCTGTGCTTCAGAGAGGTTGTAAGGGTGCAGATAGATCTCCAGGGAGTCAGATACCAGGTGTTGTTCCCACTCGTAATTAAATATATGCTGCCTTCATTTTTTATCTTCCTGAGGTTTGGGACCAATCAAGAAGTCTCCCTCATTCAAATGCCAACTGGGAATTAAAGAACTCTGCTTAAATTGCTAAATCTTCTCCCAGGTTTAGGTACTTTCTGCCACAGGTTTTTCTGTTCCTTGAACACTCCAAGATTGGTCATACCTTGAGACTTTGACCTCTGCCTAGAACCCTTTGTCCCTTTTCATTACAGGCCTTCATTACAGGGGTGGTATCTCAGAAAGTCCCTTCCAGTAATGATGGCATCTTCTCGGCCTTCTTAATCTTTATCATAGCACCCTCTTCCTTAAACTCTATAGCATTATTAAAGCTATTTTGTTTGTTAATTGTTTATCTCTTTATTCTCCACCACCACCAGAATGCACATTCTTAAGGGCCTTGTCTGAATTGTTTACAGCAGTATCCCCAGGACTTAGAAGATTGGTAGGCTCATTAGTGAGTGCTCAAAAATCAGTTGCTTAATAAAAGAATTAAAAGGAAGAATTTGTATCTCGTCAGTATCAGATCCTTCCTTTAAGGAGGAGCAAGTATCCTGGATGCTGATGGCTTACTGGGGGGTCTGGGGCATGTATCTCCTCTCCCCCATGGACTCCACCCCCAGAGTGCAGGGGAAAGGGAAGCTTCATCTAGTTCACATAGATTCCTGCATCACTCATCCATTCCTCACATTCTTTGTTGATGGACAGTCCCAACTGGGACAGCTGAAGAGCACATTAACTACTCAACAGCAAGAGCCTGACCTCTGAGGATTCTTTCCTACTCCTAAACTATCCTCTTTTTTTGAAACAAACCCCACTCCTGAATTCAGCCAGATTTATTTCACTCAAGCTTCTGATAAACATGCAGTTTTCATCCCTGGATTCACTCTCAGGCTTGAGTCTAGCTTTGCTTCTGGCACAAACACTACCTGAGCCTCTTTATATGGCTTGGATGATTTGAAAAGATAGGATGATAAAATATGAGAAGAGAAGGAAGAGAAGACTTATTATTTTTGTACTTGTGATTATTTGAACAGACTCTTTTGGTCCCATTATTGTTCCAATTTATTAAATTGAGTTAAAATGTATATTTTTGGAATTTTCTCTTAACATTGATAAAGTATAAACATAATCATCTATTATATTAGAACACAGCAATTAAAAATCTTAATTGGTATGTTGACTATTAGAATAGAGGGTATCCAATTTCCCATATATCTTAGATTTCATGGAATTTCAAGGATTGTAGTATATTCCATTCCGTAATGTTCTTATACTGTTCTTGCCACTGTGTATACAAGTTAGTGTCTGGATAGAGATTTTGCCTCTAAAAGAAACTATAAATTACCACGGTAGGTCTAAACTGGTTCACAGAAGAATAACTTTGCAGTTATTTACCTCTCTAAAAAGATAATTTTCCAACTTCTGGAAGTTTATTTTTTATAGAGCAAATGTAACGTAAGAGTGGATATATACTTTGCCTCGTAAAACTTATAAGATCTAGAAAAGATAGTCTGTGTGTGTGTATAATGACTGCAATTAAAATAATCAACAAATACAATAGGGAAAAGGCCAGTCCCTGCAGTTTCATGTTCTACTCTTCTCCCCTGTGCTGAATGGCTAAAAGGTTCATGACAAAAGATTTTCTAATAGCAAGCAGACAAAAAAATATGGCTTTTCTCCTGACACTTCAAGGAGATTATGGTCCATTTTTTATCGTATTTTTTCATGATTATTGACTTTATTTAATTTTTATTAAATAAAATGAATTTGATATGCATTAATTTACCTACTTTATTGTATACATATGTAGGGATACTTTAGTACTGTAGGATTTCTCTAGAAAATTAGACTTACATTGTTGACAGAATGAAATAGTTTTCATGTTCTGATATTCTTTTGTTTATTTGTTTTCTTTGCTCAATAGTTCTGAGTCCAGAGGTTTCATTTTTAAAATCTGCAATTTACCAGATTTCTTTACCTTAACTGTCATATGAGTTGATGGTTCAAGAAAGCAGTCTTACATCTTCATATAGAGGGAAAAAGCAGAGCAAATTCTCATTCTTTTAAAGTAGGTCTTGGATCCTTTATGATGTTACCCAATTTTAACAATGATTCTCTCAAACAAAACAGGTCTTGATGAACTTCAATAATATTTAACTAAATAAACTATTTTTATTAATCACATGTAGAAAATAGCATTTCTCCTAACATTTTTATAAATATTCTATTTCTTACCAATCTTATTATAAGTACTATTAATATTTAAAATAGGTATAATTTATTAGCAATAATAATAATACTCAAACATTATAAATACATAAAGAAACTGTCAAATTGAGAGTCAGTCTGAAACTAGAGAAGAATTTCAACAAAATACACAGGAAAACCAAAACAAGAAATACCAGAAAACAAATTCATATGTTACTAGATAATTGAGATGACTCCCCCAAATTGCAAAAGGAAAAATTTAAAAACATCAAAAGTAAGCAAACTATGTATGATCTTAACAACTGGAGAGTTGGATGTATACATTAGTTGAATATTTTAAAAGCTGAAATTCTATCACATTTAAGTGGAAATTCAGAAGATGGTGCAAATACACATTGCATCATCAGGTTTAAGTCAACAGACAAATGCTAAGTTGATTTTACTGGAAAGTTATTTCTTGTCCCTTTTCTATTCCCATCTTTGGTTTATATTGGTTGGTATGAGAAAAAAAGAAAGATTAAAGTGAGATAAGAGAAAAAAGTAGTAGAGCATTGAGCAAGATAAAGAATTTGGGGAGAAAAAATAAGCTATGTCCTTTTACTAATGGAACATCCAAGGCCCAATTAGAAACTTTAGCATGTATGAATGGAACTGCGGAGGGCGGGGTGACAAATACAAATGAAAGCAACCAAATTAGATAATCTCAAAATATGTTTCCACCACTACTGTTTAAAGAATCTTATTTGGGCGCCTGGGTGGCTCAGTTGGTTGAGCGACTGCCTTCGGCTCAGGTCATGATCCTGGAGTCCCGGGATCGAGTCCCACATCAGGCTCCCTGCTCAGCGGGGAGTCTGCTTCTCCCTCTGACCCTCTTCCCTCTCGTGCTCTCTATCTCTCATCCTCTCTCAAATAAATAAATAAAATCTTTAAAAAAAAATAAAATAAGATAAAGAATCTTATTTTCCCCAATGAAAGTATACTTAAGAGTTCTCTCTAATGGATAATTTTTTAAAGTGTGCATTGCTATGAAAGCTAAGCAATTCTGAAATTCTTGTTGAAATTGAAGAAGCAAGAGATTTGAGAATTCATTATGTTTAAGAATTCATTATGAAAATTCACCCCTTTTTGTCTTGGTTTCAGAAAAGATTCCACAGAAAACAGCCAGGTTTGCCCAGAGGGAAAACTAAGGCTGAGGGTTCCAAAGTGAATAGTGAATCAAAAATCCTGGAAGGTATCATGAGGCTAAGGAAAAGGTAAATGTATTAATTTAATGAATGCATTTACATGATGATTGACAAGTCACCCAGGTTCCACTGCCCAATATTTCTGGGAAGGGGAGGGGAAGGGGATTCTGGCAGCTTGTGCCTACTATTTCTGTGCTGCCCAGGGCCACTTTAGCAGGGGAGAAGGGAAGGACACGGTCCTCGTTAGGAAATAGACCACTAAGCTTGCTTTGAACTCTTGTTCACCACTACTTTATGTGTCAGCTTGTCTTTGTGCTGGTAGAAGGAAAAAGAAAAAGAAAAACATAAGACTGGCCTTTAGATTCTAAATCAAAGCTCTGCTCTGCTGATTGCTGGTGTGGCTTGTCAAAAGCAAAGCAAGTGGGAACGTTGAAATTTCTTGTTTCTATGAACCAGGAGATGAGGGGCTTTTGTTTTGGTTTGCCTTTTTTGTTGTTGTTGTTTTTAATTCTAAGTATCAAGAAAAGGATTTTTCAATGTATCTTACATTTACCTTAAAATATCCCTAATATTTATTTTTTCCAATTTGATTGGCCCTTGGAGAGGATAAAGCAAAGTGAGAAAACACCTTAAAAGGGAATCTATAGAAGGTGTGAGGAGGCTTCCCTTGTCACCTAATTTCAGAACCAGAAGAAACCAGACCACTGCCCCTAACACACTCTTTCTTGATAGTGTCCCCTAGGTTCAAAGACATTAAATCAGTTGCCCAAGAGTCGCACTCAGAAAGTCAGGTCAAGATCGGCCTCTCCTGATTGCCACTTTTGTCCTCCTTACGCTGCCCTATGCTGCCTCTAGCGTTAGATCAGGAAATTATAAGGAAGAATGGGGACAGAATAGGAGAAAAGCTGGAGAGGGTCAAAGATATTTCTAAGGAGGCAAAAAAAAAAAAAAAAAAGTGGAATACCTAAGTCAAGATGCTGGAACCTTTCCCTGGACAAAAAAATAAAATAAAATAAAAAATAAAGCACCCTGCTCGTCCCAGGCATTGAACGCACAAAACAGCTCCCGCTGAATACCTATGAGGCTTACTTTCAACTTTGGAAGATCAGCCTAGGGGAAGAAAGTGAATCCCTTCCCTCTTGCTCTCCTCACCTTCCACTCTGATTCAAGTGGCTGTCGTTCCACGAACATTTCGTGGGCCTGTTCTTTACAACACATTTCCTCACCTGAGTCTTAGACGTCTTTTTCAATTCTCCCCCCACCCCCCCTCACAATTCGCAAATCGTTATCCTGGGCTTTTGTAAGCTGTAAACATCCACATTGGCACCTTGGGTGGACAGGAAAGATCGCTGGACTCCTTATTTCAGCGAAAGTCCGGAGACCATGCCCGCCACTTAGGCCAACCCCCGCCCCCGGCCCCGCCACAAACACCCACCATTTATACACACTCGGAAGACCCTCACAGATCATTTCTGTAGAAGGGGTGCATTTTGTGGCTGCTGCTGCTGCACAGTTGGTGAAAATCGTGGAAAGGGGGGCGGGGTACTGCATCCGTGCCCGTGCCGAGGCGCGGAGTGGGAACAGCCTGGACGTGTCCGCTGCCGGCCTGCCCCAAGACCGCTGGTTGGTGCCACGAGTGGGCAAAGGCAACACCGCGGGGTGGAGAGCGGCGCGGAGGGTGGCGCTGGCGCATGAAAGGCGTCTTTGTGCGGGACTTGGGGGTGAGGAGGCGGTGAGAATGGAGAGAGCTGAGCCGGGACCTGGAGGCTGGGATTCTGGGGCGCCGCTACCAGCCACTCCTCGGCGGCGCTGGGAAGGTCCGGGTAGTGCCGACAGGGGGCGGTGTGGCGCTGGCGGGGTGGGGAGAAGGCCCCTAGGTTTGGCCTTCTTTGAGACCTGACGCGAGAGAAAGACACTTCGAGAAAGCGGGAGGGAATTGAAGGATTTGCCTCCCCGCCCCCTTCCCTAGGTGGCCGAGAGATCGCGCTGGCTGGAAGGGCGCAGCCCCTCGCCCGGCGCTCACTCACCAGTCAGGGAGGCGAGAAAGCGGCCCCCGAGGCGGAGCCTCCGTCCTGCCCCCGGGTATCGCTGCCCCCACCTGGGGGAGAGAGGCGGGCGCCGCGCTGCCCTCCCTCTGCGCCCCCGCCGCGTGGCTTGCGGCTTATTTTCCCAGCTGGCAAGCGTCGCGCTGCAGACAAGGGAATGCCTGTGGTGAGTTGTTTATTTTGTCGAAGTTTGCGGTGGGCCAGGGGGACCTGGGGGGCGAGCGGCAGGCAGAGGCCCGGACTATTTTGTTTAGGTCTTGGTCCACCTGTGTGGTATAAATCTGCCAGCCTCACGGCGGCGGGGGGCCAGGGTGAGAAAACCCCAAGGCTCCAAAAGGCCACTCTAGCAGCCCTAGAACCACGTTTGATTCTCCACTCCTGGAATGGCTAGATCCTAGCTTCCACTACTCCCCATACCCCTGATCATTGCTTCCCGCACCCGTTGCGTACAGGGCTGGCGCTGTAAAGGACAGTCAGAGCCTATGACTCAGGGACAGCTGGCCACAGAAGTACCTCTAGGGTACCCTTCCCCGTTTCTTGAGGGTAGGAGAGCTGAGTATTTGATATGAGGGGAGCTCTTGAAACTAGTGGGAACTTGTTTTGGCTACTTGTGGCGTGAAGTCCCTTCAGGCATATCGGGTCTGCAGAGTACCCCAAACTGGGATCCAAATTGGTCAGAGTTTCCCAGACTTGAGGCTAGGGGAGGGGCGGCGGTAAGCGGTTGGCTCCCAGGGGAACCCAGAGGAACCCCCAGGGCTGATGACAGTCACCACCGGGGCTGCTTGGCCTGGAAGAAAAGTCTAAATACATTAGCGAACTGGTAAAGCTTTTAAGGCCTTCTCGGGAGTGAGTGGCTGGCTAATGAGAGGTTAATTTTGTTTGGAAGAGAAGGCTGTGCTGGTTTCCTGAGATAAATGGACAGGAAGCGCATTACCTCCGCGCGCTGGCAAGCGGCTCCCAAATGCTTTTTGCACCTGCCGCTTTGAGCGGTGTGATCCGCTGCAGAGCCCGCAGGGATCGTGGGGGCCGGCTGTGTACGCTCGGGTGATGAGACCCACTCACGCCCCGGAACCCCTCCTCCCGGGGGCGCAGCGCTCACGCCAGGCTCTGGGGTCTTCTCTCACACCCAGGTCCTGCGTGCTCCAGAACTCGGGGGCCCCCTGATCCCGTCAAGCCCCTTCCAGGATCGGAAGGGTTAAGAATGATGTAAGTACAATCCACTAGCTGCTTGCTGCTGGGCTGTCGAACTCCGGGCTATTTCAGCCCCCGCTTTGTGGACACCCTGGACCGGGGAGCAGCGAGGGGGGCCCTTACTCTAGAATGGGTTGCACAAATCCCTACCGCGGTCTGCTTCCTAGCTCCTCTGTCCTAGGTGAGACCCTCGTGTTAGATTTCTGGAAATGGAGATAAATCAACAGGGGAATGGTTAAGACCGCACGTATACGTTCGGGAAAAGAAACCTCTAACTCTTATTTAGAATCCGTTCATGTTGCTGGCATGTGTTTTAATTCTATTCACTTGCACGTTCATACCATGGGATGCTTTGCCGTGTCCTCTAATTGTGCTGTTCTGGTCTCATCTTTCCTTCCTGAAAACAAAGATGAAGAGAGAAAGAGTACAAGTGGCAAGAAATAGGGTGGGTTCGTGAGCTGTGCAAGCTGTCACTTCATGATTTTTTTTTTTTCAGATTAAGATGTAAAACTTTTATAAGTCATTGATTTTATGGGGGGAAATCCCTAGATTTTTCTTTATAGAATCTTAAAATCCTCCTTAACTTGCAGCATTGGAGCTGGAGGAATGGATGCGCTATAAGCGACCATTCACCAAGCTCTTGCTTTCCAAGCCCACTCGGGATCTTGCTAACAGTCCGAATTTACCCTGTGAGTCTGTCAACTGACCTAAAGACTTGAAAACAGGAACCACCTTGCGGTTTAATTGTGAAACTTAACATTTTACTCTAGCCGGCTGAACACTTATGTGGTAATAAAAAATGAATTGTTAGCCTTATAAATCTTGAGCTTGTCAAATTTTACAACAGATGAGCAATAAAGCACCTTAGAAAAAAATGAAGTTTTCCCTCTAAAAGAACAGTTGCATTTCGATACCAGAATTTGCAGCGACTCAAGGACGCCCTCTATTGATAAAATAATTTAGAGCACTGTGTGTTTAAGAAACAGGACACAGAGGTGGGGGAGAAGTGGCAGGGGGATAAATCAGAGAAAGTAATGACAGCTAAAAGACCCCAACTAACCTGAATTTGATCCTTAACTTTCGGTTATGTGTTTGAAGTATGATCAATAAAGTGGCATGCTTCTTTCATAGGGGTCGAATTAAATCTTGGGTTAAGGAAAAAGAAACATCTTACTGTTAGTCTTTTCAGCAAAATACTTTGACTCAGATTTGGTTACTTTTAAAAGATGTTTACCAGTATTTCACTAACTTTAGTTCATTGATTTATGTAGTCATTTCAAGACAGTAAATTTTTGGTCTCATAGTATTTATTCGACAGTACTATCTACAAATCGTATCAGATAACTCCGCCTGCAAAAAGTCCTTTCTCCAGGCAACTCTGAAGCTATTATTAAGCATATTATGGATATACACAAGGTTTGGATTATATCTTGGGCAGGGAAAGGTGTGTTTACCACTTGAGTCATCATAGTATGTAATAGGTAAGTAATGAAAAGTTACAGTAAAAATAGGCATCCTTCATTAGGGACCTAGTTGGTTTGTACAGTTCATAATGTGTCTTAATGAGTAAGCTGGAGTGATCGAAGGTTTGCCCTCAATTATCCTAGTCCATTGATTAGCACATTGTAACGTGTGGAATATTAACGTGTCCGCGGTTGATACGAAATTACTAATTAGAGATTATGAGTAGTGAACGGGTACAGATGCAAACTGCAATTTGGCTATAAGTGAATTTAAAACGGCAGCCCTGAGCCCCTTGGAGGAATGGCAAAGGCAAGGGCAGTCGAAGTAGCTCCTAGCCTTTGAAGCCATTCTTGAGATTAGATACCACTTCACACCTACTGATAACAAATTGGAACCTATCATCAACCTCACAGCATGCTTTCCTATAACAACACTTGGCAACCTCTGTTCTGGCACACAATTGGGTTTTTTTCCCCTCATCTTTGGATCCATCCAAGTGACAAAAGTAGAAAGTGACCTGCCATTGAATCAATATACTAATAGACTACGAAATTTTGTGGAAAAGCCACCGAGCAACAAGAAATGATGGCATAATTACTCTACACTGCTTTAAAAACTCACTATCCTCATTAATCTAATTACATTGTAACCGAACACGTTGAAGTTCGCCCACTCTCAGACTCCTCCCCGCTGCTTTCAGGAAGGGAAATGTCAGAGGAACAATAACGCCAGAGCCTCGCACAGCTGCCAGCGAATTCCGCCGGGAGCTGGTGGGTACCTTCCCAGCCCATCCGATCTGTTCCGGACCGCAGGTCACATTCGGACTTCCAACGCCGCTGGGTGCTAGCTTTACCAAACGTCCGGAAAAGGCTCGGAACGCGGTTCCGCAGATGTGATTGGCTGCGAAGGGACCTGCCGCACGGCGTTCGGTAAAAGCGCCCACTTCCTCTCATTAGCCGGAGCTGGAGCGGGAGGGACAGAGTGGGGGTGATTTAAAACACACACACACACACACACCCAAAAAACCTTAGGGGGAAGTTGAACCCAATCCACATTAATTAAAGGAGAAGAAAGCCGGTTCTTTTGTAACGCCGGCAAGAGAGAGTTGCCGTTGCCAGTTTCTGTAGGGCACGAGGAAACAGATCGCGGAAAGGGGTGAAAGGGAGAGAAGAGGAAGGAGCAGGAGGGAGGCTGGGCCCGGGCACGGCGGACAGGACTCACAGCCGGCGGACGCGGAACTCGAATTACAATGAGCAAGCTGAGGGCGGGAGGAGGTGTGGGGGGCGGGCACTTTGGGCCTGCGAGTGGCGGGCTGGGCCCAGAGGACCCGCGTTTACGGCCAATGGAGTGGGAGGGAGGGGCTCGGCCGGGGGTGGGGACGACGTGGATTGGCGCACGCAGGGAGGGCGGAGCGGCAGTGCGGGGCTGAGATTGATTGACCGCGGGGCCGCCGCACAGAGATATCCGGGCTGCCGGCTGCTGCCTGCTTTGCCTGGGCGCGCCTCCAGTGGGTCCACGCCCGCTGAGCCCACGCTGGCCGGGACCGGGGCGCCCGCGCTTTTGGGGCCGGGCTCGGCACTAAGCTCACCGTCTTTGTGTCTTTTCTCCCGCCCCCTCTGCCCCGCCCGCCGCCTCCGGCCGCCGCGATGCCACTGCGCCCCGTTGCCGCCGCCGCCGCCGCCGCTTCGCTCCGCCCGCGGCGCGCTTTTCGCTGCGGCGGTGGCGGCGGCCCGTATCCGACGCGTGCCTGAAGGAGGAAGAAGAGGAAGCGAGGTGCGTCCCACGGTCCATGCCGCAGCTACAGCCACGAGCCCGACACGGCGCCCGCGCCGCCGCCCTCGCCGGAGCTCACGAGACCTGCATGGACGGGCATGGGCTTGAGAGCAGCACCTTCCTGCGCCGCTGCCGCCGCCTCCGCTGCTGCCGCCGGGGCTGAGCAGCGCCGCCGCCCCCAACTCTGCCCGCCGCCCCTGGCGTTGCTGCTGCTGCTGCTGCTCAGCCTCGGGCTGCTCCACGCAGGTATGAGGCGCGCGCGCGAGGGGAGCCAGCCCCAGGGCCGAGTGCTTTGTTCCCAAACACCCCCGGTCCCGAAAGCACACGCTGGGGCAGCAGGGCGGCGTGGCGTGGCGTGGTGAGACAGGAGAGGCCTCACGGGCTCCAGACCTGCACCTTTGCCGGGCTCGCGGCGCAGCGGCAGGAACACACCCGCAAGTCGCGCGGCGCGCCCAGGGCGCAGTGGAGAGGCCTCTTCCCCTCCCTCTCTGTCCCTTCCCCCCCCTCCAGCACTCCAGTTTCCCCGCCTTCGGCTGGGACCGTTGATAAATCTCCTTCCCAGCAGCCGCTTATCAAAGATTTAGAGGGCGGGGGCGACGGGGGCTGCGCCCCCGAGACAAATGTTCCGGGTGCTTTATTGCTCACTGCATTGGTGTTTACTGAAAGTCAGGCTGGGATCAGGTTTCCGCCGCCGCCGCCCCCTTCGAGGGCAGACAAGGAGCCTTGTGCTGCTTCTCTGGGGGTTGGGGGTGGCGATGAGGGGAAGAAATCGCCTCAGAGGTAAAGATTTTCACCGGAATTTGAAAACCTGGGGGTTAATCTCGAAGTAACTTAAACGTCTTTAAACAGGGATTTCTTTCGTATTAGCGAAAGCTGCTTTTAATTCAGCTTGTCACCCTCTTTGGAGAAACCGGTGCTTTGTGGCTCGCCGCGTGTTTTCGGGTTCCAGGAGGGGTTGACAGATCTCACGAGGCTTTCTGGAGGCCGTCGCTTCCTCTATGGAAGCAGGAGTGAGTTATCTGTTCTTAGCAAAAGTCGGCCTGCAAATGAGGCTTCTAGCAGGTGATACTTATTTTTCTTGTGAAATAAGTTGCATTAACACAATGATCTATGTCAGTTGCATCTCAAAGCGCGGGGAGGGGGGACTATCTAGGATGGTCTAATAAATACCACGTCTAGGAGTTTGTCTAAAGAATTTATTTAATGCCAGATTGAAAGAGAACCTCTTATTTGAGAACAACTAGAGCATTAGGTAAATTTTTCTTAGAGACCTTTTTTTGTCCTGTATTTTATGACAGCAGTCTCAGCGCTCTCTGATGCGGAGAATCCTGAACTGTAATGCCACCCTCCTGCGTGGAGTGGTATTTATTTATTAAGTCATACCAGCCTTGCTAAAAATCTGGGAGGTTTTTAAGTAATGGGGGGAAAATGTGGCATTTGAGGAGACTTAATTTACTTTTCGTAACTTTGCTTTGTGATGGAACAGCTGCGTTTTAACACTCACTTGGGGAAACATAGGGTGTAACATTAAGTTTTACAGTGATGAAGGCTTTAAATGACCTTAGAATCTTAGGAAGTAATGGCAACCTGCTTATGGTCACATGGAAATTTTTAATGATGTGTCAAAAGATATATTCAGGAGTGTTTTGTGTGAAGAATTGGTCTTCATGATGTCAAAGTGTTATGTTTCTTGAAATGGAAATTGAAGTATTAGGTAGGACTGTGTGTACCTCATGACGGCTTGGATATTGTTTCCCTTCGTTGTCAGAGGGTACTAAGGCAAGATTGGAATGTGGTCCTTGAAGATTTCTTTTCTGGCCAGTTATGAAAAAGTTGTTTTAATGTTTAATGTAAGGTGCCTTATTTCAAGACCTTGGGATGTGAAACTCTTCTCCATATCTTCCTGTGTCTTCACTAAAGTCACCATTGGATTCTACCTAGAGTTTCCATGGTGAGTGATATCTGTGAACAACTTGTTGGGGTGGAACGATTAATTTGGTTACAGAAAAAAACGGGCTCCTTTTGAAAGATTTCTTTGATGAGTGTTGCAATGAAATGCAAGGATTGTTTCTCTTCAGAGAGCCTAGCGTAGTGCTCTTTGCAGATGGGCTACCATATGTTTTATGCCTGGATCAATATAATTTGCCTCAGCACCCCATATGGCCCTGCATTTCACTTTATTCAGCCTCAGCATATCTCATTTCTTTTATTATAAACTGGTGATTGTGCTGCAAATTCACACGTGCAGTCCTGGCATCAAGGAAATGGTCTTGAATGGTGAGGTCTTTGAATCATTAACGAAGGCTGTAGACCCACAGATCCTTTAGCACTTTCATTAACTGGCATGAAAACACTATCACACCAGTCGTAGATCATCTGACTTGAAAAATGGAGACAACTGTAACTGCAGATTTTGTTTTCTGCCCTAGGAAATAAAAAAGTCCTTTCATACTCCCCCCCCCCCCCCCCCCCCCGCCCCAAGCAAACCTCTACAATTCCTGAATGGAGATGCAATATGGGAGTTACTTGCTTACTCATACTCTTCATGGCTTTGTTGGCTACATCCTTGAGATTGTTTCTGCTCTACATTGTCTTGGCATCTTGACAGGAAGCTTACTTTACCGCCTGTAACAGGCAAAGTGTGCACTGTCATTACAAATTCATGAAGCCTGGATATTTCTGGGTGTATTCTGTATGCTGCAAATTAGTCATTATACAGGAGCCTGTGATGGGGCTGAAACTGCTGACCCAGATGCACTCTCTAGTTAGCCATCCTCTTTTCCCATCATCTGTCTTTGAAAAGGCTGTTAGAAACCTCATCCCACACAAAAGAACCCAAGGAGTTCTTTTTGATGTGACATTTATCAAAAGAATCAGCACCTGCCTGCTAGGAAAAGGGGGGGGGGGGGCAGGGAAGGAAAAAGGAGGTGGGAATCTATATTCTGATTCTCTTCTGAACAGTTAGTTTCATCTGCATCTCATGCTTTTCTTACTTTGGATATTTTATGACTATTTAAAATAATTATAAGTAAATGTATGCTCGGATAGATTTTATAGACCATAAAAAGAACAAATAGGCATTGCAGGTTTAGCGGAAAGTTCTTGTGCTGTCATTTATTTGTAGTGTAGGAGCTGTTCATTACTGACTGATCTTGGTCCAGTTTTCATTTCCTTGCTTTCTGCTTGCTGTGAATTTCATTTAAAAAGAAAAAAATAATTGATACAATAGTTAAGTCTTCTTTTAAGCTATCAGCTATTGTTGTGAGAATCAGGAATTTAGAGATGTGACCTGAGGAAGGAAAAGGAGATTTGAAGAAAGGCACTTTATCCTGGGCTTCGTTCTAGCTATTTATAATCCAGCCACAAGGCCTTTAATAGCCTTTTGTCTTGATTTTTCCCATCTGTAAAATGGCTTTAATGCCTTTGAGGTTGTTGGTTGGCTTTTGGTTTTTTGAGTCAAACAGCTGAAAATGACTTGATCTACTTTGGAGAGAGGAATTCTGTAAACATAGGAGCTGCTTTTGTCAACTCTAGAATGAGCCAACATGAGATAGGCCAAACACATGAAGTGTTTTTGTGGTTATTTTTTTTTAAGTGTGATTTAATGATAGCTGTAAGTCCATAGCCCCAAAAAGTTGAGAGAGAGAGAGAGAGAGAGAGAGAGAGAGAGTGTGTGTGTGTGTGTGTGTGTGTGTGTGTGTGTGTGTATGTGTATGTATTCCTCCCCCCAGGTTAGAGTACCCAATCTAGACTACATTTTTCTCTTCTTGGTCTTTGAAATGTAAAAATAGTGGGGGAGGTGGCTTGAGAGGTGGTCATCCCCCAGTCTTTTCTGCTGAACTCAAGCCAGAAACAGAGATTACGGGTTATTCCATTAAGGTTTAAAAGCACTTTAATACTGAAAAGATTAAAGTATTTTTCTAAAGTGATATTAGGGTTAGTTTTAAGTCTTCTTCAGATGGAGTCCTAAATCTTGATATTATTTTGAAGTCTATGTCCACATCTTAAAATAATTATATATTTAATAATACTCTGATTATTTTTTCCCCTCACCTAGAATAGGAATGATAAAATCTTTTATGCCTGGAAAAGATCACAAAAACAACCTCCTCATTTCTCAGCTGAGGAATCTTAAGACTTGAAAGTATTGAAACTTTCTCCAGTGTAGAGACCTAAAAAGAATGTTTAAATAACACAAAGTACGTGTTAAAGTAAGTTTCTATAAAACTTGAGGTGGATGATTAGGAAAAGTATTTTCCTTTTCAGTAATTCTAGCATTCCCACTTTATGGACCAGAATATAAAACTGATTGGTGCACACAACTGACCTAGTATTGGCCATTCTTGCATCTTTTTTATGCTTTGAGAGGTTTCTAATTTAAAAAAAAAAAAGATTTTATTTTTGTATTTGAGAGAGAGTGTGCACACGCGGGGGCTGGCGGGGGGGGGGGGGTGTGTGTGCAGGAGGAGCAGAGGAAGAGGGACTAGCAGACTCCACACTGAGCCCAGCACGGGGCTCAATCCCAAAATGATGAGATCGTGACCTGAGCCCAAATCAAGAGTTGGGTGCTCAACCAACTGAGCCACCCAGGCACCCCTTAATTTTTTTATATGAGAAGCTAGTGACAAAACATCATTTGAAAATTGACTTTAAAAAGTGGGGCGGTAATAGTTTATTATTTTTATTATTCATTTTAGCTTTGCTTAAATCATTAGGTGTATCTGAACTGTCGACTTAAGGAAAAAAGTCATTTGTGTATACTCAAGAATTCTGTGTGTTGTAGTTCCCTGGTTCTCTTTCTGATAAAACAGTCGGTGGAATCATCTGTCCGTGTAGCATGATTTCAATTTGGTTGTCCTTTTTTGATTCATTGTACCTTTCCTGATGGGCTGCTTGGGATCTGGGATCCAGTGGTGATGGATATTAAGGGAGAAGTAATGACACAGCTTGATCAAATAAATGAGTCACTTTATTTTTTTAAGAGAACAGTTACATTTTGTAGCATCCAGGAGATTGTCAGTTTATATACAGTTTGTTAATAAACACCCCTAGAGAAATGCAGAATAACTTAGTACCTGGATTTTTTCTTATTATCCTTTAGCTGTACTAGAATCACGTAAAGGTGTTTTAACTAATCATGCTGTAATTTAGGAGTCCCTACCTAAGGTGTGGAACCTTAATCGTGGTTTTCTGCTTAGACCCCCTGCTTTCCAAAGCAAATGACTTAATGCCCTTTTCAAAATCAAAACAAAGTTCACATCTTTGGCTTGGCCTTGGAGTTGGAGCAAAGGAATCTTTCTTAGAATGTAAACAATAGCAAAGTTGATAAGATACTCCATTTAGCCATTCCCTTGTAATTTTAACATAAGAATACTGGGCTAGACTCATGTGCACTCACAGCAGCTCTTGATTTCAAGTTTTAAGGTAACTAATTGCGTGCAGTTTTTCTCCCAGTGGCTTAATTTGTGAGAGACACAGAAGCACAATGCAATCCTATTTCTGAAGGCCTTCTTAAAATAGGAGGATATGAAATCGAACAAACAGTTCCCAAAGGAAAATGTCATTTTCTCATGGTACCTCAGGCAGTTATGAAGCATTCAGAAATGTTGGGTCTTATCTTCTTTCTCATAGGTGACTGCCAACAGCCAGCCCAGTGTCGAATCCAGAAATGTACCACGGACTTTGTGTCTCTGACTTCACACCTGAACTCTGCCGTTGACGGTTTTGACTCGGAGTTTTGCAAGGCTCTGCGCGCCTATGCTGGCTGCACCCAGCGGACTTCAAAAGCCTGCCGTGGTAACCTGGTGTACCATTCTGCTGTGCTGGGTATCAGTGACCTCATGAGCCAGAGGAACTGTTCTAAGGATGGACCCACATCTTCTACCAACCCTGAAGTGACCCATGACCCTTGTAACTATCACAGCCACGCAGGAGCCAGAGAACACAGGGGAGGGGATCTGAACCCTCCTAGTTACCTTTTCTGTGGCTTGTTCGGAGATCCTCACCTTAGAACTTTCAAGGATCACTTTCAGACGTGCAAAGTGGAAGGAGCCTGGCCACTCATAGATAATAATTATCTTTCAGTTCAAGTGACGAATGTGCCTGTGGTCCCTGGATCCAGTGCTACCGCTACAAATAAGGCAAGTATACTTTTTTCCTTCTGACTTAGAACTGTTTTGATTCTTCAGACAGTTTTTTTTCTTCAGACGATTTTTGAAGTATGATACAAAAGACCTAGTTTAAAAGGAACTTTTTCTTGTTCTTGACAAGCAATTAACAGGGTGAATGGAGGAGTAAACGAAAATTATTTAGTAAAGAATTTCTCACTGGAATCCTAGGGCTTATGTAAAATGTGGGTCTAAGTTTAAGCAGTGATATGAAAATTAAAAACACAAGCTGAGGTTTTTATGAAAAGACAGGCCTGTTTAATGGAAAAATGTATACTTATGTATTTTTTTTTTTTATCTGTGATGTCTTTTTTGAGGGTGACTCTTGTCACTTTGATTTCTAAATCGATATTCCGATTTTTCGGATAACTCGAGTGTTCAGAGTAAAGAAAGTTCTGAAACCTGGGGCAATAGCCCATCAGGAAACATAATTTATTGGAAATTTGGAAACTGTAGTAAAATATAATGGCCATAAGCCAGCTTCCTAGTTGCAAACCCACAATTGTGTTTTCGTTCTTAACCTTGTTGTGACTAAGCAATTTTAGAATTGGATATTGTAGAGCAGTGATGTATGTAATCTGAGGATAACAACTGAATGAAGACGCTGAGCGGAAAACTGACAAAATTAACTTCAGCTTACCCTGCCTAGCTGCCCCTGTCTGTTTTCTTGTTTGTTTGTTTTAAAGAAACACATACTTAATAGCATTTAAACCAACTTTGAGGCACCAATGTCAGTGCAAGTGGGTGAAGGGCTAGGAACGAGGTTCCCATTTGCCAGTGAGTGCTAATTCAGGCATCAGTAAGTAAATGTAGAGGTCAGAAAAAAGACTGTCCCAAGTAACTAGCTCCTTCCCAGTCTCCCCTAATCACAAAAATCACACAGACTGTCATCTTGCTCCATTTCCTTTATTCATCAGTTGCTGTAGACTAAAATGTAATTGAAAAGGATCAAGCTTGTGTAATATTTATGACTGTTCTTTTGATTCCAAGACACCCTCCCTTGCCTCTAAACATGTGTGGCCTATTTTTTAAGCGAATTTAAATTATTTTACTTGGCATTTTGAGGAGGTAATTTTACAGCACCTCCGGAGATATCTGGAGACACCCGGGGGTGTCACAAATCTAAGATTAGAAGTCATTGCTCTGAACAAAGAAGTCTATTACATTAGTCCAGACATCTTAGGGGAACTCAAAAATGTTTACACTTCAACTCCCAATAAAACCCCAGGCTTGCCTTTCCAAATCCTACATCTCAAGCCTTCCCTCCTCTGGTTTTTATAAGTATTTAAATAATTTTTCCTATTTGTATATTAAAATATGTGTTGGCTGTAAGTTATGGTAGAAAGTTACCCAATTATGAAGTTACAAGACAAACCATGGCCAAAAATCCATCATTGCTGCAGCGTCCTAGGGCATAAAACCTGGGAATAGTCTTCAGGAAAATGTGAGACTGAAAATTCAAGAAGGCAGTTCCACTGGGAATGGAGAAAGTCGTAATTGACGGTGTAGATAACTGAGGGCTTGGATGACCGTCAGCAGTACTTTGGAGATTAGCAGGTGCTTTGTGCATGGGAAAGTATTGGTTCTTTTCACAAGCCCTAAATTTAATTTTCCATGCCTTCCATCTAGTCATGTGTCACTTCTGCTTGTTAATCAGCCTTTCAAAATTCTGTACTTTTTACTGATCATGGTGGAATTATTTGGGGACATCCAGTTACCTTTTAAGTATCGATATTATATGAATGGAACAATTGACACTGAAGTACTTTAGGTCAGTCCATTTCAGTTGTGATCAGGTCTATCATCGTTCTTTGTTTTTAGCAAATGAGTGAGAAGTACAGCTTTGTTTCCCCCCTCCCCTGCAGGTTAGATAAGGATCAAAAGTTTCACCTTTGCAAAACGGATGTGGGAGGCAAGTTGTCCTCTGACTTAAATTCCAGCAGACAGTGAGAATACTCGTCTTGAAGTGCACTTTTGGAAAGTAGTTCCCACACCTGGTGACCACGCTGTTCAGGAACAGATGACTCTGTGGCTTCAGGACCTCTGGTAGTTGTGAGGTTTTTGTCCTTTTGTTTTTTTTTTTTGGTTTTTTTGTTTTTGTTTTTGTTTTTGTTTCTGCAACTCTCTGCAAAGGTCCCAAAAGCATCTGGAAGGTTACTGCTGAAGACCTATCTCAGTGCTGGTATGACCTATGCCGGTGAAACACAACTAAAGGCCTAAAATTTTGTAGCGTAATTTCCTTTTACCTACCCAGGGCCAAAATGAAACCTTTTAAAAATTCTAAGCAATGAAAAAATGACGGTGATAAAAATGCTCTGAGGCAAAAGTACATATGAAATAAGTTCCCAAAAGATCTGATTTTTTTTTTTTTATGTCTACTGCAATACTTTTTAAAAAAATCTTTCAGAAGGTTTTTTTTTTTGTATGAGCCTCTGCTTGACTGAGCCCTCAAACACATACATAGGCCAGCTACTTGGTAACTTAGCACTGCACTCGGCAGATACCATATCATCCTTGGGGTCAAGCATTTTTAATGACCCATGTGCTCAGTGTCACTAGATTGAAAAGCTGACCGGTGCTATGGTAGAGGTTGGCCAACTGTGCTGCTAAAATTGTCTGTAAGCACTCATTCATTTCACTACCTTTAGCACTGAACTAAATCACTGGTCCCGGTTGTTAGGCCCAGTGAGGTCCTTAAGACAGTTCCTCAGTCCTGGGAACGTGGGTTCTTGAGCAAGCCATCTTCAAGGTCCTCTTTGTGATCCCTAGGTGCCCCTGAGTACCTTTCTCTCACCACAAAAAGACCAAAGGGGGGGGGGGAATCTAAACGGAATGAAAGAAAGTGAAGTCCTCTGTATTCAAGGGGCCATTTCTTAGCTAAGCCTTTTCCTTTGTCCACATAGCAAGCAGTGAGTTCAGGGCAGCTAGACCTGCAGCACTCAGCAATGTGGCCTTAGCTCCCGCCCATCTGCTTTCTGTCCCCCCTTCCCTGGGGAACTTGGTGTGGTTTTCCAGTTGGTCACAGGGCATACAGGTGTGCTTCCTCAAGGCCACTCGTGCTGTTAGGCCCCCCAGGGGCCTGTTTGGCTTCCTCTCTCCAGAGGAGTCTTGTGCGGTTGCTACTTCGCCAGGTAGGTGTATTCCTAAAGGGGAGGCCAGGGCTAGCTTTTTATTTCCACCCCAGGGGCTGCGGGGCTTTCTGGCACACCTCCATGTCTCGGATGAGATCCACACCAGCTCTGGGCCATCTTCCCCACCTTTGGTTGTGAGCGGCGGCTTCAGGCCTGCAGGGCCTAGAGAAAAGAGATGAGAGGGACAAGCTTAGAACTGGCAGAGTTGGCTAAATAGGAAAGAGAGGCAGGTTTTGTTTTGGGGGGAGGAGGAAACTATTTAGGTTCCAAAGAGGACATGTGTGCCTAGCTCCCTTGGGCCTCAGGTAAATAGGCTAGATCACCCGTGCAGATCATTGTCTTCTGTACCACCTCCTGCACATTCTGTTTGCCAGCCCCTTCATCTCCTCTTAACTTCACTCTGTGTATCTGTGTATTTCTGTTTAAGTGGACTTATATGCCATGATTACAGAAAGTGATTTTGGAGTGAATTTTCTGGGAAGATTCTTTACAGATATATTCCTAGCAGCCTGTATTAAGATTGCCAGTCTCTCGGATACATATTTAAAGTGATTCCTTTCCAAAAAATTTCAGAAATGCATTTATTGTACACCTAAACAATGGGAATACTTTTTAAACTTATTTTTTTACAAGTACTTTGGCTACCTTTGGTTTAGTTTTCTCTCTGTTTTAACGGACTCGTGTCCTTTTGCATCACTCCAGCTTTGTCATCCTCTCCTTCAGTCTCAGGAAAACCAAATTAGGAGTAGGAGGGGAGATGGGGGTTGACAGCAGGTTCCTTTAGAGGTAGGCTACAGAATTTTCCATGCTTCCTCCTTCAGTGAGAAAAGGTGGTTTACCTTAAAGGGTTTGCGTTTGGGAAAGAGGGGTGTTGTTTGTCTTGCCCAAGCCAGGTGACTGCAGGCCAGGTGGGTGAGCGCTCTGACGTGCCTTGCACGCCCCTGCTACGGCTCTGGGCTTCCAGCTCCTGGTAATGCCATGGGCAGGAGCACCAGTGCCTCTCCAAAGCATGGGAAGAGGGCAGGCCCGGCAGTTAACTATTTTTTGAACTCCATAATTATCCCTAAAATCCAGATTCCAGCTACTTTCTGGGAAATGCCTGAAAACTTGGGCTGGTTGATGAAACTAGAGATGTAGGAAGACTTTAGATTGTTTGGTTCATTCTTGCTTTCTGTCTCCTTCAAACTGTGTAACCCAAGGTGTTTCCTCGTGATACATCGTACTCCCTTGTGGGGTCCTAGAGCCTGACTTGGGCACTCTCCTCTCTTCTGATGCCCCTTTGCATGTAGCTGTTAGTCCATACAGTATATGGGCAGGTAAACCAGTGTTCTGGACCCTTTCTCCGTTGGTGACAAAAGCAAAGCCTGACGTGCCTGCGTTTCAAAGGCTTTCCACTGTCATTTTAAGCAGTCTGTGGATCAAGGTTGGAGAAACCATCCTCTTTGGACTCCAGGCCTCGTGCATTTTCTTTGTGGCCAAGTTTTTGTCCCCCATTATGTTTTTAGTATCTTTATGGACATCGTCTGAGCTACACAATGGTGATCATTCTTATTTTTATCAACTAAAGAAGATGCCTCGTACTTTGACGGCAGGATTGTATTTTGGATATATGGACACTGTTCTTGCATGTTGCATTGTTACGGAGGGGACAGTGACATTTTCTTTAAGAATATAGAGCCCTTTCCTTCCAGAGATCACAAACTTTCTGGCAGATATATTGTAACTAACTTTTAAAGGCTAAAATTGCTCTTTCTTTTTTGGGATTACCTGTTAATGCAGGATATTCTTGCCATCTCTTTATAATAGCTCCTTGTCTTGGTCCTCATTTTTTGCAAAAATGGTTACCAAAAAAAAGACTGATTGAGGCATATTGGGGAACAGATGGGGAGGAAGTTTGCAGTTGTAGCTTCCTCTTCAGTGTAATCATTTCTCTGATAAAAACGTATGATTAACACAGCACTGCTGCACATCACATGGCCTCCTTTCGGGGTGGGGGGACGGTGAGGGAGATGCAGAGGTGATTTCAGTCTCCGTCTCAATCTAAGCACATAACAAACCTGCAGCAATCGGTGGAGCATTGTGGGGCTTGTGTGTAAAACTAGCCATTCGAGGTTTCTTTCTAGAACATTGGTAGGCTGATTCTAGGTGTTTCTAGAACATTTGTAAGCTGGTTTGGGTGTTTCTACTTAGCAAGTTGTCACAGGTATCAAGAAGGGGCCAGAGAGAGGGGCTGATGTACCCAGGGCATATCTCTCCCCCTGGTCCCTGTCACAGATCATTGTTGTCACAGGTGTCAAGAAGGGGCCAGAGAGAGGGGCTGATGTACCCAGGGCATATCTCTCCCCCTGGTCGCTGTCACAGGTCAGTGTTTTTACTCCTGGGATTTGGCATGGTGTCCCTTTCCACCTACCACAGTCAAAGTGGCCCCTCACTTACACCTGGATTTCCTTATTCCCATAGGGTCTAGAACCCTTGCTTACACCTAGATTTCCTTATTTCCAGCAGGGTCTAGAACCTGACTGCCACTTTTAAAAGGTTGTTGGTCTTTAATACCAACAGCTTTCTAGAATTTGACTGTCAGAGTCTCCAATTCTTAAATTCATTTTTCTGGGTCCTGTCTCATTTTTAAAACGCATGAAAGCATGTCATCAATGACCTTCTCCTCCCTGAATTTACTTATTGTAGAAACAATATTGAAACAGTAAAGAAAAGTTTTTAGAAGAGAAGTCAGCTCCAAATCCAGGTGGTAATGTTCTTATTTTAACCTTTTCCATTTCCTGCATAGCTCCTGTTTGTATTGGGTATAAGGTTTTAGGCTCAGGAACTACCTAACTTTGTTTCATACAGGTTCAGCAAATTTTCTGTGGAGGTAAAAGGATTTCCAAGTATGGGGGGGGGGGGGGGGGGGCAGAAAATGGAGGAGAAATTATTAGCTATATGGTATATCCCGAAGCATGAAAGATCATTTTGTAAGATAAATGGTCCTACCTTGGTTATTGTTTATGATGTACTTTTTTTTTTTAAGGTTTTATTTATATTATTTGAGCATGCGTGCATGAGCAGGGTGCTGGGGGGCAGAGAGCACACCCCCTACTGAGCAAGGAGCCCAACGTGGAGCTGGATCCCGGGACCCTGGGACCATGACCTGAGCCGAGCCTCAGGCAGATGCTTAACCAGCGGAACCACCCAGACGCTGCTATACTGTACTTTTCTGTACAGGCTACATCATCATGTTGTCCATGTGCATTTAAATACCCTGGCTAATGAGTCTTTTACCATCTTCATTCTCTAGAATGAAGAGACTTAAAGATGTTAGTAGAAACCATCTAAAATTATGTACAGTTTATATCTGTGTATCTACTAAGTTCTGTATTTTGAATCGTCCTTCACTGTGCCACTCCCTCTGTCCCAGCTGTGGTTTAGGAGGAGGAGGAGACTTTCAGAATATCCCGCATTTGTAAATGAAAATAACCCATCTCCTGTCCAAGCCAGGCAAGTTTCCATCGCTGCGCCTGCCTGCTGGTGGGCCTCTTTAAAACAGAGTCATGCTCTGCATGCTCTGCTGGTTTCAACCATGCTCTCCTGCATGGTTGAAACCAGCGGCACAGGCCCAGTCTGATACACAGCTGAGCGTTTCGACTTCTTTTACTGTCACATTTCCCAGTGTCTCTCTCTGCCCTGCTATATTTTCTTTGAGTCAACATTTTGAGAGGAAGGGGCGAGAAGGAAACATTGGATGGTTGGTACATTTCTGTTGGCTTCAATTAATGCTAACCAGACAGTTTTGCCAGCGCAGCATGTGGCCCGTAAAAAGTGACCTACAGTAGTGAACAATGCGCAATCTACCTTCCCCATTCTGTCGGATTTGTTCGCACTGCAGTAGAACTTGCTCTTCCACTGTTTTGAATTTTGTGTTCTCGTGGGTGGGGTAACGGAAGGACTTTTTAAACTGCTCAACTTGTAAGTGATAACTAACAAGAATAGCAACACACATCTAAGGTGCAGACTTGAACTGTGAAAACACGGCACTGTTGCTTGTACAAAGAGCTTTCGGCGAAACTGGGTCTGTGGCGAGAGGAGTTCTTTGTGTCCAAGTTAGCTGGTTATTTTAGGAGTGGAAGCCAAAAGAATGTTTGGCTAATTCTGGTGGGGTTGTTTGAGTGTTAGAACACAGTCTGTGTACCGTGGATAGATTGATAGGACGGCATTTAAACACTCAATTCTCCTCTGCTCTGCATTGGCTCCTGAAATATACGGCGTCCGTGTTTAACGTCTACACCGAAAGGCGTGTGAGAGTGCGTCCCTGTGTCGCCCTCTGTGCTTGTGTGCTCTTGCTGTCTTCCTCTCTCGCTGCCTCAGGCAGATGAAGACCGAGGATATTGTTTTGTAGCATTTCAGTTAACTGGCTTAAAATAGAGGGTTATTGCCTCTAACCTCCTCTTTCCTGAATGGGCTTTTTTTTTTTTTTTTAATAGCCCTGGGAACTTGAAATTGAACCTAGAAGTGGTAGGGTGTGAGTGTACTGTAAAGACCCTCAAGCCCTTTTACTTTTTTCAGTTTTGAGAGGTGATTTAAAGTGATCGGAGGCTGTGATTTCCTAATCCCCATTGCTTCGGGCAACAGCTATGCTGAACCAAGGCCTAGAGCTGTTTACCAGAGGTCCTGCTCCTAGGGCCTCGGGATCTGTGGCACTGCCCCCTCCCCCAGGGGATCCCTGAAGGCAAGACCTGCTAGGGCAGATTCTGGCCCCTAGAGTTACTGCCTCCAGCCCTGGTTCTCACCTTTCAAAATACTTCTGGCCTCTGGTCAGAAGCACAGTGGCAGCTGAGGCCTGTAATACTGTCCACACATACCCAACTTCCCATCTAGAAGCATCATGAGTCCCTACACGTGCCGGCCTCCTTACAATGTGAAGTCTGAACACAGCAAACAGACATGTTCCGTGTTGAGTCCTCTGAGTGGCTAAGACTCGAGGACTCAAGGCCTTTCCTCCGCATGCCCAGCGCAGCATGGCTCTGGTCTGTACAAGGAAGCTGGCAAGTTTCACTGTCTCAGAGCCTATTTATACTTCCAGCCTTTCTTGTCTTCTGTCTACAGAAATTACTCTTTGGAAGTTGACATTTTTGTGCCTCTTTCATGTATCGTCCCTGGGCCTGCTTCCTTTTCACTCTTGCATTTTCTTTCCAGCCAGTGAGCTTCATGCTTCTGCTCTGGACCACCCTAGGAGCCTCAGCCGTGGGTGTCCTTCGCCTCTGCTTTGGTTTCTTCTTTCTCTGTCTGTTGCCAAGAAGCCCTCCAGCAGCCAAGGCAGCCCTTGTTCCTGCATGTATTACCTGGGGCAACACTGAAGACTAAATAAGGCTGATCCATTCCATCTCTCTGGAATCCTGGAAGTGCTCCTAGAACAGAGCTCTGTGCAGAGATTCTGAGGGTAGAGAAACCTACTTTGAGACCTCTTTTGGAGGTATCAGGCCCTTAAGGGCTCATTCCAGCCTAAGAGGAGTCTAGGATAAGATTTTTCATCTGCTGCCCTCCCCTTTAACACATGTACTATCTGTTAGCGTCTAACAAAATACACTTTTCTAGGTCTGAAGTTCAGCCTTCCTGTAGGTGAATACTTGATGTATAGGTTATGTCATAATTGTAAAATTACATTTCAGTTAGTAACCATCGCAACCTTTGCCCTAAATACTGTATATATAAGTATGTTTTTGTTTTGTTTTTCAATTCAGGTATCCTCTTTCAATGTTACATTAGTTTCAGGTGTACAACATAGTGATTCAACAATTCCATACATTATAAAATGCTCACCACAGTTAGACAGTCTGTAACTGTACAGTGTTATTACAGCCTTCCTGTCTATATCCCCTCTGTTGTACTTTTCATCTCCAGGAGTTACTTTATAACTGGAAGTTTGTACCTCTCAATCCCCTTTATCCCTTTCCTCCATCCTCCCACCCCCCGGCCCCCAGCCCCCAACCCCCAGTTTGGTCTCTGTATTTTGAGTTCGTTTGTTTAGATTCCACATACAAGTGAAATCATATGGTATCTCTTTCTCTGACTTCCTTAGTCCAACACCTACATCCCTCCATGTTCTTGCAAATGGCAACACCGTGTGTGCGTGCGCGCGTGTGTGCGCATGCGCGCATCTTTATCCATTCTACTTCCAATAGACAGGTTGCTTCCATATTTTGTTGATTGTAAATAATGCTGCAATAAACATCAGGATGCATGTATCTCTTCAAATTAATTTTTATTTTCTTTGGGTAAAGACTCGGCACTGGAATTACTGGGTGGTTTGCTATTTCTATTTTTAATTTTTTGAGGAACTTCTATGCTGTTTTCCACAGCGGCTCTAGAAAGTGGCTGCACCAGTTCACATTCCCACCAACAGTGCACCAGGGTTTCCTTTTCTCCACATCCTCACCAGTACTTGTTATTTCTTGTCTTTTTGGTACTAGCCATTCTGACTGGTGTGAGGTAATCTCTCATTGTGGTTTCATTTGCATTTACCAGATGATTAGTGATAATTGAACTTCTTTTCACGTGTCTGTTGGCCATCTGTAGGTCTTCTCTGGAAAAATGCCTATTCAGGTCCTCTGCCCATTTTTTTTTCTTCCAAATTCTTATTTAAATTCTAGTTAGTTAACATAGAGTGTAATATTGGTTTAAGGAGTAGAATTCAGTGATTCATCACTTACATATAATACCCAGTGCTTATCACAAGTGCCCTTAATACCCATCACCCATTTAACCCATCCCCCACCCACCATCCCTCCCTCAACCCTCATTCTGTTGTTAAGAGTCTCTTAGGGTTTGCCTCCCCCCTTCTCTTTTCTCTCCCTTCCCAAACATTCATCTATTTTTCTTAAATTCCACGTATGAGTGAAATCATAGGATATTTGTCTTCCTCTGACTGACTTATTTTGCTTAGCGTAACACATTCCAGCTCCATCCACATTGCTGCAGATGGCAAGATTTCATTCTTTTTGTTGGCCTAGTAATGATCCGATGTATACATACATAGCACATCGTCTTTATCCATTCATTGGTCGATGGACACTTGGGCTAGTTCCATAGTTTGGCTGTTGTTGATATGCTGCTGTAAACATCGGGGTGCATGTACCCCCTTTGAATCTGTATTTTTAAAAACTTTCCTCTGCCCATTTTTAAACTGGATTTATTTTGGTGTCTTTTATATATTTTGAAAATAATTCTATTACCAGGTACATCATTTGCAAATATCTTCTCCCATTCAGTAGATTGCCTTTTTGTTTGTTGGTTTCCTTCACTATGCAAAACCTTTTTAGTTTGATGTAGGCCCAGTAGTTTATTTTTGCTTTTGTTTTCCTTGCCTGAGGAGACATATGGAGAAAAGTGTTAAGTCCAATATTCAAGAGATTCTTGCCTACGTTTTCTTCTAAGAGTTTTATGGTTTCCAGTCTCACATTTAGGTCTTTAATCCATTTTGATTTTATATTGTGTAAGAAAGTGGTCTACTTTTCCCAACACCATTTATTGGAGAGACTCTTTTCTCCATTGTATGTTCTTGTTCTCTTTTTGTCATAGATTAATGGACCATATAAGCATGAGTGAGTTTCCGGGCTGTCTATTCTGTTCTATTTATCTGTGTGTCTGTTTTTGTACCAGTACTGTACTGTTTTGATTACTTCACCTTTGTACTATAGCTTGAAATTAGGGATTGTGATGCCTTCAGCTTTGTTCTTCTTAAGATTGCTTTAGCTATCCAGGGTCTTTGGTGATTTCATAGAAACTTTAGGATTATTTGTTGTAGTTCCGTGAAAAATGCTGTTGGTATTTTGATGGAGATTACGTTTAATTTGTAGATTGCTTTGGGTAGTGTGGACAGTTTAACAGTATTTTTCCAGGCCATGAGCATGGTATATCTTCAGTATTTGTACATCTATTTATTTATTTGTGTCTTAAATTTCTTTCATCATTGTTTTATAGTTTTCAGAGTAGAGGTGTGTCACCTAGTCGGTTAAATGTATTCCTAGGTATTTTATTCATTTTGGTGCTATTATAAATGGGATAGTTTTCTTAATTACTCTCTAATAGCTTCTTAGTGTATAAAAAGGCAACAGATCTCTGTATATTAATTTTGTGTCCTGTAACTTTACTGATTTATTCTAATAGGGTTTTTGGTGAAGTCGTATCAGTGTCATCTGCAAATAGTGACAGTTGTACCTATTCATTACCAATTTGGAATGATTCCTTTTTCTTGTCTGATTGCTGTGGCAAAAGTAGACATCTTTATTTTATTCCTGATATGAGAGAAAATTGACCATCAGAAGTAAAGACGAGATGTTCTAGACCTAGCGATAGAGCATGTGAATTTTTTTCCTTTGAAGCATGTAGCCTTACTGGAGTGGTTGATTTTGCTCACACTTGGGGACTTACTGTAGAGGCTGGATGCCACTGACCTAAAAGGGGCTATGAGCAGTATTCTCTCAGCCTCCCAGAGGTGCTTATTTTTTTCCAACCTATAACTGCACCCTACTAGCACACCAGAGGATCTGATGCAGTAGACATGTCACCTAATTATATGAAATAGAATTCATTTTAGCTTCCTTTACCACAAGCAGAATTTTAACCAGGTACTATCAAAATTGTGTTTCTCTCTGTTCCAACCTAATTTCTGTGACTATTTCAGCTTGCTTTTGTTGGCCCATTTTAATCCAAGAGCTAAGAGTCCCTTGATCTGGAATTTGAGGATTCTGGTGAATCCTCAGGTTCCTATCGACCCTGGGGAGGTCCTGCACATGCAGCGCCAAATAGTCTGACTGAACCCTGATAATTGTTTCTTCCAAAATACAAGAAGCACAAGTAGTTAAGCGTACAGCCTTCGGGGAATTCTGCTGTTTGAAAAACCTATGCCCAGCACTTTGCAAAGCTGTCGAGCCCTAGGGAAGCTGCATCTGTCTCTTGGCAAAGCAGTGCCTTGGTTTTCCTTCCTTGGCTACCTCATTTTCTTTTTTAATGCATTTTCTTTGCATGGTGGAAAGGAGAGGCAGGTGCGTCTAAACTTTTATTTTTCACAGTGAACTTTAAATCCTTCTATCACATGTGGAAAGATTGATTTGTAGCTGCTCTGTCTTCCTAATAGACCTTGTGGGTGGTAAAGATCTCAGGGAGTGAAACATTAAAAATGAATGAGGAGAACTAGAGTAGTTTGTCTGAGGTAGGGGTTGAGAGGGACTTGGTGGGAAAGGTTTAACAAAAGGCATTGATGTTTTAAATGCACAGAAATGGCATCCATCAATAATAAATGGTGTGGCATAGAATAGATGTGCCAAATTGAGTTATTACAGCATATGGATCAGTTCATGGAAGGGGAAAGTAAACAGCATGGCTGGTGTTTTTAAATTATCAGTTTGAAAGCATTAAAATACAGTTTTGAATATCCTCCTTTGCTATCAGAGCATAAAGAGAAAATATTTAGAATTGCCAAAAATTTTAAGTTTTGATTTTTTTAAGACTTAATAATGAACAAATTTTGTTTTTCTGAAAATGAATTTCTGGCCCTATCTGGCTGAGGCTGAATGCCTTTTTTTAAGAGCTTGAGTTGTAATTGTATGAGGAATGAAATTAACATTACAGAATGTTAAGTCAGGTACAACTGTTGCCTAGTGTTTTCTCTACCTACATTGTATCCCTAGATACCTCTTCACTACATACTCAAAACTACAGAGGACCACTCAGGAAACCCCTCTCTGTGGTTTGAGATCGATTCATCCTCACCCTCAGTATTTTGATGCAAGGGCTAATTGTGTACATTTACTTGCTCTGCGTGAGAATTTTCACCCAGAAGAGAGACAAAAAGAAACACCAGCTTCACTGTCTCATAGAGAAAATGACTCCTAGAAAACTGGACAAAAATCTGTTAAGTAACCTGGGATCTTGGGTCGGTGAAGATCCTGGTGCAGAACTCAAGCTTTGAGTGCTATTCGATCTTCTAGAGGGATGGGAGTTAGTGTTAGTGGTACAGGCCTAACAGAGGACAGTAATGCATGAGGTGTTTGAAATGACTCCTGAGTTGGAATTGGTGTGCTTTGTGAAAGCACTAGGCTTGGTAAGGCATGTGGAGCTATTCCACTCATGTTCATATCGACCCTTGCTCCGTTTGGGAACTTGTTTGGAATCGGATCTGTTGTCTCAACAAAACTAGTTCCTCTTTGTTTTTCCTAAGATGAACAAAAAAGTACTTAATTCTTACAAGTAGTGTGAATTTAGTTTAAATTTGAGGTTTGTTAGGCTAGAAAGACAGTCTTTGAGTGTGAATGCCCCAGTTGAAAATGAGGACGATTATATGAGAAGTCTTATTCGCCCTTGTTGGAGCCATCTGTGTTCGCTTTCAAGTCTTTCACGTGCAGAATTTAGTTGAATTAATCTTTTCACTTCCAAGGGATCCTAGCTTGCCCTAAAAAAAAGCACGTGTCAAACTGTCTCTAGAGCCACCAAATAAATCTATTTTATAGTCCCATTAGATATCTCGCTCAAAATCCCATTCACTCTGGAAGGTCCTATGGTTGGATGCACAACAAATTTCCTGCAGTCATCTCTGGTCCACCTCCCTTGGGTTGTTAAGAAGGTGTTGAAATGCGAGACGGCTGGTAGTGAAATGAAATTGTGGGTCAGGGTAATTAGGAAGGGCGAAAACCCAGCATTTTCATGGTACATTGTCTGGCTTTTAGTTGCAGCTGCAAACAACGGGTATGAACTAAACCAGTTGCTCCCGTGCAGCTGGTTCAGATCTAGCTTTATAACTGGCTGAAGTAAAATGAAATGGCTGGAAAATTCCAGTCAAGTAACACCAGTGGGAACATGTGGAGTTAAATAGTGTGAGTAAATGGTGGCCTGGTTGAGGAAAAAAAACTACAGACGTAAGCTGGAGGGTGGTGGTGAGGACTTGTAGAGGGGTGGGGAGGGGACAGGCAGAGCATTTTCTGGCCTTTGTAACAAGGGTCTATTGTTTGGATCCGTTCCCTTGCAGGAGGTAGGAGGTTTCCTCTATCCAGGGAAGTTTGTACAGTGGCCTGCCTGCCTTCTTCCTTGACTGAGACTTTTTTTTTCTTTAAGAAGAAGGAAAAATAAGCCATCACCTCAGTTCCTGACAGTAACCCCAATCTCAAAATGTTGTCTTTCTTCCCACCTTGTGTGACCCAGAAGGCCCCGTCTGTCCGCATAGCCCTCTTCCCTTGCACCACGCGTACCGGAGGGTGTGGAGTATGTCGGAGGGGAAGGTTCAGTGTCTTCTAATTGTTCTAAATAAGGAAGGAAAATGGGTTGACTCAAGGAAAGCTTCTGTAGTATCAGTTTTTTCTGCTTAATTTGGAGAATTGAGAGTTGGCTCGAGGAAAAAAAAAAAAAAAAACTTGAGAAGTTCAAGGGCCGTGGTGCTGTTTGGGGAAAACATTTGCTGTAACTAGGTTGAGGGTATTTATTCTCTGCCAGTGCCTGGGAGCTGTATTTGCCAAGTGATTTCCCAGTCACAGGGATTAGCCAGTCATGTGAGACATTTGATGAAGAGACTTAGAGAAATCTTGGCTGAGGCACGTGATTGGTGGCTGTGGGAGGGATGGCCCCCTCCTCGACTCTGCTTCGCTCCCCAGCGTTTGTCAGAATGTTTGTAGATGAAGAATCTTTTTAGAAATCAAAGTTCCAATGGGTATATTATTAACTACGCCCTAACGTTTCTACATGACTTGGAGTCTTTTTCTCTTGGAGCTGTACCACCACTCGTCTGTCCGGGGAAGAAGACAAGACACCAGACTATCAGTAAAAGTTACCTGTACCCCAACAGCATACATAGTTCTGTTTTAGGAAAGAGAATTTTTCTTGATGTACATTCCCTAGATTTGCAGCAAATTTTTATTCTAAACCTAGAGGACTTTTTCTTTTTCCTTAACAGAGACACCTTTCATTGGTGAGGCCAAGCCTGTGGGCTGAGGTTAGTGATGGTCTCCAGCCGTTGGGCTCCAGACTGGAGGGGAGCACCGGCTGTGTCCCTGCCCGCCTGCTTAAATTTGTGTGTGTCCCTGCCCGCAGATAACCATCATCTTCAAAGCTCACCGGGAGTGTACAGAGCAGAAAGTGTACCAAGCTGTGACCGATGACCTGCCGGCGGCCTTTGTGGATGGCAGCACCAGCGGCGGGGCTGGCGACCCCAGGAGCCTGCTGATCGTGGAGAGGGAGAGTGGCCGCTCTGTGGAGATGCACGCCCGCTACATCGGGACCACGGTGTTCGTGCGGCAGCTGGGCCGCTATCTGACGCTCGCCATCCGCATGCCCGAGGCCCTGGCAATGTCCTACGAGGAAAGCCAGGACTTGCAGCTGTGTGTCAACGGCTGCCCCCTGAGCGAGCGCATCGATGACGGGCAGGGCCAGGTGTCTGCCATCCTGGGGCCCAGCACGCCTCACACCTCTCTGGCACCAGCCTGGCCGGGCTACACCCTGGAGGCTGCCAGTGCTCAGTGCCACGAGAGGATGCCCGTGAAGGACATCTATTTCCAGTCCTGCGTCTTCGACCTGCTCACCACTGGGGACGCCAACTTCACAGCCGCTGCGCACAGTGCCTTGGGGGACGTGGAGGCTCTGCACCCGCGCCGCGAGCGCTGGCACATTTTCCCCAGCGGCAGCCAGGGGGTGCCCCACGGAGGCGGCCCCGGGGCTGTCGCTCTCGGACTCCCATGCTTGATCCTCGTTGTGTTTTTGTAGGGGGCGTCTTGTGTTTTTTTTATTTCTTGTCTATAACAGAATTTTAAAATATATATTGTCATAATATATTGAGTAAGAGAGTATATATATCTATATATATGTATATACCATGTATATGACAGGGTGTGTGTCCGGGGGCCCCCACCAGAGTGTACATATTGTGTTCGACTGTCTTCGTGGATGTTGGATGTAGTGTTCTTTGATTGTATTGATTTTTGTTTTGCCGTTTTGTGAAATATTTTATAACGTCCCTGCCTGGGGACCTGTTAGAAAGCACTTTATTTTTTATATATTAAATATTTATGTGTGTACCTGGTCAGTACGTATAGTACATATACCCAGACACCAGACGCAGCGCTCCCTTCGACGAGGACCAGGGACGGTGTGTGGAGCTGTTCCTGGCCGCTCGATCCTGCCTCGGCCCCTGGCTACTGATCTGCCACCCCAGGGGCACAGCTTTCACTCGCCACCTTCTGGGGGCAGCTGCATCCTTCCTGTGAGGCAGGGGGTGTCCTTAGCCGCCTCCTGCCCTCACTCGAGGTGGACGGACCGCGAACTCCCCCGACAGGTGCTTGGGCTCTTGTGAAACTGCATCTCGAAGGCACCCTCACCCTCCTCCTCCACAGCTGTCACTTTGTCAGAGGGCAGGGAGAATATTACCACAGCTTTATGAACTAGGATCGTTTTATCTGAGCACTTACCGTATGTGGGGTTGAGGCAGACAAAACTGCTGTTTTGATCGGTCAGAAGGGTCTAGAGGTGGCAATTTCACAGATAAATACCAGGCGTGTGGCTAGACCCGAGGAGCTCTCAGACTTGCCCTCATCCCATGTCCCTGTTGAAACTATCACACGTTGCTCTTCTAATTGTGCAAACCCAAGTTCTTATTCTTAGCCTTCCAGTCCTTGGCTGCTGGCGCTCAGAAACACACTGTTCCCTGTCTCTACCCCCCCCCCATAAAGCTTCCTTAATCTCACCTTATGAACCCAGAGATTAGGGTTTGTTGGATCCTTGCTTCATATCAAGGCCCAGCTCCCGTCACAAAGTGTGCCACTCTTCCTTGCCCTCCACACCACGGTCTTCCTCACAGTCGCCGATGTATCTGTTGCATGATGGAATGAATAGGGTGTTAGACGACAGGAACGCTTTCCTGGCCCAACCCACTATGCGACTAATTGGGTGCTGGTAAATCCAGACGTTCTCACTAAGCAATGTTGCTCCCCAGGCGGTCTCTCTCTTTCATCAGACACTCTCCCTCTTACCATCTGTAGTATTATTTTGTCAGTTGCTCACGTAACTGGTAAAATTCCTCTAAAGTCTCTCCTTGCCTCGTCCCTTTCACTGTTGCATCCCCTTGCAAAAGGAAAGCACCACCAACAAAATGCAAGCACCATGAGGAAGTGAGTTCTAGGGTAGGTAAATTTCTCTTCTATCTATGTAAATGTTTGGTACCAAGGAGAAAGGATACAATTTGTACCTTACCTAAGTGCAAGGAAAAGTCAATGAACTTTAAATACCACAGCAATTTGGATCCAGACTGTGCTCAGTTTTAGATGGCCCCGTAATTTCTGCCTTTTGCCATGTCCCATTGATTAGGCTTACTGCCAGAGGCCCTGACTGGCAGGAAAAAAGGATTTCGTTTTGTGAAATTCTATTTCTCAGTGAACTGAGCTATCATCCGATCACAGGATGGAGCTGTGGGTTCGTCTACAGGTGGCAACCCTCCTCTCGTTTTCTGGTGTGAGAATCATCATGGCAAGTCTGGGAAGATCACAAAGGCATCCTGCCACTTACTTGATAAAGATGTAACACCAGAGAATTGAAACCTAAACCGGTTAACTTTTTATAAAAACTGGACTGGAGCCTACCTGCCATCGTCTCTGAACTGGGGCTGTTTTTGTTCACCTATGGAACCGTGTGCCATGTTCAGAAGCTAGAGTTAGCTAGTAACTTCGTTATGTAATTGAGTAGAACAAAGGAGGAAAAATAGAGTACTTATAACCACTATTCTTGTGCAAACAGTATAAAAGTGAAGTAAAAGCAGTAGAAATTTCTACAGTACCTGGCTTTAGAGTGTATATGGTTAATAGAACCTTTGTCCTTTTCAGGGAATAGTTGGGGAAAGACACTTAGGCTGTGTGGCCGCATCATAGAGCTGGGAAAGCCACTTAAAAGCGTTCTGTAGCACTAGTATTTGTACCAGTGTATTTGGCTATTGTCCCTTTACAATCAGTGTCCCTGTACCACATTTACAGTCCCCACAGATAACTGACAAATACAGATGCTTCTCTAGAGAAGGACCAGGTTATTTTTCCTTTTCTTTTCTAGGACTTCTAGAGAAAATAGTACTTGTACATTTTGGTTCTTTAAATCCTCCTTAGTCCACAGAGATTCAGGTTATACCAACATGTGGATAGGCTGTAACTATTCAAAGGTCTCCTGGGGGAGCTTAAAACTTGGGGGAAAACACTGGTTTTCACAGATGCTCCACATGGCTGTCTTTAAAAGACTCAGAACATTTTTTTTTTGTCCTTTTCTTCTCTTTGTTATGCTTGGAAATTCCCAGTGTGTCGAGTCTTTGCAAAGAAACCTTTAGATGTGGTTCATAGGCATATGAATAAGTATCTGTGTAAAACAGTGAGTGTGCGGTGTGTAAATACTTTAAATTATTATGCTAGAAAAATAAAGTTACATACCATGCTGTGGAATGTCTGTTCTGTGATTATAGTGACGCCTGCTGGAAGAGCTGCAGAAGACAGGAGCAGAAGAAAGGGAGCGAGGGTGTGTTTGTGCCAAACCCTTGGCGATTACTAACAACACATTGTACAACCTGCCCATAAACTCACTTATTTTCTAAACTACATCTTTCTTGTAGTTTTTCATTTTTAAGTTTAAAGCAATTTCAAATAAATCAATGGCTGTGAAACTGGTCCACTGGTATCATCCCAAAGGTCTTGTCTTCAGTAATAGTTTTGGTGACTTGCAGACATGGGAACTGCACTATAGTTCTTTTAAGATAGCGTGGACTGCAACAACTTCCCTCTGGTGGGAAAGACTTGGGGGCACGATTTTTTTTTTTTTTTTTTTTTTGGCTTTGGGAACTTGTAAATCTCCTTTTCTCGGGTGTTCTAAAAAGAGATATCACAAGATCTCAACTTGCTCTTTGTGCAAGAAACATGCCGAAGGGGCCTTTCTGCCCTTGGACGCTGCAGAGTAAGCATCGTTAAAGTCTCCCCTCCCACCGCCATCATGTCTAAGTCAGAGTCTCCCAAAGAGCCTGAACAGCTGCAGAAGCTCTTCATCGGAGGTTTGAGCTTTGAAACAACCGATGAGAGTCTGAGGAGCCATTTTGAGCAATGGGGAACGCTTACGGGCTGTGTGGTAATGAGAGATCCAAACACCAAGCGCTCCAGAGGCTTTGGGTTTGTCACGTATGCCACTGTGGAGGAGGTGAATGCAGTCATGAATGCAAGGCCACACAAGGTGGATGGAAGAGTTGTGGAACCAAAGAGGGCTGTCTCAAGATTCTCAAAGACCTAGTGCCCACTTAACTGTGAAAAAGATTTTTGTTGGTGGCATTAAAGAAGACACTGAAGAACATCACCTAAGAGATTATTTTGAACAGTATGGGAAAATTGAAGTGATCGAGATCATGACTGACCGAGGCAGTGGCAAAAAGAGAGGTTTTGCTTTTGTAACATTTGATGACCATGACTCTGTAGACAAGATGGTCATTCAAAAATACCGTACTGTGAATGGCCACAACTGTGAAGTAAGGAAAGCCCTATCTATGCAAGAGATGGCTAGTGCTTCATCCAGCCAAAGAGGTCGAAGTGGTTCTGCAAACTTTGGTGGTGGTCGTGGAGGTGGTTTTGGTGGGAATGACAACTTTGGTCGTGGAGGGAACTTCAGTGGGCGAGGTGGCTTTGGTGGCAGTCGAGGCGGTGGTGGCTATGGTGGCAGTGGGGATGGCTATAATGGATCTGGTAATGATGGAAGCAACTCTGGAGGTGGCGGAAGCTATAATGATTTTGGCCATTACAACAATCAATCCTCAAATTTTGGACCCATGAAAGGAGGACATTTTGGAGGCAGAAGCTCTGGCCCCTACGGTGGTGGAGGCCGATACTTTGCCAAACCACGAAACCAAGGTGGCTATGGTGGTTCCAGCAGAGCAGTAGCTATGGCAGTGGCCGAAGGTTTTAATTACTGCCAGGAAACAAAGCTTAGCAGGAGAGGAGAGCCAGAGAAGTGACAGGGAAGCTACAGGTTACAACAGATTTGTGAACTCAGCGAAGCACAGTGGTGGCAGGGCCTAGCTGCTACAAAGAAGACATGTTTTAGACAATACTCATGTGTATGGGCAAAAAAACTCGAGGACTGTATTTGTGACTAATTGTATAACAGGTTATTTTAGTTTCTGTTCTGTGGAAAGTGTAAAGCATTCCAACAAAGGGTTTTAATGTAGATTTTTTTTTGTTTTGCACCCATGCTGTTGATTGCTAAATGTAATAGTCTGATCATGACGCTGAATAAATGTGTCTTTAAAAAAAAAAAAAAGAAAAGAAAAGAAACATGCCAAAGGGTAGCAAAACTTGAAAAAGAAACCCGAACTTAAGGCAAAGGAAATCATTTATTGCTACTAAGTCAAATACTAAATGGGACAAATTCCAGCTGGAGGAAACCTACATAATCATTCCTTAAATAGAAGGTTTAATCCATACTCTTAGTGTTTATCTGTAGTTCAGAATTAAAAATAAAAGTCATCTGAAACACAAAATTAGATGACCGTGATAATGCCACTGACTACCTAATGCATAAGCTGGTACTAAATGAATACTAAGAAATAATCCACATCAAAATGAAGTCTATGCTTAGAAGTCAAAATTTCTCTTGCAGTGTACTCTGTCCAGAACCCCAGCTTTTCAGGGATTGAAATTTAAGTGACTACCTAAAAACCTAACGAAGAGGTCTTTATTGTCTTAAACAGCAAACGGAGACTTTAACAAACCCTAAGAATCCTGTTATCTGATTATTTTTTCTTTTTTTTTTTTTTTTTTTTGGTAGCCATAACATTTAGCATTCTACTGCCTGAAGGCAGTTGGACTAATGCAGTCTTAGATTGCAGCAGTCCTTTCTGAGAAAAGATACTTTGTTTCTGGGAACAGCAGGAACAAACTAGCAAGGTCTTTGCATGTGTACCAAGGAGCATCTCCCTGCCTCAGAGAATGTAATAAATAAGACAAGGAAAGGAGAGGAGGGGAGGGGAGGGGAGGGGAGGGCAGGGAAAGGGAGGGGAGGGGAGGGGATGGAAGCGGGGGAGGAAGAGGAGGGAGGGAGGGAGCAAGGAAGGAAAGAAGGAAGGAAGGAAGGAGAGGAAAGGAAAGGGAATGGGGAAAGGAAAAAGGAAAGGAAGGGGAGGGGAGAAAGAAAAAGGGAGGGAGGGAGGGAGGAAGGGAAAACGGAAGCAATGGGAGAGGAGAAAGAAGAAAGGAAAGGAAGGAAGGAAAGACAAAAGAAAGAAAAAGAAAAAGCAGTTCGTGGTTCCTTATCTGACTGCCTAGCTCACCATATTGTTTCTCCTTTCATTCATTTTCTGTCTTCCAAATGGAAAAGGCATATTCACAACATTATTTTTTAAACTATTTTCCTCTAAACTTACTACTCTACCAAGTAAACAAGATGTGTAACACTATCAACTAAATAATAGGATATACAGCCTTCTGTACCCAAAATATGAAGCATGCTTGGAGTGCAGAAGTGTTTGTGTTTCTTATGAGTAACATGTAGATGTATAAGGAGAGGGGGCATCTACAGCCCAGGAGGATACGCTAACAGATCCTACACAAGTGGAATGTTCACCCTTCCCTGGTTATGATGATGTTCAAACCAAGTGAACAAACCAGTCTGGTCAGCTAACATATATTAAAGTATGTCCATCAAACTCCAGCAAGAAGAAAATGGAGCCAAGTTTTCTAATTGAGAGTTCTTCATGGAGGACAGTTCAATGACCCTCCAACTTTTTTTAAGTTATTATAATGAAAACTCCCAACTCCAGGAAAAAAGAAAAGAAAAAGGCACTCTGCTACCAGATGGAATACATAAGACAAAACCATACACAAATTAACCAAGTAGGAACTGCACTTGCCATAAATGACATATTAAAAAAAATTATCATCTCAATCACTAATATAGCAGCAGCACCTAAATATGTGAAACAAATATTAACCGACATAAATGGAAAATTGACAGTAATACAGTAACAGTAGGGGACTTTAATAAACCCCACTTACATCAATGGATAAATCACCCAGACAGAAAATCAGTAAGGAGACATTGGCCTTAAATGACTCATTAGACCAGACTGACTTAGTAGATACATATAGGACATTCCATCCCAAACTGCAAAATAGACCTATTTTTCAAGTGCACACGGAACACTCTCCAGTACAGATTACATGGTAGACCACAAAAGAAGAATACATTCAAGAAGACCGAAATCCTATCAAGCGTCTTTTCTGACCACAACATTATGAAAGCAGAAATTAATTGCAAGATAAAAACAAAACAAAACAAAAAACACAAACATATGTAGACTCAACAATACATAACTGAACAACTACTGTGTCAGTGAAGAAATCAAAAAGGAAATCAAAAAATACCTTGAGACTAATGAAAATGTAAACACAACTTATCAAAATCTATGTAATGCAGTAAAAGCAGTTCTAAGTTCATAGTGATACAGGCCTTACCTCAAGGATAAAGAAAAATCTCAAATTATCTACTTTATACCTAAAGGAACTAGGAAAAGAAAGGTAAAGCTCACAGTCAGTAAAAGGAAGGAATTCATAAAGATCAGAATAAAAATAAAGATTTAAAAAAATAATAGAAATATCAATGAAACTAAAAGCTCGTTCATTGAGAAGATAAACAAAATTGGTAAACCTCTAGCCAGACTCATCAAGAAAAAATGAGAGGCCCCAAATAAATTAAAAAAAAAAAAAAATGAAAGAACTTACAACTAATATAAAGGATCATGAGTGGTTACTACAATTATTGCCAACAAGTTGGAAAATTTAGAAATCATTAATTTCTATGAACACATAACCTTCCAAGAATGAATCACAAAAAATAAAAAACCCGAATAAACCCACACAAGAAACAAAATTAAGTCACTACTTTTAAAATTCCTAACAAATAACATTTTAGGACCAGACAGCTTCACAGGTGAATTCTACGAAATATTTAGGTGTTAGTACCTATCCTTCTCGAATTATTCCAAAAAATTTAGTAGGAAGAAATGCTTCTAAACTCATTTTACAAGGCCAGCATTATCCTGATACCAAAGCAAGGCAAAGATACCACCAAATAGAAAACTATACACCGATAATCCTGATGAACACAGATGCAAAAATCCTCAACAAAATATTACCAAATTCAACAATACATTAAAAGAATCATACACCATGATCAAGTGGGATTTATCTCAGAGATGCAAGGATGGTTCAACATCTGCAAATCAATCAACATGATACTCCACAATAACAAAAAGGATAAAAGTTCTATGATCATCTCAATAGATGCAGAAAAAGCATTTGAAAGTTCAACATTCATTTGTGATAAAAACTCTCAAGTGGGTATAAAAGTAATGTACCTCAACATAACCAAGTCCATTTATGACAAACCCACAGATAAGATCATACTAAATAATGAAAAGCTGAAAGCTTTTCCTCTAACATTTGGAGCAAGACAAGGATACTCACTCTAGCCACCTTTATTCAGTGTAGTACTGAAAGTTCTAGCCGTAGTATTTAGCCAAAAAAGAAAGAAGAAAAAAAAAAGGCATCCAAATTGCCAAGGGAAAAAAAGTACCCCTATTCTCAGATGACACAATCATATATACAGGAAACACTAAAGACCCCACTAAAAAAACAAACAAAAAAATAAACTACTAGAATAAATGAATTCAGTAAAGTCACAGGACAAACAAATGGACAAACAGAAATTGGTTGCATTTCCATACACTAATAACAAGCTATCAGAAAAACAAATTAAGAAAGCAATCCATTTACAATTGCACCAAATAAAACACATAGGAATAAACTTAACCAAGGAGGTGAAAGACCTGTAATCTGAAAACTATAAAACAACAATGAAAGAAATTGAAGATGACACACGTATAAAAAACATTCCAGGGCTCCTGGGTGGCTCAGATGGTTGAGCCTCTGCCTTCGGCTCGGGTCATGGTCCCAGGGTCCTGGGATCGGGTCCCACGTCCAGCTCCCTGCTCGGTGGAGAGCCTGCTTCTCCCTCTGCCTCTGCACCTCCCCCTGCTCGTGCTCTCTCTCTCTACATCTCTCTGTCTCAAATGAATTAAAAAAAAAAAAAAAAAAAAATTCCATGCTCATGAATTGAACATGTGCCTTCGGCTCAGGTCATGATCCTAGGGTCCTGGGATTGAATCCCCCATTGGGCTCCCTGCTCAGTGGGGAGTCTGTTTCTCCCTCTGCCCTTCCTCCCACTCATTCTCTCTCTCTTTCTCTCTCTCTCTGCCAAATAAATAAAATCTTAAAAAACAAACAAATCAATCTACAGATTCAGTGCAATCACTATTAAAAACCGACAGCATTTTTCACAGAATTAGAACACATAATCCTGAAATTTGTATGGAACCACAAAAGACTCTGAATAGCCAAAGCAATCTTGAGGAAGAAAAACAAAGCTGGAGGTCTCACAGTCCCTGATTTCAAGATACACTGCAAAGCTACAGTAATCAAAACTGTATGGCACTGTCACAAATATAGACACATAGATCAATGGAACGGAATACAAAGCCCAGAGAGAAATTCACACTTACATGGTCAATTAATCTATGGCAAAAGATGCAGGAATATCCAATGGGAGAAAGACAGGCTCTTCAACAAATGGTGTTGGGAAAACTGGACAGCTATGTGCAGAAGGATGAAACTGGACCACTTTCTTACAGCAAGCACAAAAATAAATTCAAAATGGATTAAAGACCTAAATGTGAGACTAGAAACTATAAAACTCCTACAAGAAAACACAGAAAGTAATTTCTTCAGCATTGGCCATAACATTTTCGTAGATATGTCTCCTCAGGTAAGGGAAACAAAAGCAAAAATAAACTATTGGGGTTTTGCACAGCAATGCAAATGATCAACAAAATGAAAAGGCAACCTACAGAATGGGGGAAGATATTTGCAAATGATATATTTGATAAGGTATTAAAATCCAAAATACATAAAAAATCTTACACAGCTTGACACACACACAAAACAATCCAATTAAAAAACAGCAAATCTTGAGCACCTGGGTGGCTCAGTCTGTTAAGCATCTGCCTTCAGCTCAGGTCATGATCCCAGGGTCCTGGGATTGAGCCCCACATCCGGCTCCCTGCTTGGTGGGGAGCCTGCTTCTCCCTCTGCCTGCCACTCCCCCTGCTTGTGCTCTCTCTTGCTCTCTCCCTGACAAATAAATAAAATCTTTAAAAAAAAAAAATAGCAAATCCTACACCTGATAACATCTGCTAACTGCTGGAAACAAGGCCATTTTTTTGGCTAACTAAATGCATGACCACAGGGAAATCCACTCTGGCAATTTACTGATATTGCCATGATGTTTCTGTAATACACTTGGAGATCAACTTAACTTATGATACAGGTGGCTGCAGCAGGATTAAGCCACAGTGGGCTCTGGGGAAAAAAATTAGCAAAGGATCTGAATAGACATTTTTCTAAAGACATCCAGATGGACAATAGACACATAAAAAGATGCTCAACATCATTACCCATCAAAGAAAAGCAAATCAAAATCACAATGGGATATCACCTTATACCTGTCAGAATGGCTAAACTCAAAAAGACAAGAAATAACAAGGTAGTGAAGAAAAAGGAACCCTCATGCACCACTGGTGAGAATATAAGTTGGTGCAGCCAATACGGAAAATAGTATGGAGGTTCCCCAAAAAATTAAAAATGGAAATACCACATGGTCCAGTAATTCCACTACTGGGTATCTACCTAAAAATAACAACAACACTATTTCAAAAATATAGGTGTACCACTAGGTTTATTGTAGCATTATTTACAATAGCCACAATATGGAAGCAACTCAAGTGTTCATCCACAGATGAATAAAGCAGCTGTGATATATATATATATATATATATATATATATATATATATATATATATAAATAAACTGGAGGTCTCACAATCCCTGATTTGAAGATACACTGCAAAGTATACACATATACATACAAACACACAATGGAATATTACTCAGCCATAAAAAGGACATCTTCATATTCACAATAGGAACAAAGAAAAAAAAACAGACTTTTTTTTTAAGATTTTATTTATTTGAGAAAGAGAAAGAGAGTACAAGCAGGGGGAGCTGTAGAGGGAGAGGGAGAAGCAGGGGAGCCTGATGCAGGGCTTGATCCCAGGACTCCAGGATCATGACCTAAGCCAAAGGCAGACACTTAACCAACTGAGCCACCCAGGCACCCCTTTTTTTAAAGGATTTTTAAAAACCCAGACTCTTAAATACAGAGGAAAAAGTGGTTGTCAGAGGGGAGATGGCTGGCAGGATGGGTGAAATAGATACAGGGCTTAAAATGTACAAAGTTCCAGTTATAAAATAAGTATATCACAGAGATGAAAAGTACAGAATAGGGAATATAGTAATACTGTAATAACTTTGTATGGTGCTAGATGGTGACACACTTATTATGGTAAGCACTAATGTATAGAATTGTTGAATTATTATGTTGTATACATGAAACTAAAATAATACTGTTAATTGTATTTAAACAAAATGAAACATGGAGATACCAAAAAATAAAAATAAAGATGAGCAATCCATCCTCAACAACAACAGAAAAGAAGAAAAACAATCCCATTTACAATTGCATCAAAAAATAAAATACCTAGGACCAAATTTAACCATGAAGGTGAAAGACCTACATACTAAAAACTATAGGACACAAATAGATACAAAGATATTCTGTGCTCATGGATTGGAAGAATATTGCTAAATGTTTTTCCTATCCAAAGCAATCTACAGATTTAATGCAATTGAATGCAAAATACCAATAGTATTTTTCACAGAACTAGAACAAATAATCTTAAAATTTGTGTGGAACCACAAAACACTCCAACTAGCCAAAGCAATCTTGAGGAAGAACAAAGCCAGAGGTATCACTCTCCCTGATTTCAAACTATAGCACAAAACGATAGTGATCAAAACAGTGTGGTCCTGGCATGAAAACAGACACACAGACCAATGGAACAAAATAGAGAGCCCAAAAATAAACCCATGCTTATGTGGTCAATATATCTATGACAAGGGAAGCAAAAATATACAATGGGGGAAAAAGAGTCTCTCCAATAAATGATCTTGGGAAAAGTGGATAGCTACATGCAAAACAATGAAACAGGACCACCTCTTAAAGCATATAGAAACATAATATCAAAGTAGATTAAAGACTTGAATGTAAGACCTGAAACCATAACACTCCTCGAAGAAAACATAGACAATAAGTTCTTTGACACCAGACTTAGTGGTATTTTTATGGACGAGTATCCTCAGGAAAGGACAACCAAAGCTAAAATAAACAAATGGAAGTATATCAAACTAAAAAGCTTTTGCACAGTGAAGGAAACCATGAACAAAACAAAAAGGCAACTCACTAAATGGGTGAAGATATTTGCAAATCATACTCATGATAAGGAGTTGAAATCCAAAATATACAAAGAACTCACTCAACTTAATACTAAACAAACAAACAAAAGTTTTAATGGGCAGAGAACTTTTCCAAAGAAGATATACAGATGACCAACAGGTACATGAAAAGTGCTCAATATTATCGATCATCATGCACATGTAAGTCAAAACCACAGTGAGATATAGCATGACATCTATCAAATTGGCTATTACCAAAAAGACAAAAGTTTGGCAAGGATGTACAGAAAAGGGAAACTTGTGCACCATTGGTGGGAAGTTGGTGCAGCCACTATAGAAAACAATATGGAAGTTCCTCAAAAAATTAAAAATAGAACCACTATAAGAGCCAGAGATTCCACTTCTGCGTATTTATCTTAAAAAAAAAAAAAAAAAAAAACACCAATTCAAAGGGATATATACATCGCTATGTTCACTGTACCATTATTTACAATAGCCAAGGTGTGGAAGCAATCCAAGTGCTCCTCAATAGATGAAGGGATAAAGAAGAATGTAGTATATATATATATATACAACAGAGTATCAGTCATACGAAGAATGAAATCTTGTCACTTGTAACAACAGACACGGACCTAGTGGGTATTACACTAAATGAAATAAGTGAGATAGAGAAAGACAAATACCATAAGATTTCTCTTCTATATGGAATCTAAAAAGCAAAACAAAGACAGACTTACGGATACAGGCAACAAATTGTTGGTTACCAGAGAGGGGAGGGGGCTGGGGGTCAGGCAAAATAGGTGAGGGAGATTGAGAAGCACAAACTTCCAGGTATAAAGTAAATGAGTCATGGGGATGTAATAACAGCACAGGGAGTAAAGTCAATAGTATGATCATAATTTGTACGGTGACAGATAGTAAATAGACCTATCATAAGGATATCATAATGTAAAAATATCAAATCACTTATCATGTATACCTGAAACTAATATTGTATATCAATTATACATCAATAAAAATAAAATAATTTGGCACTGCCAAGGGCAACAGGGCTACTTGATGACACAAAAGGTTTTCAAAGATTTCACATGGGAAACAGCAAGGTAGTAATTACTAAAGGGAACAACAAATTTATTTTCTAGCAAGGTCTTCCTGTGACATGCCAAAAAGCAATGCCATTAATACATTGTTGGTCACTGGTGCACTGAAGACTGAGAAGAAAGCTAATCATTTGCTCACTCTAAGTACAAGGGATGAATTCTAAGCCAGAATTACCACATGAATGTTCATCTTCCTTCTTGGGAAGGAAAAAGAAAGAGTAGTAAAATAACTTGGGATGGCACAAAATAAAGATTGTCAGTGTTCTGTTAAATTGGAAATTTGGTTGACATTTAGAGGTCGAAAGAGAGGTCAAAGTATATTTGGGGAGCTGGAAGGGAGGGTGGCAAGAGTAGAGGAAGAGATCACAAACCAGAATGACAAATATGGAATGGATATTGATGACATTTTAGGCCACAGGACCATTATTAAAGGTCCATTTGTGTGGAAATGCTTATTTTATACACACTACATTAAAGTAGAACAAATAGCATAGCATAGTGGTCAAGATTATAGACTCTGGAATCACATAGTGTGGGACTCAAATCCACCAACTTTGCTAGTTATACAGCTTAGATAATGCCAAACTATATCGTCATCTTTAAAACAGAGATCCTATTAGAACTTTGCACCTCAAACACTCATTGTAAGAGTTAAATGTGTTACCACATCTAAAGTTCTTAGCACATTACCAAGTATAGACCTAGCAATCAACAGGTTACTCAAAAATGTACCTGAGATGGAGAATTGTATGTTCATCTTTGGGAACTGGCAAACCCTTGAGCTATTCCTAGAACTGAATTTGCATTTATGCCCCTGTGAACATTCCAGAATCCCATAAGGGAGATGAATTCTGTACTCATGTCTCCTAGAAGAAGGAGTGAGACCAAATGCAAAGGTTGTGTATACCAGGTGACTCTGGCTTGCCTCCTCACTGTGCTGCCCCAGAAATCTCAAGGCCCCTACTAAGAGAGTAATCCTGACTTGCAAGCAACCATTTGCCCTGGACAGAACTTCAGGAATTAAGAGTGGCCTGGAAGGACCTGGAGGGACAGGAAAAACTCTGAAGCAAAGCTTCTACCAGTGGAAATTACTGCTACAGACTTCTGGTCCTGTATTCTACACCTCAGCGAATAAGAGTCCCAGTGGAGTATCCAACTTTGGGAAAGGACACTCTAAAATGTTTTCATTGACTGGGTTGCACTTAGAGGGTTTGGAGACAGGGCCTGCGATGCTTGCATCATACCCTTAGCTCTTGTCTGTAGATCCCTTCCAGACTAGCCCAGTTAAGCATTCTTAACTTTTCAGAATGGCTGATAGTAGAGAATGACAAAAGGCAAGAGGCTCACCATGGCCACTGAGCAAGTCCTCCCATTCTCTGATCTTAGAATTTTTTTCAAATATATCAAGTGAGAGGAGAGGAGTTGTAAGAAACTGCACACAGACTCAATAAGAAAGCAACATGGACAAAGGTTAATGAAAAGATGTTAAAAGGACTACAAAAATAATAGCATTGGGAAGGAGAAAGTGACAAGAAAGTAAACAGTATAGGAGCCATGACTGAAAAAATTGTATACCGCTAAAAAAAAAAAAAAAAAAAAAAAAAAAGACGTGGACTGGAGGGAATGTAGGGAAGGCCAGAGATATTTATGAAGAAAAGCAGTGGTTTGGAATAATCAGATATCCTCTGTATCAGTCAGGGTTCTTCCTGAAATAGAACCAATGGAATAACCACATGTACATATATAAATATGAATCGATATAGATGTGCTGCATATATGGCCATATGTGTGTGTATACATACATTATATATATGTAAATATCTACAGTTGACCCTTAAACAACACAAGTTTGAACTGCATGGGTCCATTTAGGATTTTCTTAACATTTTCTCTCACTTAAGAATACAGGATATAGGGACACCTGGGTGGCTCAGTTGGTTAAGTCTCTGCCTTTGGCTCAGATCATGATCTTTCAGTCAACAGTAGGCTATTAGTAGTTAACTTCTGGGGCAAAGTTATATGAGGATTTTTTACTGTGTTGGGAGTTGGGACCCCCAGACCCTGCGTTGTTCAAATGTTAGGTGTTGGGGGTTTGGGGGGTGGGCAGGGAATTTGTTATAGAAATTGGCTCATGCAGTTATGGAGGTTGAAAGGTCCCACCATCTGCCATCTGCACATTAGAATACTGGGAAAGCCAGTGGGAGAATTTAGTCTGAGTTCAAACGCCTGAGAACCAGGGGACAGCTGGTGTAAGTCCCAGACTCTGAAGGTCCAAGAACCAGCAGCTCCAATATCCAAGGGCAGGAGAAGATGGATGTCCCAGTGCGTGAAGAGAGAGAATTCACCCTTCCTCCATCTTTTTGTTTTATTCAGGTCCCAATGGATTAAATGATGTCGACCCACATTGGTGAGGATGGATCTCTTTACTCGTTCTACTGAATCAAAAGCTAATTTCTTCCAGATACACTCACACAGACACATCCAGAAATAATGTTGTACAACTCTCCGGACATCTTTAGTCCACTCAAGTTGACATATGAAATTAAACATCACATCCTCCTTTTATATATTTGCTTTTAAAATTTATTATACATTGCCTTGGGCATTGGAAAGGGTAATAACTGATCAAGACTCTATGATTTCCTCAACAAAATTCAATTTGAGCTACTGCAAGCACCAAGGGAGAAGTGGGAGATTTCTTCTAAGGTTTCAGAGGAAGCTTACAGAACCCCAAGGGCAGGGTGGGGTCAGGCCCATAAGGCTGAAGAGTACCTGGAAAGTCATTAGGGTCTCATCTCTGCTTTTGATTCTACAAGTACTTTTTTCACTCTCACTCTGCAGGCTGCTTTCTCTACTTCACAGGAACTCTTAGTTGAACATGGCCACCTCACCAAGTTGTAGTTCCAGCTACCCATGGAGAGTTTACATCCCTAGGAGCAATCTCTCTGGCCCAGCTTAGGACAGATAGGGAAACAACACAAAATGGGCAGGCAGCCTCTCCTTCACTTCATCAAAGACTTCCATAAAGTTTTGGGATTTTAGAGCTCTAGGACATTGGTGCCCACTTTTTTCAGGCTCTAAGAGGGAGGGAGGGAGGGAAGGAAAGGAAGGAAAAGAAGTAAAGGAAGGAAAAAAGGGAGGGAGGAAAACAAGCTTAAATTCAACTTAGTGATGCCACAAGAGTAGAACTAGGACTGAAATTAGAAGAAACAAAAGAGGAAGGAGTGAAGAATAAGGTGACAGATGTAACCATTATCATCATAAAGACTCCAGGCTCATGGTAACCACTTTTTCTGACACTAACCTATTAGGACTACCAAGATGGAGGCTGTGTGAAAGAGATGAAGTTAATACTAGAAATGGGCTGATCTTACACCCAGCAGAGGGGAAGCAAAGGGATTTGTTGATCATCTATTATGTCAGTGCAAGCAACTTGCAAACTCTATGTGGTTTGAGGAAAATGAACAGAGGTTGACTAATTAGAGTGTGATCACCAAGCAGTGAGAGGTGAAGCTTACATTAGCATCCAGGTTCACTGAGATTCTAAAGTCCATGCTTGCCATGTGAAACCATGCTCCAGTCCAATTGTGTTTTACTGTTGCTATATGATTTACATTAAATTATAGCACCTACTTAAAAGAAAATGCTAAGAAAGTCTAGATAAGTAGCCTATTAAAATCATTCCTTTATGAATAAATATTACAAATTATTTTGTTTGCATCTAAAATATTTGAGGATGTTGTCATAAGAAGGTAAATCACATATCTATAATCTTACTTAAATACTTTGGTCAGTTACTATAAAAATGAACTTCACCATCCCTGTTTGAATCAACAGGGTCAAAATTTAAAAATATTTAGGCTGTTCTCTGTGTAAATACTGATATAAACCCATGTATGTGTATAACATCAATAAAATCTTATTAAAAGGGTGCCTAGGTAGCTCAGTCGGTTGAGCGTCTGCCTTCGGCTCAGGTCATGATCCCAGGGTCCTGGGATAGAGTCCTGCATTGGGATCTCTGCTCAGCAGGGAGTCTGTTTGTCCCTCTCCCCCTGCCCCTCCCCCACTCTTTCTCTCTCTCAAATAAGTAAAATCATTACAAAAAATAAAGTCTTATACAAATATCAACATTACTAACCACCTCACAAAAACATGTTGAAATTTGTCAACTCGTCATAACCACATTCTTTGGCAATCATGGGATAGGACTATAAGTTCACTTTATAAAGTAACTCCCTGCAATGGAAGAGGGATCCTAATGAGTAGAAGAATTGGATGGAGTGTAATGTTAAAGGGAAGAGTTACTCAGATAGCAAACATTTCTTGAGTACCTACTAACTACAAAATACTGTCGAATGCTAGAGATTCGAAGATAAATAGTCTTATTTCCTTACCTAGAGAAACTTAAAGTCTAGCAATGAGGAATATTATGTGCAACCCTTAGTGCTCAACTTTAAAAAGGAAATGTTTTTAAATGGGCTAACACAGTTTTCATATAGCAACATTTCATTTCTAGACTGTCTATTCATAGTTTCAATAATGTAAAGTACTTTCTGTCATGGTTCTATGGATTAGCTGGACCCAGCGGGGTGGTTCTTCTTTGAGCTCTCTCATGCAGTGGTGGTTAGGGGTCACCTGGGAATACAGTAATCTAAATGCTCACTTGGGGGGACCTGCATGGCTCAGTTTGTTACGTGTCTGCCTTTTGCTCAGGTCATGATCCCAGGGTCCTGGGATCCAGTCCCGCATCAGGCTCCCTGCTCAGCGGGGAGCCAGCTTCTCCTTCTCCCTCTCCTGCTCCCCCTGCTTGTGCTCTCTCACTTCTATCAAATAAATAAATAAAATCTTAAAAAAAAAAAAAAGAGTGAGCAGAGTACAAAAGCAGTTTCCTAATGCCCAGCGAAGATCAATCAAATGGAGTTAAGGTCTATACCAGAAACCAGCAGAGCATCACTTACTTCCACTACATTCCATAAGTTAGAGCCATCACAGGGCTTATCCAAATATAAGGAAATGGAGAAATAAACCATCTCTTGATGAGGGAGTATCAAAATCGTATGTAGACGATCATGTAGGATTAGAGTTATCTTTAGATATCTTTGGAAAACACCATCTGACAGATAAAAAAACATTGTTTTGACCAATATTTTATTTCAAATTATTTTAACTTACTTTTAAAACTTTAAATGCAGTAAATTATCATCTAGCTAGCAAAGTTATCCTATCTACACTTTCCTAAGGGAAAGAAAGAAATGCCTCATTTGGGGAAAGAACTCCCTTCAAATAGTAAGATAAGTACTAGTTCATGTCTAACATGTACATCACACACACACACACCCCACATAGAACAGACACAAGTCTTCAATATGCAAGGCAAGATCATAAATCCAAACACAACTTTCACTGATTATAAATCTACATGCTTATCTTACAGTGTCATATCTTTTCAGCTCTTCATCAATTCCAACTGAAATTAATCTACTGAAATCATTTAGATGAGACTGTTAAGTGTTTCAGACTGTATAATCATGTCTTCTTGGAATTTACAACCTATGTCAAGGGGCAGAAAAATATCTCTTCTTCATGATGAGTCTTAACAACAGTTATTGTGTCCCTTATCACTGTTAGTTTTTTGGCTTTTTTTTCCCAAATGGTTACCAAAACAAGTTGCACAAAATACAGAATTGAGTGGACTTTTAACCTGTGTTAATTTAGAAACAGTTTCAAGCATCTCTTGTTGTTCATCAATAGCAAGATTACTGTAAAAATCTCAACATTTTTCTATAGTGCTCTGTATAAAATAGAAATGTGAATCATTTTTACAGTAACTAAAACAAATTAACTTTGGTGAAACTGTTCTCAACTCTTCATTTTTTAATAGTGTCATTAGGTAGACTTGGAAAACTCCAAAATATTCTCCTGATGCTTAAAAATTTCTAGGTCACTATATATTTTAGTATTCTTATAAAGACAATTTACCTTAGTGGGGACTTAGAAAATCCCAGATGGTAAATATATGGGTTCTTCTAGGGCCAGAAGAAAAGCATATTAGAAGATTGCAGTTTTTCCTAAGAACTTCCTCCTGCCTCACTTTTTGGTGCAATGGAGAGAAGTCCATACACCTCCTATTCTCCATGAGCAAAAATTCAGTCTTCTTTCCTAGCTCCCATCCCCAGTGTAAGCCTTGCTGCCATTTATCAATATAGAGAGTCCTGAGGGCTCCCAAGCTCTCTGAATGATGAGGTTAGGAAGAAAGAGGCAGGAGGCTGTTTCACTGAAGGGCAATTTGAATCGATTGTTAACATGTGTTGGGTATGCAGGTCAATGAATGCTGGGAGTGGGCTCAGGTGGCTCACTGAAGAAGGTTACTTCCTTGGGCTACCTTTGACCTCAATCTAAGCAATTTATTTATAGTTGGGATAATGTAGTGATAACATGACTTTAAAGTAAATTGAACAAGCCCATTAATAATGCAATGATCACCCATTATGAAGCCCATTTTTTACAGGAAAGATGCATTTAGGTCTTGGGTAGAACTTGATAGGGACCAAGATGGTAGAAGCGTGGAAAGAAATTGCAGAAACAAAGATAAAGCATTTGTTTTCTGAGGAATAAATGTGTCAGTGTTCCCAACACTCCATTTCATTAATCAAGTTGGCAGGAGCATCAACAAGCTTAATTGCTAGCAAATTATTAAAATGGGAAAAATAATATATCCAAATAGGTGAGAAATGTGGTCTAAATTTTATAAGATTTTAATATACCCTTAATGGATTCTTTTCTGACTGTGCCAATAATATGTTCATAACACTTCTTTGGCCAGAAAAAAAAAAATCTCAAGGATTTACTTCTTCATTACAGACTATATATCCCTATTCTCTTGAGAATCTTACTCTGCTTCTTAAGTTTACTGAACTACACTGATGCACTTATAAAATTAAACTGATTTCAGTTACTCTTGTTTATCATGCTAAAATTGAATTCCTTAAGGTCATATTGTTTTATTGTCTACACATTTTGTTGTGCCATTCCGAAAAATCTCTAGGTAACTAAAAATGATAAGGGTAAACAATGAAATTGCTAAGTGAAAATCAGATGTAATATACCAAAAATTCAGAGAATCAAGGAGCGTTCTTTTTACTCTACCCATAGAATATGAAAATGATAAAGAGAGGCAATGTCTAACCCCAAACACTTGCTCTAAGAACAGGCAAGCAATGTTTCAAATGGGTACAGATAGGTATCTAGAACATTCAATCTCTAAGCCCTAAGCCTTCAACACCTCTGTCTCCTACATTGGATGACTCGGTGCTACGGTCTGGTTTATCTAGTCCCCACTTACCTGGAACTCTTGCTTAACTAATCTATTATGTATGTCTAACAAGAGGACTTTCCCAGAAATACTTCTGCAATCTCCTGCTCTTGAAATATTTTACAAGAAAGCTCTCCCTCTGACAGCTTACTCAGCATAATACTGTATTCTGTATCTGGGATGTTCATGACAGTGGAACCGAGTCCTCGAGAATAGGTGAAATTATATTTTGAGTTCACCAAATAAGAAGGCAAAATCTGTACTGCCCATTATGTAATGTTTTCCAATAAAAATAGCTGAAATAAAGGATTTCATTCATTCCTTTATTAAATGGATTTTGAGTGTTTATCATGTGCCAAGCTCCACTCCCACCCCCTGCCTTTTGTTTTTAATTTTAGATAACTGAGCGCTGGAAGATCAGCTATGATCCTCAGGATATTCTCCAAGTTAATCCTGGACTAAGCCAGGACGTAAAGATAGTATGTCACCAAACCAGCCCACAGCTTTCTCCCTTCTGCAGGTCTGCCACACCCCCAGGCTGCTCTCCATGGACTGTTTATGACGTGACAGAAAAGGACAGCCCAGTAAAACCTACTGCTTCAGTAACTGTGAGAAACTTAGTGGCAACGATAGATATTAGGACCTGGGGATGTACTTTTCTCTCTGCTCTTTTTTTTTTTTTTTGTAGATTTTATTTATTTATTTGACAGAGAGAGACACAGCAAGAGAGGGAACACAAGCAGGGGGAGTGGGAGAGGGAGAAGCAGGCTTCCCGCTGAGAAGGGAGACCGATGCGGGACTCGATCCCAGGACTCTGGGATCATGACCTGAGCCCAAGGCAGACGTTTAACGACTGAGCCACCCAGGCGCCCCTCTCTGCTCTTAATATAAGGCACAGTATTATCTCTGGTTTTTAAATTATGGGCTCTATGAATCATATAACTGATTGCCTTTCCTATTTTACACAAAGCTCAAAACTAACTAGTGATTCCACTACTTTTAAAAAATTTCTTTAAGTATTTTCTACACCCAACGTGGGGCTTGATCTCGTGACCCTGAGATCAAGGTTTGCATGCTCCTCAGACTGAGCAAGCCAGGTGCCCCTCCACTTCTTAGTAATGGTAAGGGATTTCATGGGCATATTTTTGTGTACTGGATTTTGTTTCCAAACCCTTTGTTTTCTAGGTGCCTCATCCTCACTTATTTTATCTCTTTTTGCTATGTTGTTTTATTTTTAAAAACTTGTATGGAATTTACCACGTGCTAGATGCTGTTCTAAGAACTTTACAAATATTAACTCAATTATTTCTCATAATTATGCTATGCAGTAGGTACTATTATATACACTTAGAGGTGATTAAAAACTGAGACACTGAAAGGTTGGTTATCATATAGATCTTTTAGTCTACATAAAATATTTTTGGAAAACAAGAAAATATATAGCAATCTATAAACAATTAATAAAGTTAACTGGAAAATACACTTACAGATACATACCTTTATTTCCCAGCAGGGTCAAATATACCAGAGATATAGATACAATGCTTAAATTCAAATGATTTTAAAGTGCCTATTGGATTCTTGAGGCCCTTAAAATACACCCTTATCTAATCAAAGATCTTGGGGTGGGAAATCAGTGATTTGATGATTCAGAGAATACTTCCTCCTGGCCTTCTGAGGGATGTGCTTCCCACTTCTTTATTAGGAATCTACGGTGCCTAGGCCCCTGGGTGGCTCTGTCAGTTAAGGTTAAGCATCTGCCTTGGGCTCAAGTCATGATTCCAGAGTCCCAGGATAGCATCCCGCATCAGGCGCCCCACTGAGCAGGGAGTCTGCTTCTCCCTTTGACACTTCCCCCTCTCGTGCACTCTCTCTCTCTCTCTCTCTCTCAAATAAAAAATAAAAAAGAAGGGAAGGGGAGGGGAGGGGAGGGGAGGGGAGGGGAGGGAAGGGAAGGGAAGGGGAGGGAAGGGAAGAGGGAAGGGAAGGGAAGAAAAAAGAGAAGAAAAGAAAAAAGAAAAGAAAAGAAGTCTATGGTGCCTATACATGCCCTAGTGAATGGCCTCAGTCATTCACAGCTTAATAGTGCTGTTCATGCCTGAGAATAAGTATTCCAAGTCTTAAAAAGTTCTGAGAACCCAGGAACAGAATTTCCATGAGTATTTTAAGGATTCTTTTTGAGGTTTTTAGTGCAGCATACTGTGAATACTTCCTTGAATTATTAAAAATCATGGGACATCTGGGTTAATTAGCTGAGAAATCTGAATGAGTCTTTTATACCCAAATCACCTCTTCTCCTGGGTTGAAATTATGCCCTTGAGTTTAACTCTGGACAGTTCAGCAGAGGCATTATTGGCTCAGACAAGACTAATCCCACTATGAGAACAAAATGGCAAAGAAGATATTTTTTGACTCCTTATTCCCTTTAAAATCAGCCCAGGAATGAGTACAAAACAAAGAGAAAGTCAATTTTTGATGACACTAAAATAAATTCACATTCCCTAAACCATGTTAAAATCAGAAGTGAATAATGGAATGGTCATGCATTTACCAGATAAAGAAACATCCAATGCAGGTGAAGGTAGATACAGTAGAAAGCAAGTCAATTTGCCCTGAAGCATTTCTGAAAGCCTCAGGAATGGGAGTAACAAGGTATCAAGAGAAGCCTGAGTGATTCTGGCAACTAAATAGAGGCTCATTACCTATGAAGCCGTAAGAACCCAGGTCTCCAGTCAAAAACTGGCCCAGAGAACCTATAGATAACTACTCCTGGAGGAGACAACACTTCATGAAGGAAACCAAACCCCCACCTCTATCCTACCCACCCCCCAACCCTACCCTGAGCTTAAAAGGTGCTGGGGAGGGAGCAAGTGAGGGGAAAAGAAAAATGCAGGGAAAATATTTTCACAACCACAGCCAAAGAACTAGGTTCCATTTTTTAAAATCCTGAGAACGAGGAACTCTGGAAAATTAAAAATCTAAGAGCAGAATTAAAGATACTACTAGGAGAATTGGAAAGTGAGTCTAGGAAATCATCAAGAAGGTAGAACAGAAAAACTAACGAACAACAAGAGAGAAAAGGTTTATTTTGTTTGGTTTGGTTTTATTTAGAGTATCAAACCTGGATGCGAACACTGACTCCCAGCAGTGGCAGAAAGACTGAACTAAAAAATAATTTGGAAAAGACAAAAAAGACTGCAGAATGAAAGCAAATAAAACATGAAACCACTCCTGGTAGGGAAATTGGGCAAAGTCATATGAAAAATGTCACTGTGCACTACTGGTCCATTTAAGAGAAATATTTGAGCATACTAATTGAAACACTACATGAATTTAACTAAAACTTGTGATTGCACCATATTGGAAAAATTAGGTGGATGAAAGACATAAGAGGGCAAAAATTATTATCTGCTATAAAAATAAAAAAATACTTAAAATTGATGAATTATGAGAAAGCAATAAATATACAGAAATATAGTGGTAAATGCCAGGACAAAATCTTACAGTTTAACGTAGTTGCTTTTGAAGAGTGGGATCTGAGTATGAGGGTCATGGGAACTGTGTGGGGTTTTTTTGAAGCCTTTCCTTAAGAAAATTTTTAAAACAGGAGCATGATTATCCTAAAAACTGAAAAATACAATTACTACATCTACACAAACTTTTCAGATCACAAAAATGACTAGCCTTTGATAAATGGCTATTCTTCACAGAACACATATGGATAGTAATGATGATACATCATAGGGGATTTCCTGGGTAACAAAGTGAAATTTAAGGTAGTACTGGTCAGAATCTAGATCTGTCTACATTTGAGGCTGTTAGTACAAGTCTTTTGTCAACTTACGTGTCTTTGGATTGTTTGAGTTCTGCTTTTCTGAAACACAATATGGAGCTTTTAATCTCTGAAGTAAATGCCTTAGGACAGTGTGTTTCAAAGTGTTTTCCTCAGACCCTGGGCAGTTCCTGAATCTATGAAGGATCCTCCATCTGTTTGGCAATTAAAACATTTTTTTTAATGCTTACAACTGTTTGCATGTATTTCACAAATTTGAAATTTAAGGTGAATTTTTATTTTTGCTAAAATCTCGTTATGTTCTAACAATTTCTAAACTTTTAGAGTTGTACATGTGCTATTTGGACTGATCACAAAATCTTGCTTAACATTCAGCTACATTGAAATATTGTCTGTTCATGGTGTTTTCAAGTCAATTGAGTATTGTCATTTAAATTTGTTAAATTTGAATTTTTCATTATCATCCTAATTCAAAGAAAACATATCCATAGCATGAAGTAGTTCATTAAAGGTTAAAAGGAGTGATGAAAATGGTAATGTAAGTACTGTGATTCATAATAAAAGTAGATATAAATAGGGTGTGAAACACCTAGTAGTATCTTTAATTCTGCTCTTAGATTTTTAGTTTTCCAGAGTTCCTAGAACTCTGTAAATACAGAAAGTGAATCTGAACAAGCTAGAGCAAGAAAATCTAGACATGTAATGATTTTGCACAAGCAGCCGACAAAAAAGTGATTAAATAGAGTGACGAATAGAAGATAAGTGAACTTTATTGGAAAATTGATCCCCTGTCACCAGTCCCAGTACATTATTTGTTAAAACACTTGTCTATGGTGGCATATAGTCCTAAAGGGTTTCATGCACAGTGACTGTTCCTGTAAACTTCGTCACAATTTTGTAAAACTATGCAAAATAATGCTATTCAATACACAGTTGCTAAAATCTTTTGTCTGAGGGCAGATGAATGACCAAACTACATACTGGTATTTATACACCTGCTACCTTTTAAGCTGTGAAGACTTTAAAACCAAAAAAGATCAGTGTCATAGGTTATATTGGAAAGAAAATTATTTTCAAAAAAAAAATGTTCAAACAACAGGTCTTACCAGGTATCAATAACTTATATAGCACCATGACAATAAATAAACTAGTGAACAGAATAAAGGCAAGAAATTGACCCAAGTATAGGTAGGAACTTGATATATTATGGGGATCTGCTGAAAAGTTTTCTAAGGATGAAAGCACTAGCAGGCCTGGATCTCGTGGAGCTGTTTCGGACACTATCTATTTACTTGCCCCAGAGTTCCCTGTGGACTCACTGGCCCATCCCACCCACGTGACCCAGAGCCCCTCCTAAACAACTCACCACCCTGCCACACCTGACAGGCACCCATGGCCATCACCAGAGCCCTTTTAAAGTGGCTTATCATCCTACCATTCCCAGCAGGTGGCCTCAGCCAGCACCAGAACACTTCCTAAACATCCGTGCCCCCAGAGTCCAGCCCAGCGCGTTAAAACACCTACAGGAGTTGCAGCCAGACCTCGTAGCAAGCGCCACTGGAGGCCTGTCTTGCTCACCAGTATGCTATAGTAGTCACAGCCAGGCCTGTAGCCAGCTATACCAAGGGTTAGCACCACATCCAAGTGGGCCCACAACAGTTGCAGCCAGGCCTCTCAGAGAGAGAAGCCAGGGTCCAGCCCCAATTACTAGTGCCCAATAGCTATCAGGCCAAACCTCACAAACATTGCAGATCATAAAACCCTTCATTTAGTGTCTTAGGAAATTTTTTTAATTTTGTCACACTTCTGCACAGACAGAAGAGTCCTACACAACAGTGAGTCTGCACCAATCACAACCCAGCCACAACAGGAAGGTGCATTCAGCCCAAACAGGGGCTCCTGGGGCAGCTGGCTCAGGTTACAAGATGGGTTTGTGTTACTGAACCCATTCGTGTTTCTGCACAAAGTCACTCCTTTAAGATGGAGAGACATAACTGATCTAACAAACACAAAGAAACAGAAACTTAGGTAAAATGAGGAGACACAGGGATATGTTCCAAATAAAAGAACAAGAAAAAAACTTCAGAACAAGAATTAAAACCAAGATAAGCTACCCTATCACATAAAGAGTTCAAGGTAATGGTCATAAAGATACTCGCTGACCTCAACAAAAGAATTAATGAACACAGTTCTATAAAAAAGAACCAATCGGAGTTGAAGAATACAAAAACTGAAATGAAAAATACACTAGAGGCAATCAATAGCAGATTAGATGACGCAGAAAGACCAATCAGTGATCTGAAAGACAGTCTGATGGAAATCACCCAATCAAAACAGCAAAAAGAAAAATATGAAAAAAAAAAGAGGCTAGCTTAAGGGAACTCTGGAAGAACATCAATGGTACTAACATTCACATAATAGGAGTCCCAGAAGGAGGGAGAGAAAAAGGGAGAGAAAAACTATATGAAGAAATATTGGATGAAAATTTCCCTAATCAGATGAAAGAAACAGACACAGTTTAGTAGAAGGAGTGAAATAATAAAGATTACAGCAAAAATAAATGAAATAGAGACTAAAAACAACAACAGAAAAGATCAATGAAACTAAGATGGTTCTTTGAGAGGATAAACAAAACTGATAAACCTTCAGCCAGACTCATCAAGAAAAAAAAGAGAAAGAACCCAGATAATTAAATAAGAAAGGAAAGTTGTAAATATACTACAGAAATATAAAAGATCATACAAGAATAGTACAAACAATCCTATGCCAACAAATCCTAGAAGAAATGGATAAATTACGAGAAACATACAATATTCCAACACTGAGTCAAAAAGAAATGCAAAATCTAAACAGATCGATTACTAGTAATGAATAGAATCAGTAATCAAAAAACTCCGAACAAAAGTCAATGACCAAACAGATTCTAAGGTGAATTCTACCAAACATTTAAAGATGTTTAAACAGTTGAAATGTAGACTACAAAATCATATCTACTGTAATATAAGAATTAAAAGAAGGTATGAATTAATACATTGATTTGGAGAAAGAAAAGTCTTCCTTGAGCCTTAAACAATATGTTTATTTAATTAGAAATGAAATCTGGGGCTTGTATACTTTTCAGTGTTCCTCACATGTTCTTAACTCAATTGATTTCAAAGGTCCAGAGGTGAGAAAAGCCCATATTTTAAGATAGTTAGGACAATGATCTTCCAACTGGCTTACATTAAGACTTTTCACGGTGCACATGATTTCCAGATTCTCTTATTTCATATGTAGTATTTCCTAAAATAGTTCTACCTGAAGACATCCTTGGGGCTGAAGATGATGCTGGTTTTCCTTGCCCACTCCCTCTACATAATCACCTTTCTCCCAATTTATAAGTGAAATGCATGTCCCTCACTCATCCCTAGTCTTACCGAGGGACAATGCCATGATTTGAAAAACCTCTGGAGCATCAAGCCACAGGACAAGTCAAAATACTGCTTAAGCAAGTGAATGGGCTCTAATGAATGAGTAACACTCACTTTACAAATCAAGTAGTTTTCAGTTCTTTCTTACCGCAATATAGGAGTATCTAAACCAGTCATCAACTACTAGACCATTAAAACATTTCTGATGATCAATCATTGTGACTGTCTGCATGTGACAGGGGAGGAGTTTAAGGAATTAAGGAATTTTGTTACTGCCTTGACAAAACACCTGCCATTTCTATCTACATATTTATGTGTTTGTTAGAGTAGAAGAAATAAAATTGATGCTGAATCCTGTATCACTCTAAAATAAATATATCCTCATCCATCTCATCAATATCTACTTTTTTTTAAAGATTTTATTTATTTATTTGAGAGAGAGAGAGAGAAACAGTATGAGAGGGGAGAAGGTCAGAGGGAGAAGCAGGCTCCCCGCTGAGCCAGGAGCCTGATGTGGGACTCGATCCCAGGACTCCGGGATAATGACCTGAGCCGAAGGCAGTCGCTTAACCAACTGAGCCACCCAGGCACCCTTCAATATCTACTTTTTGAATGCAACTTTACTTTTTAGGTTTAATAATTATCAACACTTAAATTTATCCTATCATGCTTAATTATATATTAGTAATAACTGTAATTATGCTCACCTGAAATTTTTTTAAAACTCTTCCAATTTATATTTGTTGCAGGAAAAGTTTGAGAAGGCAATCTAGAAAACCCTACAAATATATATGTTGTGATGGAAGCTTATATACGAGAAGAAAGTAGAAAAAATACAAATTTTCTAAATGTTAGAGATTTTCCTTATAATATTCTTAGAGATTAAAGGTGTTTTTTTTTTTTTTTTTTTTTTTAATTAGTGAAATACAATGATAAGGGCACCTGGGTGGCTCACTGGGTTAAGCATCTGCCTTCGGCTCAGGTCATGATCTCGGGGTCCTGGGATACAGCACTGCATAGGGCTCCCTGCTCAGCGGGGAGTCTGCTTCTCCCTCTCCCTCTGGCCCTGCCTATTCTCTCTCTCACTCTCTCTCTCCAATAAATAAATAAAATCTTTAAAAAAAATACAAAGATGAGGCCAGGCAGGGCAGGAGTAGAGGAACACCACCCATAGAAAGCACAAGTTGTCGGCCCCTCCCTCCTTTGCTCCCCACTATCTAACTTGTAAATGGGTGATGACGGGGGCGCCTGGGTGGCTCAGTCGTTAAGCGTCTGCCTTTGGCTCAGGTCATGATCCCAGGGTCCCGGAATCGAGCCCCGCATCGGGCTCGCTGCTCCGCAGGAAGTCTTCCTCTTTCTCTCCCACTCCCCTTGCTTGTGTTCCCTCTCTTGCTGTGTCTGTCTCTGTTAAATAAATAAAATCTTAAAAAAATAAAATAAAATAAATGGATGGTGATGGCTAGCAAATTGTCATGTGGTTATCTTTCTTTGGCTATATGGAAAAAGTGATACACATTTTATTTTAAAATGTCAGTATTTAAAATATACTGGAAATGATCTTTTGTTACATAAAAATTATGCCCTTATCTTGAAAACTTTTAGATACCAACTTAAATATACTTTAAATATCTTAAATTTAGTTATCAATTATCTGAGGGGAGTCTGAGAGCATACATTTTGCAGAAAACCTGCCAAGTTTAATGGGTGGATTCACACCGCCCTCTTGTGGTTATGATGATGGAACACATTATTTGGACATGGGATGTTTTGGAAACAGGAATTGCATTTCCTTCTTGTTGCACTGGATAAATAGCAACTTGTAGAGATGACTACATCTCACATATTCTCCCTAGTTTTATGAAATGTGGTTATAGTAAAAGGATTTTGAAAGTTAGGATATGACAACCCAATGGATCAAAAAAAAAAAAAAATCAGCTTACTTGCCTTCAATAATTGTGATTTGGTATTGACCAAGTAACAAGATTTCTGCTTTCCACAGACATCCAGACCACACATTAGAGTCCAGAGATAAACACAGACACTCCATCAGCTGAATGTAACATCAGGCTATAGTTTCAGGTTTCTCTCAGGGCAACTGTGGAGCTTTACCTTCATTCAAGCCTCCACACAGTTTCCTCCCAACTTGCCCCCTTCCTCCTACCTCTGCCCCAAGGAACCCCATACCCTGGTGCTGTCAGCAACTAGGATATCCATTATGGAGAAAGTGTGGCATGGTAGACGGAGCAGGGAATAATGAAATTTCCAAAACAATACCTGAATTTTTACCCCACCTATCACTAGTTGTGATCCTGGTAGAATTAATAGAATTCTCCTGGTCAATTTCTATAACAGTAAAATATCAGCCTCACGGATGACATGTACAACTGTAAAAACACATGGGTAAGGTGTTCAACAATAGTAACCAGCTATAATTACTGCTCTTTTACACATGAGAAAGATTAGCAGGTCTGCCCATATAGAGGATATAGATTATAGTCCCAGGGGGGTCACTTAGGGTATCTTAGTCATTTTTATTTACTCAGTCACATCAATGCCATCACATATATCTTCCCTCTTAATTTTCTTTCCTAATCTCTGAGAGAAACATTTCACCCTTTTTAATCTTTATTAAACTTGCTTGCTCTTCTCCCTTCCTCAGGTGATGGAACTTGGTTTATGAGGAGTCAAGAGATGCAGCCTCTACAAATACCAGCCTCTCATCAATCACAGCCTGAAAGCACTGCCACACTCACTTCTTTCTTGATGGAGAGGACCAGCTTCTCCCCATATGCTCTCAAACTCTAGCACTCTCACCTTCATGGAGGCTTGATCAGTGCAATTAGCCCCTCTCCTCAGCATCATATTGCTTCCCTTTCTAATGAGAAATATCCTCAGGTATTTGCTTCTCTTTCAATCAAACAACCTCTACCCCCTAAATAAAAATTGTCTTTGTATTCCACATAACCCTGTAGGTAATGCTTTATTTCTCTGTTCCCCTTCATCATTAAACATCTTGAAAGAGTTGTTCATAGTCACAGTTTCTATTTCCTTACCTCGTATGCTTTCTTCAATCTACGCCATGTGGAATAGTGTCCTTCCCCTTGACTGAAACTTGCCAAAGTCAGAAATTTAATTCTGATACCAATTCCAATGCAACTTTCTCTGTTCTTAACAGATTCCTTAGCAGCTTCTGATGGTTCACCACTTAAATGAGAAAAAAAAAATGGTATGTGTAATGGTATCTTAGGGATGACTTGGTAGTAACAAATATGAACTCACTCAAAGTAACTTAAATAGAAAAAGATTCATTTAAAAAAAATCTCTATTATCTCACAAAATCTGAGGGCAGGAAATACAGCATAATATATATAAGTAAATATATATAAATATATATATTTATATATAAATTATATATATATAAATATATAAGATAATTCACTAGGCTACTCTGGGGATGCATGGTCTCTTGTTCCTCCTGCTATCTCCAGGTCTGCTTCATTCTTATGTTCCTTTGAAGATTTCCGATATATAACTTTCTAGGTCAAGGGATAAATGAAGACCCATAAGAGGCCCTAAGTCTCTCACAATAAATTTCCATGAGAGAAGCCTGATTAATCCAAGTTTGAAGTGTACATCTTTTCTCAATTAGCTATGGCCAAGGAGTGGCAGGGTCACTGTGATGGTTAATTTTTACATCAACTTGCCAAGGCTACGGTCAGTGCCCAGTTGTTTCATCAAACACTAATATATCAAAAACTAATGATGTAATGTATGGTGATTAACAATAAAAAATTAAATAAAAACACTAATATAGATGTTGCTGTGAAGATGTTTTTAGATGTGATTAATATTTAAATTAATAGACTTTGAGTAATGCAGATTAACTCCCTCCCCCCCCAAATTTGAGAGAGCCTTATTCAAGTTATATTATATTCAGCCTTATGTTCAGTTATAAGCCTTGAGAGCAAAGATGGGTTTCTCAAAGAAGATATTTTGCCTCAAGTTTGCAACATAGAAACCCTAACTTTCCAGCCTTCTGACTTGTCATAAGGATTTTGGACTCACCAGCCCCCACAATCATGTGACCCATGGCCTTAAAATTAATCTCTCCCTCTCTCCCCTCCCCTTCTGTATCCCACCCTTCTCTCTGTATAAATACAGATAAGCTGATAGGTAGGAAAGTAGGTAGGTATGGATAGAGATAGAGATAGACATTAATTCTCCGGAAAACCCTGACTAATACAGTCACAAAGAGCAAGCTTGACCATAGCAGTCTGTTATTGGAGATGAGCAGAGTGGCCCCAGATGTATTATGCATATAATTACCGGAGAATCTCAAACTTATTTATATTTATAGCTCAATGTGCATGCTCAAGTAAAAATTTGCCAGTGTATTAACACCTGTTCATTACTATTTAATATAACATAATCAATTCAAATATTATTAATTACCTAATTAAAATTTCAGTCTCTTAAAGAACTGCCTATTAATGTTGACATTTTATAGCTTCAAAGGCTAGCATTAAAATACAGAAGATTCTTTGGAACCCCCTGCATTCTTGGAGAGAGAGAGAGGTGATAGTTTAAAAAATATATCCTATATATAAGAAAAGTTCGTTTTAAGGGAGAAAGAGGTGGGAAGCCCAAGGACAACAGAGGGAAGGAATCCAACCCCTTTATTTATTTATTTATTTAAAGATTTATTTATTTGAGAGAGCGAGAATGAGAGAGAGAGAGTACATGAGAGGGGGGAGGGTCAGAGGGAGAAGCAGACTCCCCGCTGAGCAGGGAGCCCAATGCGGGACTCGATCCCAGGACTCCAGGATCATGACCGGAGCCGAAGGCAGTCGCTTAACCAACTGAGCCACCCAGGCGCCCCTTTTTCTTTTTAGTAGGGGATTAAAACTTTTGTAACCTTCTTAAACTTTTGTTACCTTTCTAATTTAAAGTGACAAGTTAAATGCTAATGCAACTGATAGGGGTGAGCAACTGGTCAATGACCAGCCTGATCAGACTACATAATGTAGCTGAAATTGTTAAAATATGCAGGCTTGTAATTTTTTTTAAAGACTTTATTTATTTGAGAGAGAGAGAATGAGAGAGAGCACGAGAGGGAAGAGGGTCAGAGGGAGAAGCAGACTCCCCGCTGAGCAGGGAGCCCGATGCGGGACTCGATCCCAGGACTCCAGGATCATGACCCGAGCCGAAGGCAGTCGCCCAACCACCTGAGCCACCCAGGCGCCCCAACCCCTTTATGACAGCAGTTAGTCACCAGCAAACCTTTACTCTTGCCCTCTTCTTTCTAGAATAGCAAAAGACGATCTTGAATTCCATCCTAAGTATTCATCTAAATGCTAAAATTACTGAATATAGATGAGGTGGTGTTTTGTTTTTGCTTGTCTTTTTTTCAAATCATTTATAATTAGAATAAAACCATAATTAACTTGAATTCCACTGAGCAGAAAATGAGCGATGCAGAATCTGAGGTGAGGAGAGATGGTTTGAGGAAGGAAAACAGGTTGATAAAAATAAGCAGAGTTCAAGGTGCTAGCAGACAGCCAGCCTCTAAAACAACACTTGTGAGCTGGGGAGAGGTCACCGTTATTGGACAAGGAGGTGGAAACCATCCACCAAAACAATATACTTAAAAGGGCAAAGGTCCGTGGGATTGCTAAGGGCAAACAGGTCAAGAGAACAAGTAGAGTTGGTCCATTTTTAAGGATTTCAAACAGAGAAAAGAGGTCTGACATGAGGGAGATAGAATATCTGCTATGCAGCAGGCACTATGTTTGCTTGTCGGGGACATTTTTCCTCTTTCACTCTTGCTGTCCAAGTCTTAGTGGATTCCATTGGGGAGCGGAGGAGTTACTGCCGGCTCCAGCGTAAATCCTGATTGAGCTAAGGCATCACTTGTCCTCTTTTCCTTGTGTGGCAGACTGGGTTAGGCATATGCACATACACGTACGTGTATACAGTGCTGGCTGATGAAACTGTGAGGGGGAACCCAGTGTGGATACTTCTGAGAAAAATACCTTTGGTGATAATAAAAAACCCAGGAAGAGAAGCCCCCCTTCTGCTACATGATGTTTCTCTTAGAACAGCAAAAGCAACAATGCAATGATGAAGGACACTATCTCAAGGAAGGCAGAGTAAAAGAGGAAGTAATCTGGGCTCTTGATTACATCACTCAATTGTTGATAATCACCCTGGACACAAAGTACTTTGGAACTATCTGAGGTAACTTCCCCTCATTGTTTAAAACAGTTGAATAAGATTTTCTATTACTTTACTTGCTGCCCAAAGTGCAAATTAATACCTAAAATACAGCTGGAGTCTTAAAATCAAGGCAAGTGAGAATCAACAGTGTCAAAAGTTCTCAATAATTCAAGAAGAAAAGTCATTGGTCTAGATGCAAACTGAAAAAAAATCTTTAATTTTGTTTAGGGCACATGTGCTAATTTAATGCATGCAGGTGAGAAGGACATTTTAAGCATATTTGTATCAGGATTTAATCAGAGAAGGAGGAGGACAGATGGGGAATTTGTACAAGGATTTGAAGTTACTGATTGTGGGAGATGCTTAAGGAGTCTCTGAAAGGCAGCTGACCTTGCATGTGATGCTGGAGTTTGATGTGCACATGTCAGACAGAATGGGAAAGGAAGACAGATATAAAGTGAGGAAGAGAAGAACAATCCCAAACTCACAAGCAAGAGCTGGAGCCCACAAAATAGACTGAAAAAAAAAAATGTGTCCATTTTTATTGCCTTTCACATTAATTGAGTGAGTATCCTGCAAAAAATAGAGACTTTGATCAAGCCAAGGGGACAGAGACAGGTGCAGTCCTGGCCACTGCCCATGCTAGGAGGTGAGCCACAGGTAAGTGACAATATGTGTAATGCACAAATGGTGCCTCTTCATTCTACTCTTCAAATCCCCTCAGAAATCTCCCTTGTGGTCCAGCTTTACCGGCAACATATAGAAAAGGGAATTCTCGGGAATGTAATGTAGACTAACCAAGTTGACACACAACAGAGTTACCCACATTTGCCAGTCTCATGAAAGAAATAGAGTCTATATCATCATGGTGTTACTTTTTCCTAATCTCATAGAATGGCCTTTGGAAAGGACATTTGATATTTACGTATCAGTATCAGACTACTAGAGTCTTTTAGTAGCACCTGTTTTGCAAAATACTTGCACCTGCTTAGGCATCCTCCTATTTCAGTAAGACACTACAAATAAGGGACCATTTATCAGCACTGGACTATACCCGGAACTTGGTGAGTATGCAGATAGTGAAAAGGTAAATTCTGAAAAGAGTTGCTTTTAAAGATACATATCTCGGGGCGCCTGGGTGGCTCAATTGGTTAAGCAGCTGCCTTCGGCTCAGGTCATGATCCCAGGGTCCTGGGATCGAGCCCTGCATTGGGCTCCCTGCTCAGCAGGGAGTCTGCTTCTCCCTCTCCCACTCCCCCTGCTTGTGTTCCAGCTCTTGCTGTCTCTCTCTGTGTCAAATAAATAAATAAAATCTTTACAAATAAAATAAAGACACATATCTCTTGCTATGACATCAAGAGACTTCTACCAAACTGCCATCCTCTACTCTCAGTTTTACTCAAATTTATAAAAAGTTCTGTTGTCTCAAACCAGAAAATTTAACCCCATAATGAGGGTCATCTAGAAACAAAATAATGTGGAAAAAAATGCTTAACACTTGAAAAATTTATTTTGCCAAACATGTTTTCCTGTTATAACTGAATGAAAGACTAAGCAGCAAATAAACCATAGATATGTTCAGAACTATATAATAAAGGCCAAGTTAAGAAATATGTACTTACTATTGACTTCACCAGTAATTAACCTGTAACCGCTTGGGCAGGTCAGTTTACCTCTTTTTGCTTCTATTTTCTTATTATACTAAGTGAAATAAATGAAGTAAATTTTAATTTCTGACTCTTATTCTATACAGATCAAAACCTCTAAATGCATCCATATATTTAAGTCCAAAATATTTAAGAAGTATAGAATGGAACAATTTAAAGATATTTCCACTAATTCTGACACTGGCATAAATATACTGTGAACATATCATTATAATGGAGTCTTTAACTATTTTATAATGATTTGATAGACCAAAAAACAAATCCAAGCAGAGAAATTTTGCATTAAATGTGTCATACATTTTTCCTTGCACATTAATTTGTACAAATTAATTAGAAACCTTAAGGCCCATATAAGTAATGCACAAAGAAAAAAATGCATATGCCTAAAGACACCTAATTTTGAGAACAGCAAAGAGGGTAGTTTTGCCCTACCATGTAGTAACACTCTTGTAATGCAGTAATAATGTGATCAGACAACTGGATGAATGAAACAAAATGCACAAAATTCCACTTGTGTATACATAATAACTTGATATAGGTCAAAAGTTACACCATGAATCAATGGGAATAGGAAGGACTATTATGATATAGTGTTACAGAAACTAGTTCACAATACAGAGAAAAATAAAACTATATCCTTACCTAAAACCTTGAATGAAGTAGTTTCCAAATTAATTAAAAACTTAAAAGTAAAATCTAAAACCATACAAAGTGAAAAGAAGATAATGTAGAAGAGTGTTTTGTGACTAATGTACAGATAAAGGACATAGTCAAGTTCAAAAGTACAAACCATAAGGTAGGGAAAAGACAATGGATTTGATTAAGAATTTTTGTTCAGGGGCATCTGGGTGGCTCAGTAGGTTAAGCATCTTCCTTCAGCTCAGATCATGATCCTGGAGTCCCAGGATCAAGCCCCATGTCTGGCTCCCTGCTCAGCAGGGAATCTACTTCTCCCTCTGCCCCTCCCCTCCCCTGCTCATGTTTTCTTTCTCTCTCTCTCTCTCTCTCTCCCAGTCTCTCAAATAAAATCTTTAAAAAAGAAAAGAATTCTTGTTCAATTAAAGATACTATGTAAAAGTTAATGATAGATAATAAATTGGGAGGAGATATTTACAATAGTTTAAACCAATGAGGAACTAATTTTCCAGCATCCCAAAGGAATGAGAATAATCAATAAGAAATCAAAATAAAATAAGAAAAGCAATAGGAAAATGGGCAAACTATATAAACAGGCAATTCACAGAAGAAACTCAAAGGAATATGAAATATAGGAAAAGATGCTCAAACTCATTGTTAATCCAGATGTGCAAGTAAAAATGAAAAATTTAAAAATAACACATGAAAAGATGCTCAACATCCTACATTATTAGGGATATAGTTGCTAATTAAAGTAACAATGAGATACCTCTACACACCTATCAGGATGGCCAAAATCCAAAACACTGACAGCACCAAATGTGGGAGAGGCTGTAGAATAATAGAAACTCTCATACGCTGCTGGTGAGAATGCACAACCATAGACTCTCTTTGAAAGACAATTTGACAGTTTCTTACAAAACTAAACATACTGTTACCATATGATTTCTTTGATATTTACCCAAATGAGTTGAAAACTTAGGTCCATACAAAAACTTGCACATAAATCTGCACATGAATGTTTATATGAAAGCTTCATTCATACTTGCCCAAACTTTGAAGCAGCCAAGATGTGCTTTAGTAAGTGAAGGGATTAAGTGAACTGTTACATCTAGACAGTGGATTATTTTTCAGGACTAAAAAGAAATTAGCTATCAAGCCATAAAAAGATAGGAAAAAACTAAGTTGCACATTACAAAATGAAAGAAGCCAATCAGAAAATGCTACATATTGTATGATTCCAGCTCTATCACACTCTAGAAACAGCAAAACTATGGAGGCAGTAAAAGGATCAATGTTGCCAGGAGTTGGAGGAAAGGAGGTATGAAAAGACAGCAGAGAGACTTTTTAGGTCAGTGAAGCTATTGTGTATGACATTATAATGGTGGATACATGTCATGCATCTGTCACAACCCACAGAATGTATATCTCTAAGATCAAGAACAAGACAAGGATGTCCACTCTCACCATTTTTATTCACCACAGTACTGAAAGCCCTAGCAGCAATTAGACAAGAAATAAAAGGCATCCAAATCAGTAGATAAGAAGTAAAACTGTCACTATTTGCAGATGACATGACAACTACATATAGAAAACGCTAAGCACTCCACCCCAAAACTATCAGGACTGATAAATGAATTCAGTAAATTTGTAGGATACAAAACTAATACATAGTAATTACTTGCTTTTCTGTACACTAATAATGAGCTATCAGAAAGAGAAATTAAGAAACCACAGTCAATTGCAAAAAGAATAAATACCTAGAAATGAATTTAATCCGGGAAATGAAAGACCTGTACTCTGAAAACTGTAAGACAGTGATGAAAGAAATTGATGAAGATACCAATAAATGTAAAGATAGATCATATCCATGCATTAGGAGAATATCGTTAAAATGTCCACACTGCCCAAAGCAGTCAACAGATCCAACGCAATCCCTATCAAAATAATAATAGTATCTTCCACAGAAATAAAATAATCCTACAACTTGTATGAATTACAAGAGACCATGTATAGCCAAACAATATTGACAGAGATAAAAAAGTAACACATTCCCAGATTTCAAATTATACTATAAAACTATGGTAATCAGAAGAGTATGGTACTGACACAAAAATAGACACACAGATCAATGAAATAGAACAGACTGCCCAGAAAGAAATCCACACTTATATGGTCAGTTATTCTATGACAAAGGAGGCAAGAATATACAGTGGGGGAAAGACAGTTTCTTCAATAAATAGTGTTGGGAAAACGGTACAGCTACATACAAAGGAATTTAACTGGATCACTTTCTTGTACCATACACAAATATAAACTCAAAATATTAAACACCTAAATGTAAGACCTTAAAACATAGGCAATAAACTCTTAGACACTGGCCTTAGCGGTATTTTTCTGGATCTGTCTCCCCAGGCAGAGGAAACAAAAGGAAAAAAAAAAAAAAGGAATTGGGACTATGTGAAACTAAAAAGATTTTTAACAGTGAGGAAACCATCCACAAAACCAAATGGCAACCTACTGAATGGGAGAGGGTATTTGCAAGTGATATATCTGATAAGGGATTAATATCCAAAACATATGATGAATTCATACAACTCAACACCAAAACAACAAATTGGTGCCCATGAAAAAATGGGCAGAGGACTAGTCAGAATGGCTAGTACCAAAAAAGACAATCCTTTTGCAGTGTTGGTTGGAATGTAAACTGGTGCAACCACTATGGAAAAGAGTACAAAGTTCCTCAAAAATTAAAAATACAAATACTATATGACTTAGTAATTCCACTACTGGATATTTACCCAAAGAAAATGAAAACACTATTTTGAAAAGATAGATGTACTCCTATGTTAATTGTAGCATCATTTATGATAGCCAAGACATGGAAGCAGTTGAAGCGTCCATCAAGGGATGAATGGATAAAGAAGATGTGGTACACACACACACACACACACACACACAATGAATATTTCTGAGCCACAAAAAATTAAATTTTTTTTTGTGACAACATGGATGGACTTAGAGGTTATTATGCTAAGTCAGAGAAAGACCAATACCATATGATTTCACTTATATCTGGAATCTAAAAAATGACACAAATGAATGAACAAAAAGTAACAGACTCATAAATACAGAGAAAAAACTGCTGGTTCCCAGAGGGGAAGGTGGTGGGGTAAGGGGCAAAATAGGTGAAGGGGATTAAGAGGTACAAACTTCCAGTTATAAAATAAATAAGTCAGAAAATAAAATAAATAAGTCATGGGGATGAAAACTACAGTACAGAGAATATAGTCAACAAAATTATAACAACATTGTATGGTGACAGATGGTAACCACACTTAGGGTGGTGAGCAATGAGTAATGTATATAATTGTCAAAACAATATATTGTATTCTTGAAGGGAATATAATTGTATGTCAACTATACTTCAATTAAAACAAAACAACAACAAAAGAGTAATGACAAAAGAAGAGGAAAGAAGGAAGGGAAGTGAGGGAAGGAAGGAAAGAAAGAAGGAATGACCCAAGCAAATAAACTACTGAGAAAAGATAAGCCATCAGAGGCCTCTTCAGCTCGTTCACCCCCACAATACTGCTCTTCTACCCTGCGCACCTCCCTGGTACCCTTCACTTCTTCATTCCAGTTCTCTTGCTGAACTTTTTCTCAGAACCCCTCCCTATCCTCCTCCATAGCACCCAATTGAACCTGCCCCTTTAAAATTAGACCCTAGGAAGATCCTAATGTTAAATCCTTAATTTCACATATGCCCTGGACTAAAGATTTTCCCAAAGTAAGCGAGGATTCCCAGAGATTTGCTGAGGAGGGGCGCCTGGGTGGCTCAGTTAAGTGTCCACCTTCAGCTCAGGCTATGATCTCAGGGTCCTGGGATGGAGCTCCACGATGGGCTCCCTCTCCCTCTGCCGCTCTGCCTGCTTGTGCTGTCTCTGTGTGTGTGTGTCAAATAAATAGTCTTATTTTTTTTTTTTTAATTGCTGAGGAATTTAACATAGTTGTTTGAACTTACCAACTTGGTTTCTCAGACTTCACCAGGTAGGTCACATGTTCTTTGGCAAAGGCCAAGCCCAACACTAGAGGAAAACAGCTAAGCAGGACGATTCTGAAAAGTCTCTAGGACTGCAAATGTGAGACCAACTCCCGGCCTTGTAATACTGTCAGGGTTGCAATCACTAAGCGACTTCACCTGGCAATGCCTAGGGCTTTCTCGAAACCTATTGGCTGGAGTAAGATTCAGGCTTGCGTTCAGAAACCCAATGAGCCTGTGCACAACTACTACAGTTGACTTCAAACTGTTTCTAAGGAAAATTCCGGCCTTCTACTGATGTTGAATCCACTTGGGTAGTCTTCCACTCTGTATTCCTGAACAGGCTGAACTGTGATCTTTTCTTTCTAGTTAAAAGGACCAGGATGGAATGGGAAAACACGCCCACTCTAGCCTTTGGTTAAGTTAGTACATTGGCTCGCGCTCACCGTAGGTGATTCAACTAAAAGGAAATCCACTGAAATCCTTAATTTTCAACTCCAACAAATGGAGTCCCCTAAATGAAGCCAAACTTTGTCTGGTCTTTGTCATTACTGCAAAAGCTAGGACACTGGAAGAAAGATTGTTACCAATTTAAGCTCTCCAGGAGCCTTCAGCCCTCCAACCAACCTTTTCCTAATTACAAGACTCTGAGGAACTACAGGAGCATTTCTCCATCTTTCTCCAGGTTGGAAATGAATCTCTCTGTGTGTTTATTAATACCGGAGCTGCACTGTTGGAGCTCAACCCCACTGTTATTTAACAGTCCCTGCCTCGACGGATTCAAATGGTCCAACTAGCAGGAGTTTTTAATAAACCTCAATGCATCCCTGTCTCTAAACTTACTCCCTTTTATTTACGCCCTCTATGAGATACTCATCCTTTTCTCCCAACTTCTTTCAGCCCTATCCTTTTATTGGGCTAAGATTTCTTTCTTCCGAAACGGGGAGATAACTCTAGAATTTGATAGCAGTAACCAAAATAGGCAACCAGATGAATCAAATAACCCTTCAATATCTTTATTTGTTCCATCTCTGACAACATGACACCTAATAGTAAGGATACTAACTATGGGTCCCTATTGGATAAGCTGTAGGGCATCAAGCTCAGAATAAAAAAATACTAGGAGTATTCAGGGGTTCACGGCCTCCTTATTTCTGCCCTGGGGATAGGACGTGCCAATATCTCCTTACCTTTATTTAGGAAGGAAAACATTACAACTAGACTCTAATGCCCCAAGGATTTACCAAAAGTCCTTCCTACTTCTCCCAAAATTTAAAAACAGTTTTAGACGATACAGAGTCACCTGGAGGCTCTGCTTTATGACAATATGCAGAGCACTTGCTTTCTCTGGTCCCCTTCTCAGGCCTCTTCGCATAGAAGACAGCATCCACCTGTTAAACTTTTAGCCTTAAAGGGACACAAAGTCTTCAAGGAGAAATTGCAGTTTGCTCAAATTAAGCTTTGCTATTTGGGGCACCTTATTTCAGAACAAGGGCTACATTTAGATTCAAATGGGCATCTTGAACTTGCTCAAACCCCAAACCAAGTGCCATTTACAAGGTTTTCTTGGCTAGCAGGCTACTGTATTAAAAAACAACATGGGGCACCTGGGTGGCTCAGCCAGTTGAGCGTCTGCCTTCGGCTCAGGTCATGGTCCCAGTATCCTGAGATCGAGCCCCACGTCGGGGTCCCTGTTCAGTGGGGAGCACACTTACCTCTTTCCCCTCTTCCCCCTGCCAGCTCGTGGTCTCTCTCTCTCTCCCTATCTTTCTCTGCACTCTCTCTCTCAAATAAATAAATTAAAAAATTAAAATAAAAAAAAGTTTAAAAACAACAAACCTGACCCTATTATTTGGGAAGATCAGGATGATTTAGCCTTTAAAACCCTCAAGGAGGGACATCTAGGTGGCTCAGTCAGTTAAGCATTTGCCTTCAGCTCAGGTCATGATCCCAGGGTCCTGGGATCGAGTCCCACATCAGGCTCCCTGCTCAGCGGGAAGCCTGCTTCTCCCTCTGCCTCCTGCCTCTGCTCATGCTCTGTCTCTCTCAAATAAATAATTAAAATCTTTAAAAATAAAATAAAACCCTAAATGAATGCTTAAAAAAATCCCCTGCCCTTGGACATCCTAATGAACAATTTCCTATTTCCCTCTCCCTCCTGAACTCTCATTACACATACCCACTCCTCACATGACTAATCTTAACCCTGCCACCCTCCTTCCCTCTTCTGTGGATGGTACTCCTCAGGACTGTTTGTCTCCCGACAGGTCACCTCCTGCCCCTGCCTGATGACCTACAGGGAACTCCTTTGGTTAACACCAACTTTTTTTGTACTGACAGTTCTTATTTAAAAGGATCAAAATGGTAAATGTTATGCTGGGTATGCTCTTCCAACTCCTTTGGAAGTCATCAAGATACCTTGGTTACCTCGCCCCAACAGTCTGAACTGTCTTACTTGAGCTTGCATTTTAGCCGACAGCAAAGCCACATATACCTATATGACAATAGTGATGCCTTTGCTGTAGCTCATGACTTTGGAATGCCACAAAGTACACTGCTCTCAAAGGAACCACAACCAAACTTCTGTCATGGTCCACGGAGATGTTCCTTCAAATGATAATCTAGAAAAGTTGACATGAGATGCCCAGCAATTGGCCCTAGAAAAGGAAAAACAATATTGGAATTCTAATAATTGTTAGTTTGGTTAAAAAAAGAAAACTCTGGCTTACGCCAAAAATAATCCAGTCCTGCCAGAGACTCCAAATTTTCCATTACTGATTACTATCCATGCATTGAATCACTGGTATACTGAAAAAAAATTATAATCCTTGTGAATCAGCAGTGGGATATATTAATAAGGCTGCAAAGAGTGCCTGCTTTGCTTGCCTACCCCTCCTGCCGAAATATGATTCAAGAACACCTGTTCACACTGCTCCCAAGCACTTTAAATTCCCAAATGGAGGTTTGATATTTGGGGCACCTCATTTCAGAATAAGAAAAGATCTTGATCTACTTGAAAAGATCATCCCAACCTGAAGAACCCCCCTAGAATTTCAGAGTGATGGGGGAAGTTCCTTCACTGGGCAAGGGTTTTGACAGGTCTGTGCTGTTTGGCTGGCCAGTTTTACAGCACTTTCACTGTGCTTACAACCCTCAATCCTCAAACATGAGAACAGTGTAATTAAGACCCAATTAGCAAAATTTGCAGAGACCCTTCAAATACCCTGATCAAAGGCTCTGCCATTAATCCTTCTAATCTCTGGTCTACTCCTTTTGATGATATTGTGAACACCTAATTGTTAAACCATGCTTTAGTAAAACAATCTTTACACAGCTTGCCGAAGGGGGTGAGGACCTTAAACATCTCACCGTGCAGCCCAGAGATTTTGTCTATTGGAAAAGGTATCTCCAGAAAGACTTCATACTGCAATTCTGTTGGAAAGGCCCCTCTCAGGTACTGTTAACCCTTATGCAGCCAAACTCCGAGGAATCGATTCTTGGATCCACGTGTTGCATCTAAAGAAAGCACCAAACCCTGACTGGACCTGCACACCAACTGGTGGCCTGAAAAATAGATTTCCAGGAATCAAAACAGCTGAAGGAGAGAGCTTTCCCCAAAAGCTTTCCCCAAAACAAGCTTAACAGGCTTGTTTACCTTCTCCTTGCTGTTGGCTTCTTACCATATTTCCTTCCTTACTTTCTTGACCCAATCTGTTGCAAAAAAAGGAAACTCTGACTGTTGATTTGTTACCATAAACTCTGATCTATTTCATGACATCAGGAATCCCTTGGTTTTATCTGTAAGCAATTTCTGTTTGATTCCAAGACCTATCAGTTTAGGCTGTTAGAAACAGATGCTCTCATACATGTTTTAACCTTTCTCTAACCATAACCATACCTCTTTAGCTGGTTGCTTTCAAGTTTGGCTGCTGGTTTAGAACTATTATATACATACAAACTGGGGTCATTTTTCTGCTATGTAATCATTTTTAAATTTTGCACCTGTTGCCTGTCAAATCTCTATAGAAGTGATGCATCCAGGAGGGTGGTGTTAGCTCGGCACTTACAGATGGCCTCCAATGCTTCCAACCTTGTAAGATATAGACCTCAGATGGGAAATGCCTGAGAGTTCTCCCTCATTCCCTTCCTCGTTACTCAAATGTGGCCTCAAGAGTTTGCAATCTTGTGTATTTTCCCTCTGATGTGGAAGAGGACAACCAGTAAATATCCTTCCTGGCACCAAGGGACAAAACCGCTAAGTATCAAAAATCTAATCTTGAGCAGCAATGTTTGAGGAAAGATCTTAATCAGAAGGGGGAAATATGAAAATAAATAAAATAAACTTCATTTAAAATGGAATAGGGAAGCCCTGAAACATGAGCTTTCATGTACTGCTAGTCACCATAAGAAGCAAACCTCACATTTCCCAACAGGAAACTTACTTTACATACCCCAGCAGTGGCAAGGAAGAATTTCTCCTTATCTAGCAACAGCCCAGCCAGTGAGAACTCGGTAAACAGCCCTCTCAGCTTCCTCCTTTCTTCTGTAAAAGCAAGCCCCTCTCCTCTGTTCTCCAGACTTGCCTCTGGTTACCATAATTTGCTTGTCCTGAGATGCAATTCCTCTACTATTCACCAATAAACTCATTTTGCTGGTAAAATAGCTGGCTCTTTTGTTTAAGGTCAACAAATATGAAGGACTTAGAGTAGCCACAATAATTTGAAAAATGTACAAAGTTGAAGCACTCTTCCTACCTGACTTCAAGAGGTTTAATATAAAGATATAGTAATCAAGACTATTTTATTTTAGCATAGGGATAGTCAGTATAATATTCAGAAATAGATACACACATGTGGTCAACCGATTTTTTTAAAAATATATATAAAGGAGTCAAATAACTCAGTGAGGAAAATTACTCTTTTCTGGAAATGATGGTGGAAAAACTGGATATCCACATGGAGGAAAAAATGAGCCCCAACTCTTAGCTCTCATCATATAGAAAATTAACTTGAAATGGAACAATGACCTAAATAACTCTTCTAGGAAAAAAAAAAAAAAAACACAAGAAAATCTTTTTGACTCTAGGGTAGACAAAAGCTTCTTATATGAATGGGATACAAAATGTATGAAATATTAAGGGAAAAATTAGAAAATGGACTTCATTAAAATTTAAAGCTTTTGCTCTTTGAAAATTACTATTAAGAAAAAAAAGGCAAGTCATAGATTTGGAGAAAGTATTTACAATACATATATCTAATAAAAAACTGTTATTTAAAATATATTTAAAATGCTTACAGAGATGTTGATAATGTGAGAGGCTATGCATATGTTGAGGGCAGGGGACATATGCAAAATCTCTAGTTTCTGCTCCATTTTGTTGTGAACATAAAACTGCTTTAAAAAATATAATCTATCAAAAATAAAATCTATTAAAAATACAGGACAGAAAAAATGCTTACAGCTCAATAACAAGAAAGCAAATAATCCAACTACAAAATGGGCAAAAGATTCGATAGGTATTTCACATAAGACCTATAAATAGCCAAAGGCACATGAAGAGATCAATATCATTAGTCATCAATAACATGCAAATTAAAACCATGCAACTGCATTACATAACTATTATAATAGCTATTAAAAAAAACACCATAGCTAGTGCTGGCAAGGATGCAAACAAGTGCAACTTTCATGTATTGTAAAATGGTACAGCTACATTGTACAAGTTTGACAGCTTCTTTAAAAGTTCAGTGTTTATCATATGATTTAGCAATTCTTTTCCAGGTATTTATCCAAGAAATGAAAACATATGCACAAAACTTGTAAAGGAATGGTCATAGAAGTTTTATTCATATTAGCTAGAAGCTGGAAACCCATTAAGTGAGCAGTAGATCCATACAATGGAGTATTATACAACAATATAAAGCAATAAACTACAGATACATGCAACAACATGAACTAATCTTAACACTATATTGAGCAAAAGAAGTCAAAAAAGAGTGTGTGATTTCACTACTTATTAAACTCTAGTTAGATATATCTATCTGTAGTAATATAAAGTAATATAAAGCCAATCATTAAGTGGTTTCCTGGGCTACAGTTTAAGATGGAGATTGGGAAGAACACAATAAAAACTTCAGGGGTGATGGAAATATTCTGTATCATGATTAGGTTAATGTATACATTTCTCAAACCTCACCAAATTGCACACATATGGTGCATGCAATTTACTGTGGGATGTATATTATGCCTCAGTAAAGTTGACTTAAAAACCCATTTTATAGTGCCTCTTCTTAGGATACAGTTGTAAGAGAACATTCCTCCTAACCTAACATGAAAAAATAGTTAATCTAAAAAATCAGTTTTACTTGAACCCATTAGAGAGTATAGAGGTCACCAGGCAACAGAGTGAACTGAATTCTAAAAAATGACAAGATTCTCCAAGGGGAGCTGATATAAATGAACCTTATATTTGACAAGAAGAGAGAGTACATAAAGCAATTAAGAATAAATCAGTTAGAGGCATATAGTTGGCTCAGTCAGAACATGTGACTCTTGCTTTCGGGGTCATGAGTTTGAATCCCATGTTGGGTGTAGAGATTACTTAAAAATAAACTTAAGCAAAAAAAGAAGAAATCAGTTAATGTTTAACGGATTTTTAAAGGATGACTGCGCTAGGCTAGTGCTATAGTTTGCAAAAACAGCAGAAACACAAGAGGTGCTACAGGAAATGTTAAATTTTTGAAAGAAACACATTGATAATGTCCATCTGTCCAAAATATTAACCAACAGTTTGAGATAGTTCAGTTTCATCATTAGATCCCATTACATGGTTTCTTTGATAAAAAGTACTATGAGAAAATAAATGTAGAATAGGTATTGAGGGTGGCAGTCTCCAATCTGATTCCGTGATTTAAGAAGTTGTACAACAGGTGCACACAACCCAAGGATAAGTACTTGTGGTTACTATCATTTTTCTTTCAATACTCAGAAAGCTAATATTAGAAGGGAACTTCCTTGACAAGATAAAGGTCATATACAAAAAGGCTATGGCTACTACCATACGCAGTGGTGAAAGAATGAATTTATCCCAGATGCGAACAAGGCAACTCTTACAACAAGATGCCCATTCTTACCAACATTATAAAAGAGGTCCTAGAAAGTACATTAAGGGAAGAAAAAAAAAGGCATAAACGATTGCGAAGATACAAATAAAACTCTTTATTTGACAGAAGATATGATAATCTATGTAGAAAATCTCAAAGAATCTGGAAGAAGCTGAAACTAATTATTGAGTATAGCAAGGCCACAGGAAAAAGGTTAAATCCAAAAATCAACAAATACTTAAAAATTGAAATTAAAGGGGTACCAGGGTGGTTCAGTCGACTGAGCATTAGACTCTTGGTTTCAGCTCAGGTCATGATCACAGGGTCGTGGGATTGAGCCCCACATTGGGCTCTGCGCTCAGCTAGGAGTCTGTTTGGGAGTCCCTTCTTTTTCTCCCTCTCCCTCCGCCCCTCATGTTCTCTCTCTTAAATAAATAGAATCTTTAAAAAAATTGTAATTAAAAAAAGCATTTATAAGGGATAAATTTAACAATTTATCTAGCAAGATTTGTATAGTGAAAAATCACGATGAGAGAAATTAAAGACATAAATAATGGTATACTGTACTAAGTCAGACATCTCAATCTTGTTAAACTATCAATATTCTCCAAATTGATTATATGCTCAATATAATCCCAATCAAAATCCTAGCAGGCTTTTGGTAGAAATTTACAATTTGATTCCAAAATGTATGTGGGAAAGCAAAGGAATTTAGAAGGCTCTAACAATTTTGAAGAACAAAATTTAGAACTAACACCACCTGATTTCATAATTTATTATTTATTTAAAGATTGTATTTACTACTGAGAGAGAGCGTGAGAGCGCAAGCAGGGGGCCGGGGGGGTAGGCAGAGGGAGAGGAAGAGAGATAATCTCAGGCAGACTCTGTGCTGAGCAGAGAGCCCGACATGGGGCTTGCTCCCACGACCCTGAAATCACGACCTGAGCTGAAACCAAGAGTCGGTCGCTTAACCGACTGAGCTACCCAGGTGCTCCCATAATTTACTATTTAAATTGCAGTAACCAAAACAGTGTGTTGTTGGCATAGGCAGAAATATAAATTAATAGGACAAAACAGGAAGCCCAGACACAGACCCACCTACATATGAACAACTGATTTTCAATAAAGTAAAAGAAATTCAGTGGAAAAAGAGTCTTTTCAACAAATGCTGGAAAAATTGGATATGCATATCCAAAAAAACAAAACGAAAACGTAAAAACAACCCCCCCCACACCTTTCGTTCATTCTGCACATTATATACAAAAAACTTGAGATGGATCACAGACTTAAACGTAATTCCTAAAAGTATAATCCTGTTAAAAGAAAACGTGTAAGAAAAATCTTTGTGATCTTGTGTTAGGCAAAGATTTCTACACACAAAGAAGGAACCATAGAAGGAAAAAAAGGGAAAAACTGGATTTTTTCAAAAATCTTTAAATTCTGCATTTCCAAAGACACTTAAAAAAATGAAGACAAGTCACAGACTAGGAGAAAATATTTGCAGTTTATCTGATACGTGAATTGTATCAACAATTCTATTTATAAAATTGGAAAAAAATTTGAAGATTAGAAAGAAGAATGACAAACACATTAAAAGATGTTGAATACCATTAGTCACTAGGGAAATGCAAATTACTCGTTACCCCTAGACACCTACCAGAATGACGACATGAAAAAAACAAACAAGCAAACCCTACCATACAAAATGCTCACATGGTTAAAGAGCAACAAGAACTCTCATCTATAGCTGGTGGGAACATAAAATGGCATACCTGCTTTGGAAAATAGTTTGGCAGTTTTTTGTAAAGTAAAACATATACTTTACCATACAACCTAGAAATCCCAAAGTACTTCCCAAGGTTAGAATATGCCTATCCAGAGACTTGTCCATGACAGTTTATTGCATCTTTATTCATAATGGCCAAACGACTGGAAACCCAGTTGGTGAATGGATAAACAAACTGTAGAACATTCAGTATGAAGAACAGCACTTAAAAAGTAATGAGCTACTGTTAATGCAAAAACACAGATGAATCTCAAAAACATTATACTAAGTGAAAGGTCGGCTCAAAGCCTATATTTTGTATGTTCCTTTTAAATAACATTATGGAAAAGGTAAAACTATGGGGGCAAATCAGTGGTTGCCAGGGACTAAGTATGGGGAAATTAGTACAGGATAACTTTTTTGGGGTGCTGGAAAGGTTTTTGTATCTTAAATATGTTGGTGGTTGAATAACTGTATAATATGTCAAAGCTTATTACAATGTATACCTAAAAAGGATGAATTTACCTTATGTAAACATGATCTAAATTTTTAATGGGAAAAAATATCAAAAACCAGCCAGGGAGGGAATTTTTTCTTTTTTGGCTATTTCACCTTAAAGACATTGGAAATGCAACATGTTTCTCTTGCATTATGGTGTCTTTACAAGTTGTGTTCTTTCGAGTAGAAAAAGTCTATCATGCCACCTAAAAACATATTTCTTATCAAAAGATAAAGGAACAAAATAAAATGTTTTATATTTTCCTATTACATACCACACCTCTGAATATCTCTTCACAAAGTATCATCTTTCCTAAGCAGCCATAAGTTACAAATACCAGTTTTTTATTTATATATAAGCATAGTGTTTTAAGAGGAGACTTAACCTCTGTATTATTCAAGTCAATAAAATAAATATTAAAATCCCCCAAATCGTATTAAGGCCTTTCTATATTTTAATTTCTAGATGAGACTTAGGTATTTATGTTTCAGGTGATTCTTATTAGTTAAAAAGCAAAAGATAGTAAAAAGACTCTAGTAATAAGAGATACTGATAAGGCATATAAATGTTTCCAAATATACTAACAGATCAGGTGATAACGGAAAGACAAAAAGTTTAATAATGCTGGCCACTTATGGCACATAGCATTTCTGGGAAAGAACCAAAATAATGAAAAAAATGCAACTGATATGTGAGGCATTGGGTTAGCTCCTGGGGTTACAGCAGTGGATAAGATGAAGTCCTTCCCCTAATGGAACTTACATGTTCATGGGGAGGCAGTCAATGACAAATGAAAAAAACCAGAAGTCAAGTAATGGTAAGTGCTAGAAGGAAAAGAAAAGGGATTTAAAAATGATTGACAGGGGCAGGGTACCAGTTTAGAGACTTGACGTGACATGTGAGCAGAGACTTTAATTATTTAAGCGAGGGAGTAAGCTTTGTACAAATTAGGGATAAAGGTATTCTTGACAGAGGGACCAGCAATGCAAAGTCCCAGAATTATTCTTTGGGGTATTCTAAACAATGGAGTAGCATGAGTGAGAGAGAAAGACTAGAAATAGCTAGGGGTCAAGTGCCACATATTATAAAGTTGTGAATGCCAAGTCCATTCATTTATCAAAAATTATGGAACATTGGCAGTTGTGTTTTTTCTTAATGTTATTGGTGGAGAAGGGCTGAGTCTGGTTTTCCATATTTTAAGATTAGATGCCTATTAGATATCGAAGTGGAGATGAGTTCAGGGGAGTAGCTGAAGCTGAAGATACTCAGCAGAGAAATGGAAAGAAAAGGAAAAACAGTAAAGCTGGTGAGACAGAGGACAGAAATCAAAAACGTTATGAGAGTAATACCACAGGTTTCCAGAAAGTAGAAAGAACTGGTCAAGGCAAGACCTGATCTAAAAAATATAGAGTGCTCCATGCATTATGTGCCCTCCTTAATACCCATCCTTGGGTTAACCCGGAGCATGGGGTGTTATACGAAAACAATGACTTGTGGATCACTACCTCAAAAACTAATGATGTATTTTATGGTGACTAACAAAATAAAATTAAAAAAATTTAAAAAATAAACAAAACCACACCTAAACTCAGCATAGTGAAACTGAAGAACACCAGAGACAAAGCAAAGTTTTGAAAGGTAAAAAGTGGAAAGAACAGTGAGTGCCAGGTCAGTTCCACAGCTCACTGACAGATTGGAAACCTAACAGTAGTCTACAATAGTAAAACTACAAGGTAATCCACATTCCTGCCAGATAATGTAGATCAGTGCAGTCAGTATCTTAGCTCATTTAAGAGAAACATGATGAGCTCAGGTTTTGTTTGGGGACTATTTATACCATTTCAATTTAATATTTAGATCAAGACTCAAATGTAGACTGGGACATAGAATTAAAAGCATCTTATTCATTTGGGAGTTTGAACTACCAATCCAGTTTCAAATAAAGATTGGTTAAGTTTGTTTTAAATAAAGGACAAGGTGACTAATGGCCTTTTAGGATAGAAAATATGGCACATGAAGCCCCATTGAAGAATTTGTATAGATATTTGGAAAAAATCTGGAAAGTATTTTTTAATCCTACTTTACCAAATAATCTTACTTTTCATTCTTTAATGTAGTTAATATTTCTTACCCTTGGGTCTTTCTTTATAAAGAATCCAAACATTTCCTGTAATAAAATCAATCTATTAGGTTGAAAAAAGAAGGAAAAAATTAGCATAAAGCATCTATAAAGTCAATTACTGCAGTCATTGTCAGGAGAAAATATAGTATCAATTGCTTTGTTTTAAATGTCTAAATTTAGAAGACTTAAAAATTTCAACACAGAAGTGTTTTTGACATTATTTTGTCTCAGGGTGTTTTTGTTGTACTATTGCCTAGTTATCTGCCCTTAAACGTGTTCATCACAAATCTTGCATGAAGTGCTAAAATATATGTAATAGATCTGTCTGTATTTTTAAATTGAGTCTTGAATTTAAGTAATGGGTTTGATAGTTGGTTTATATTAACATGCTTAAATATCAATTTAGAAACATTTAAAAGTATTTTTTGCATTATTTGCTAAGTAACAAACCACTTAAAATTTTAACAATGAAGCCACATTTGTGAGTTCACATTACAATTTCAAATGAAGTTGGGTAAATCCAAAAGAATCCTGTATTTAAAAATTAGCTGTTTTTCCACCACCTACCCCCACCCCAAATCACTACACTCCTTGCAAAAAAAAAAAAAAAAAATCACAACTATAAAACTCCATTATTACTTAGTCAGAAACAGAGTAACGAACAGGAATTATGCCAATTACCCCAGTGAGTATTCTTTAAATCTCATGGAAATGAAATCAGTGTCAATCAGTGTATCTATACAACCTTTTCCTTACTTAACTACAAAAATGGATTATAGAAATTATCACATATGTAATCTACTATGTTTTGTGCTATAAAGGTTTGTTTTATTAAGCCACTCACTCTGAAATTAATGAAATCATTCACACTCCAGTTTTCCACAGCTTTCCAGTCTAAAATTATTTTCTAACATATCCTGAACAAAGAATATTTTCTTTATAAGCAAACAGGCCATTGCTTTTAATAAGAATCATTTATTGTATATTATTAAAGTGGAGGGTTAACTGGTACAGTACTATGCATAATCTCTCACCCTTGAAAATTTAAACACAAATGGTTAAAAATAGCAAAGCAGAATGAGCATGTAAAAGACAAAATTTAAGCATATTTTATAGAGAATGTTCCCTGTGATATCTATGCACTAATGTTCTTCTCCATTGTGTTTTAATAAATTTATGGCTTATTCCTCTTCTACAGGATTGCGACTTCTTACAAATAATGAACGTATTTTCCATCAATTAATGTTACATACAGTTTTAGATTTTTCATTCAACTCAACTAATTAGGTGACTAAAATATTCAACTAAATGTGGCATTGTTAAGAAATCAGAGCCCATTCCATTGCCTCAAAATATGTAATAATGTTCTTCTATGAAATCTGTACAATAGGATATAATGCAAATATCCCAGCTACAAAATGAATTAAAAATGCCAACCCTGATCTGTTTACTGTGTTAAAATTAGAATTTCATTAAGTATTATATTTTTTTGTTAAATGCTATCTTGTGGAATAATCATTTATACTAAATGTGGAAAAAAGTTGAAAAGCTTAAAAAATGTGTACCGGCACTAAACTGTTTAATCACTTTTATATTTAATTATAAATTAATGTTTAGAAAATGAGTTATTCTTCCTATGTTATCTGATATGCCAGGAAAAAAGAGATTATTATTTTCCAGGGTAACTAAAAGAGGTATCACTACTCAAAAAAAGGGGGGGGGAGGAAAGCTTTGTTTTGTACACATAAAATTTTAGACCTAAATGGATAAAAGGAAAATGTTTAAAAACTACATCCATCTATGGACAAATTTCCATAGATTGCTCCCACAGTTAATCAACAGGACACATTTAAGAATATTATAGGCATATACCAATATACTTATATTTGTCAAGGTTAAGATTCAAATTTGCTACAGCACAGCACACATCCAAGAATGTATGCTACATGATTCAAAAATTCCCACTGAATATAACAAAATAAAAATCTGTGAATAAATATAAGGCTTTCTAAAATAAAATCTGCAGGAAACCAACAAGAGTCCAACAAAGATTTCTACGATCTAAATTTTACTTCACAGATTCATATAATCTTCAAAATAGATTTAGCTGTAGTGCCACACATTAACAATAGTTAACTGCTTACCAAAATACCTTTTTCCTGGTAGCTAAACGTTACTACTTAAAAAAAAAAAAAAAGTTAAGTGCTTGAGGGAATAAGAATGCAGCAGAAAATTACAGGAGCCCACATATCCTTTTTCTTAAATTTAATTTGTCATATATAAGGTTTTTATATACAATCAGTGTGCATTGTAACAGTTTATATTAAAAGTCAATCAAGTTTATCTAAAATGTTACCTGGCTGCATAGCACATTTGACATTATTGCCCACATGAAAAGGGAAAACAAATGGATTTACAATAACTTTTGGCCATTTTGGATTCTGAAAAGTGTTCATACACCTACCCTTTTAAACCAAATGCATCTGAAAAAAATGTTTCCAGAGCATGCAGTTTAGATTTTACATATTATCTCACCATTTTGTTACTACAAACACAATATTTACTAAAAAAGAAAAAAAAGAAATAACATGTATCTAATAAAATAGTCAATATAAAAAGAGGACTAATGGAATTAAGTGGCCCCTTTCCCCATTTTTTACATTCTAAACAATGATTCCATCAAGACAAATCATTAAAAAGTGTTATTACACTGATATTTTTAAATGATAAGAAGGCCTGAGTTGGTAGGGAAAGGAACAGTCAAAAAAAGCCTGAGAAGGGAAAGGAAGTAAGGAAAGCTCATTTAATCCATTTACAATAATTTACAGCCATTTGTGTGTGTGTGTGTGTGTGTGTGTGTGTGTGTGTGTGTGTGTAAAAAGGCATAATAATAGCTCACAAACAGGAAATTCCTGGCTATTTTACAGATATAAGTACAGAATTTAAATATTCAAGCTTGTGATGAAAAGCGGCAAGGTGGTCGCAGTGTACAATGTAAACAAGTAGCTTTGGAAAGTGAACAAAGTCCTTGAGTGTTTTTTCTTTATTAAGAAAAGAACTCTCTTTCATTCCTTCCTGAAACATGATCACAGGTCAGAGTAAAGTTCATATACAAACATAATTTAAATGGAGGTCAGTCTAAAATCACTGACTTAAAAACAGTTTTATCCAGCCTATATGGAAGGGCAGTGTTGAGGTCCCTGTAATAGTAAACATTTTCCATTTCTTTAAAAAAGAAAAAAAAAAAAAAGTACTACAGTATTTGTAGTACAGTGCAGCATAATCCTTAAATATAAAAATATTTTCTCTTCTGTTGGGATAATAGACCTTGCATCCTGGAAAGAAGTAACAATACTGCTACTGATAGAAGATCTGTTTATATCTTTCAAGTCATGTAAGGCAATTACTGTGTTGGTTTATGATATATGGCTAAAAGAAAAGTCCAGAAAGACAAAATGTCAGTTTTTGTTATGTTTTCCGACTACTCCAGGTATGCTCAGGTGTACTTTTGTGTTCAATTGAGTGTTCAAATGGAGATCTGGAGCCATAAGGAGATCTCTGATCTAGTGGTGATCTGGGGCCACTACTGGAAGCTCTGTGGTCCATTTGCCAATCTGAGTGATACCTATAATCCCTGGAAGATTTATGGTGTGTATATTCAGAACTTGCCCGATGGTCTGAATGTAACCGATGATCTGAATGAGAACGATGATCAGAATGAGATCTATCCTTTAAACTTCCTTCCAAATTTGACCTGTGATCTCTACTCCTGTGATCATCCAGTTTTCTGTGTTTCTCTCTATCACTGTAATACCTAATAAAAGACAAATTAGGAATTAAATTAATAATGCAAATTAAATTTTCCAAATAAAATAATTATTAAAAAATAAAACACAAAAATACTTTAAGGCATCCTTTTAATTGCATATAAGCTCTGTGTTTCACTACAAAAACTTCCTAAGTGAGCTTTAGTTATTGGACCTATCTCTGCATGCCTCTCTGGAAAAATCGTTCAATTCACAAAACTAAAGTGAACCATACAGAATACCTCAGGCAGCATCTAATTTCGCATGCCTATTTTATTTTTTAATTATTTTTTTAACTATTTAATACAATTCTATTTTTAGTTAAAGCGTAATTGATGTACAATATCACATTAGTTTCAGATGTACAACACAGAGATTTGAAATTAAACACATTATGAAATGCCCACCATGGTTAAGTGTAGTTACCAACTGTCGCCAAAATTATTACAATATTGACTATTCCTTAACTGTACTTTATATCCCCACAAGTTATTTTATACCTGGAAGTCTGTACCTCTTAATCCCCTTTACCTATTTCACTTATCCCCCCCATTCCCCTCCCTCCTGACAACCATCAGTTTGTTCTATTTCTGAGTCGTTTGTTCATTGTTTTTGTTTTTTTTAAGATTCCAGACACAAGTGAAATCATATGGTATTTGTCTTTCTCTGAGTTATTTCACTTAGCTCACATGCCCATTTTTCAATAAGGTTGCTACGTTTCATTCTATGCAAAAACTGTACTAATGCATCTTAGTTATCTGGAAGTGAGGATTAAGATAACGATCTAGAATACCCTTGAAATCAGAGCCTTTTATGAACCTCTAAGGCAGAAAAAAAATAAAAACCTCTAAAATGCAGTCTGTGAACTAATTTGCGGGAAGGGAATTTTCATTAGTTGGGGAAAGGTCATTGTTATAAAAAACATAAATTATGTTCTATAAGCCTGTGAAATTATAAAAATTTACTACTACAAATAGAGCTTTTCATTTCATGTGCCCTTTTCTAATTGGAAGAGACATTCTATAATTGATGTATTTAATGACTGTGCTTCTATTACAGAAGGAATTATTGTAGTGAGCACAACTAAAATGCAAAGAAAATCTACTAATTTCTTTATTTCTGATCTTTTACTTATTCTTGTTTTTTCTTTTGCTTTTCATAATTATCATTAACTTATGAAAATATTCCTTTACCAAATGTATTTTGTTGTTATTATTTAGGTTGTTTACTACTTAAAGGCTTCAAATAACAATAAACAGAGAAACCTTCCTGATTTCAAGACTTCCCAGATTGCTGTGATTAAGTTTAAACTCAGTAAAGCATTTTCAGGTGAGTTAATTCTTCCCCTATTTTTTTTAATGAAATGGAACACAGAACTCCCCCCCGCAAATTTCAGTCATATTCGATTGAGCTTTTATTTTACTCTATTATTGTATTTTGAGGAATATTTGAGCCAATATTCTCCTAACACCAACAAAAATGAATCTTATGACTTATTAATTATAGAACTCCCTATACTTTCATCTCTTACTGCACATGTTGATCTTAAATTTAGAATTAAAAAAAATTTACAGAAATTCAGTTCTCAATATTAACAAAAAGTGCTATGTACCAGTTTTTCTATTTGTAAACAAACACCTTTATTTCACTTAAGATTTGTTATGATTACCTGAATACTGAATTGACTAAAACTATTGTAAATTAAAGAAAAGACATGAATAAGCAAAATTTCAAAACTAATTGTCCAATTTACCTGCTTTCCTGCTTGTAATGATCCCAGTCACGATGATCTTTACCATTGCTAAAAGAAGAATAGGGTCTTTTCCTAGAGTCACTCTTTTTGTAAGAATCTCCCTGATGTCGGTCTTTATGATGATCATGATATTGAGATAAGTGTCTGTCAGATGAATAACTGTCCCTGCTGCTATCATCGTGATTTGTATTCTCTTTTAATCTTTCCACATCTGTTAGAGAAAAGAATACAGCTTTTGTTAATGATGTAAAACAAAAACATGGTAACCAAATTAACTTTGCTGCTAGGTTATAAGAACTCCTATTTCAACTCCAGAAAAACAAAATCAGTTGCCCAACAGTTAAAGACTTTAGAAATGGTCTATAAAGGCAGTATAGTAAGGCCTACAAAAGGGTTACTGAATTCTGAAATGTGAAAAAATATAACTGAAAAATTTAAGGCCCATTTTCTTCTCAGACTATACTTTTGTAACTCTTGCACCAATAGAATACATTATTATTCGAAATATTTTAAAAAAATACATTCACTTTAACAATTATTCTATAAATTCTAGAAACTGACAAAAGGTTGATTTATGGAAAGGTTAATTAGCTAAAAAGAATTACTCTTTAAGATAAGAGATTCAATATAGAAATGTGGGTATGTATTATGTAAAACAAACCTGAAAGAGGAAAACAATTTTTAAATTTACTCTCTAAAACAATTAGTAACACTTACCTGGATTTCTAATCACTTGAGCATTCAAGTTGCTGTTCTGGTCATTATTTTGCTAAAATAAATGCACATAGGTAAGAATCTTTTAAGTGGCTTCAAATACCCTTACAAAATAGGAAAAAGAAAAAAAAAAAACCCTAAAAAGAAAATTCTGATGCTGAAAGAAGTCCTCATATATTAGAATGTATACATGTATCACTTCCAGATACCTTTTTTTAAAGCACAGACTATTTTTGTCCCATGACTTTCTTAAAAATTTGACTTTGAAAGACTTTTAGACTTACAGAAAAGCTGCAAAAATAGTACCTAGAGTTCCCATATGCCTTTTACCCAGCTTCTCCTAACGTTAATATCTTACATAACACCACAGCATAATCAAAACTGAGTAATGAACACTGGTACAATACTATGAACTGAACTAGAAACTTTATTCAAATTTTGCATTTTCCCACTAAAACCTTTTTTCTGCTCCAGGATCCAATCTGGTATTCCATATTAACACTGAGTTTTCATGTTTTCTTAGTTTCCTCCAATCTAGGAAAGATTTTTAGTTTTTTTCTTGTCTTCGATGACCTGGACACTTTCGTAGAGTACTAAACAGTTATTCTGTAGAATTATCTTTCAATTGGGGTTTGTCTGATATTTTTCTCATGACCAAACTAAGGGTATGCATATTTTTGCCAAGAATTCCATAAAAGTGATGTACCTTTCTTAGTGCATGTAATGAGGGTTTATGATGTTAACTACGATCAAATGTTTAAGGTGGTTATTAAACAACTTGGAGGAGATACTCTTAGTCTATGCCATTATCTTGTTTTCATGCCCACTAATTTTAGCTTCCTTCAGAAGATCCTACCTGTAGCAACTTTTATTGTGCTCTAACAGTGATTTTGTATTTCCTTCATTCCTTCTATTTATTAATTGAATTCTTCTATAAGGAAGTATGTCTCAGTTTTAGTAACATAAAGGGAAAAATATGATGCATTAATTTACCTGAGATTCCTGCCGTTTTTTAATAGCATGTTTATATAATTTATGTAATTTTCTTGCATCAAACTCCGTAAACTTAGATACAAAAATCCACAGGTTTCTAGAAGAAGAACAGGTAAATTAGTCTGGCGGAAAATATTTAGATTTTTCATGGAACCCCCTAACCTCTAGATAGAAACACACAATCTTAGCCTTCTATGGAACTAAGTCTAAGGACATTATTTCTAGTATTTTTAAAAACTTTATATGGCTAAAACTCCAATCTTTTTTTTTGTTTTAAAGTAATCTCTACACCCAATACTGAACTCACAACCCTAAGATCAAGAGTTGTATGCTCCAATGATGGAGCCAGCCAGGTTCCCCCATATGGGTAAGACTCCAAAATGAAACTAAACATTAAGTTTTACTTCTCTTCCAAATCCCCTATTTTATAATCTTTTAGAGTGAAAATAGTAATCCATCCTAATTTGAAACCAAAAAAAAATGTAAACTTACAAATCAGGAAGGGACTTATATTATGACTTATATTAGTATAAAAGAAACAAGCTATGTTAGTAGTCTGACTAAAGATACAATCAGATAATGTGGATTAAGCTTGTTTAAGAAGGGTCCTAAAGAATGTGTTAAAGAGCAACTATATGGGAGCCATGAACAGAGAAACTTTAACTTTGGATCTTGAATATAAAAAGAGAATGTGGCTATATTTCCATTTAAGCCTAATATATATATATAATCTATATATATTATCTATATATATATAGATTATCTATATATATATAGATAATCTATATATATATATAAAATTGAACTTTATTTATCCCTGTTCTATGGTTCTGTGGTTTGAGGGACATCATGAGTTGAAAGAGCTTAAGATGTATAGAATTCTGTTTTAGAGTATCTAAAGAAAGCATTAAAACTCCAGTATATGTATTTCAGCTATAAATAAAAGATTAAGCCAGACAATATAGTACTTTAGGATTATTTCCTCTCCTTCCTATCACTTTTTAAGATTCATTTATTTATTTCAGACAGAGAGAGAGTGAGCAGGGGGAGGGGCAGAGGGAGAGGGCTTGATCCCAGGACCCTGAGATCACAACCTGAGCCAAAATCCAGAGTCAGATGCTTAACTGAATATACTGAGGCACCAGGTGCCCCTCCTACTATACCTTATCATTATCATTCAACTGAAAAATATACAGTCCCTTATATATAGTTTATAAAGGATATCAAGTACAGATGATGTTATTTTGCGGATGATTACTAATAGGCTCAGAGATATTCTGTAACTGTTCAAGGTCACAAAGCCAATAATTAGCCAAGATGGGGACCAAGCATGTCTTCTGATGCCAACTCCAGGAATCATTCCATGGCATTATAAACACATTAACTTCAGGCTATTATTATTGTCCATGCATGTCTTCAGACATGATAGCTCAGTTTCATTTGTTTTCAAAAGCCTAGTGATCATAATCAACTTCCTGTCTCCTTCTCTAACATGGGTCATGGTTGATTTTAAGGAGAAAGGTGACAAGGACAGAATCTTCAGTGTAATCATCAGTCCTTCAGAAATATGTCATTATCATCATACAGTTTTTTGCTTTGATGTGTAGCTGCACTGCCTAGAGCAAGGATATCAGCAGGCTAATAAACTGACATGACTGGGTCATGGTCATTCTGTAGTATTCCTAACTTGTCTAGTAGCTTGACTTAACACCGATCTGGGTCTGGCAGTCATTAAGTGATTTGTATAATATTATAGCAGCTCAGATTTACAATTTTAAGACCAACTGTGTTGCTGCTGCTTCTAAAAGAAAGGGGAAAATAAAAATCTGCATTTTACACTGCCTGAGAATATTAATTTTTACAAGGCTGTATACTTATACCTGGAAGATGAATTGCAAATTTATGTAACAATAAATTTATTTGGTACTGCAAATTCTAAAGTTATTACTAAGAAAAATTTGGCAAACTAGAAATTTCTAAAAATAAAATGCAACCTGAATTTTATTGAAACAGTTTTCACTTCCCCCCTTTTTTTTTTTTTAAGACTGTAATTATTTGAGAGAGAGAAAGAAAGAAAGCACATGCGAGCACAGGCAGGTAGAGGGGCACAGGGAGAGAGATAAGCAGAGTCCCCACTGAGCATGGAGCCCAATGCAGGGCTCAATCCCAGGATTCTGGGATCATGACCTGAGCTGAAGTCAGATGCTTAACCCCCCAGGCACCCCTTCACTATACTGTATTTAAAGGAAGAGGTGCCATCTGTGGTTTATCATGATGTATAATTAAAGCAATCATTCAGAAATAAAAGCTTTAAAGTTAAAGGAAAAAAACGAAAACAATCACCCTCAGATTACCTCTTTAAACATAATTTTGTTACCTAAACTTCAGAATAAGAAAAATAAATTGAAATATAAGACACAAATAGATGGTTACATAATTACAAATTTAACATTTCCTGAAAAGTACATCACTTACTTTCTCCACTGCTTGATTTGTTCAGGATTTGTATACTCTTTCAGACATTCTGTGATATGGTCTCCAATTTTTATTAAACACTGTCTAGTATGCTCCAGTTGTTCTCTTTCTGAAAGGCCTTTTTCAGGCCTATCAAGTTGTTTCAAAGCTGCTTTGACAGGCCTCATCCTTTCTTTACACTTTAAAATGGGAAAATAACATGTATTAAAAATAAGAATTCAACAAAGATCTACTTCCTTCAAATGATATCGATATGAGTAAACACAGCACAGTTTGATGCTAAAAAAGCATTAAAGCTTGCCTCACAGCTCTTAAATATCAGGGTTTTTCCTCTCAGATTTTCTTCAGAAAGTAAGGTTTTCCATTATCATTTAAATTCAATCTTTCTGTATGTGAAAGCTTTGGGTTTATTTACCTTCTGTAAAAATGGTTATTTTATACCCTGTAACACATCATTAAGCAGTCTTAAACACAGAATGTTAAAAAATAATATAACTCAGAACACAACTTAGTATCCTAGATTCACTCTAATATAGAGTAAAATGTAAAAAAAAATAAATAAATAAGGATCTTCATAAAATAAAATATGCTGGCAAAGCTATTAAAACCAATATAGCTATAAGGATAAACTGTCTATTCTTCTAAACCTTTGGAAAGTAAGAAAAAGAAAGTAGCTAATGAATTTTGCTCTTATAATATTTTGGTTGGTCAGGGAATTGGGCATGCTTGATAGGAGCCAACCTTTTCCTTGGCCTACATATCACTGGCATGCCAATAAAAGGATGATGTATCAAAAACTGTATGATTCAGTTAAAGTCCAACACGTGCAATAAACGCTATAACCTTAAGCCCAAACTAGTGATTACTAAAAAAGCAAACTATATGTAAATTTTATTTATGTATCCAAATGCAAAACAAATTTAAAATGAACGATAATTATATCCTCAAGTAGCAAAGTTGGGTTAGTCCCAGGAATGTTAAGGATGATCAACTACAGACAATATATTTAGCTGATCCAACGCCATTTATTTAAAGAAGAAATCCTCATATCACTGCTGTGGAAGGGCCAGTCATTATTAAGTGTCTATATGTATGAAATCATTTCTGAGTATTTTATTCTGTTTTACTGACCTATTTGTCCAAACCACTTGGAAGTTATCCATCTTCTGTCAGGAATAATTTAAGTAATATTAGAACTCAGCCAGGCCTGATGTCTTTTTTTAAAAAGGGGAAATCTTTTTCTTTCTAATTTTTAGCATTATTCCTATCTGTTCTCTACATTTCCTGCTTCTTGCTCGATTTTGGTAGTTTATATTCTGCTAGAAAATGATTCATAAAATGTATATAATTTGAGTGCATACCATGTTCTCAGCATTGTCCCAGACCCAGGAAACAGAGCAGTAAATACAAGAGATTTGCCTTTGCAGAACCTGTACTCTACTAGGAGAAAAGAGCCAATAAAGAAACAAGATGCAGCATGTTGGATGGTGACAACTGTGATAAAGAAAAATAAAGCAAGAAAAAGGAGAAAGATTCCTCCTTCACATAAGACTTCAGAGAAGAGTGATGTTTGAGCATATATCTAGAGAAAATGAGGGAGTAAGCCACTTTTGAGCAGAGGAACAAACAAGTACCTATGTTCTAAAACTTGTATGTTCAAAGGCATAGTATAAATGCCAGCATGGCTGGGACCTACTGAGTGAGGGAAGTAGCAAGAGATGAAGGGAATAATAAACCAGGTGCAGGATCTTTTAGCCTATTATCATGAATCTTTCATCCCGAGTGAGGGAAAGCCACTCAAGGATTTGAAGCAAAAAAATAAGAGGGGGTGACTCGACCCTCTCTGTAACAGTCATTATCACTCTGGTTGCTGTGTGGAGTATGCACCGAGGAACAAAAAGGGTGTAAGAACAAGAAGAGTGGGGAGCAGTGAAAAACAGCTATGAAGCTATTGAAATAATCGAGGGCAGAGATGGCTGTAGCTTCAAGCAGTATGGAAGAGCCAATATGATTTGCTCATTGATAGCGATAAAGAAAAAAAGAGTAATTCATGACTAAAGTCTATGTTAAGGCCAAGGTCTGAAGCTGGGAATTGGAGCAATGATAACAAATATTTATAAAGCACCTATTAGGTATCAGAAGCTATGTGTTGTGTAAAGGCACCTCATTTGATTCTGGTAGTAGATCTATGCAACACTATTTTATCGAAGAAACTGAAGCTCAGAGTGAAATGACATCTGTCAAACCCAGGTCTGACCTCAAAGGTTGTACTCTTTCTTAACTGTTAAATTATAAATGACATTTAGGAGACAAATCATTAAGACACAAAGAAAATCAAGAGGTGTCAAATTAGGCAAAGATGTGAAGGAAGGAAAATGAAGACCAAGAAAAGGCCGTTGAGTTTAACAGTCAGAGCTAGTCCCAAATAAAATTTATATAGCAGTAAAATCCTAATCATGCAAGCTCAGAAAGTCTGGCTCCAGAGTCCATGTTTAAAACTATTCCATTCTTCATTTCCGTAATACAAGCGATTTTAAGATCAATCATGAAAGTTAAGGGAGAAGAAACTCGGTGCTCTGGGTACAAAGGAAGTTTTCCATTTCAGCAGTTAAATGAACAAGTCAGAAGGCTAAGGAGGAAATTTAGGCAAAGAAAGGTGGCAAGAGGTACAATTTCACCTTTCAGTAATGAACAGGCACAGTAAGGGAAGCAGTTCAAAGAAGAGTTCAGTCTTCACTTCAGAAAAGCAAAAGCACAACACCACCTCCTTATTCCCACCCAATAGAAAGGCTTTTTAAAAAAAATCAACAGAAAATGGATAGAGAGGCTAGATTAAGAACCAGGTCACAAACAGAAAGGTTAACCTTAAAAAGATGCTAAGGAATCAGCATGTAAACCTGAAGGGATAAAAAGATGAAAAGTCCAGAGATATGTTCAAGTAAGATGGAAGACAGGAACAAGAGTAGCTTATTCTGACTATCCCAACATTCTTAGGGACTGGAGGGATGTAAACAGCCAAAAGTGAGGAGGAGAGAAAAACTGTGGTAAGGAACTACTACACTTAAAGAGCATGAAAAATATTTGAAGCTACATTAGGGCATGCCACAGAATTAGCAGGAATGTATAAATGGGTTCATTGATCAACATTCTCTAGTTAGGGTACAAAGTAGAAGAAATGAGGCAAGAAGGTAACCTGGGCATCTAGAATGGTGTAAGAGGTAAAACAAAAACATGATTTTAGAAGTGAAAATTTCCATCTTTCAAGTATAGCATTTAATATTAGCAATAAAACTGACTTAAGACTACACCCAAACAGCAAAAAGATGCAGATTTTAGAGATCCTAAAGAGGACATATTCTTTTTTTTTTTTTTTAAAGATTTTATCTTTTTAGAGAGAGAGAGAGAGCATGCGTACTTGCATGTGTAAGAGGGATCATGACCCGAGCCAAATCAAGAGTCGGAAGCTTAACCAACTGAGACACTCAGGCACCCCAAAGAGGAAATATCTTATACAAATATATATTTACATGTATTTGTGCACACTGTAACTGTATATAAACAAGATACATTTATATCAGACTATAAATTTTCCCTTTAGGTGCTACCAATAATAACATATCTCTTATTGAAGGATAATTTGTACCTGTCTCATATCATTCAGTCTTTTTTCTCTAGTAACATTACTACTCTTTCCTGATTTTGCTCTGTATCTGGACTTTTTAGTCCTTTATCAATCAATCTGCTGGGATGTCTATATTCAGTAACAACATCCACCCCAACCACTACCAATTTTTTGAGCGAAGCACTAGCTGACACCTTTCCATGTATCAATTCTTCTGCTTTCCTAACAGCAGCACTCTGGCTCCAGAGCCAGTACATTCAATTGCTACACATAACTGCTTTCCCACGCTACAACATCACTATAAAGTTTTCCTCAAAATATTTATCACAATTAATTTCAGTTGAGACTATTTTGGGTTCCTGATTATATCCAGTAAATAACTCATTTGGAAAGAGGCCAAGATAGATCCTCCCTGACTTTGATGAACATAAAAGCATGACAGCATGTAAAACGAGTATTTTTTAGACCAGTGTTACTTAAAGTGGCCTATGAACCTGTACTAGTCCACAAGGCGGAATAGGTACAGAAATTTTAGAAACCTTTGTATCAATTTGACAGTGCAATTTTACGTCTACTGAATCTAGTAACATAACGGGGCTTATATTTTGCATTTTTTTCCTTATTTTCACTTTTCTAATAAAATATTTTCACTATTTGTTTTTATTGTACTTTCTAAGAATACTGGTCTATAAAAGATTGGGAAAAAAAGCTAGTTCTTCACTGTAGGTAAGAAGTGATGTTACAAAGATAAAAGGTTCAGAAACAGAGTAGTTTACAATTCTAAAGCTGCAAGGGAAAAAAATTTGCTCCAAGTATTCCCTAAATGCCTCTCCTTAAAGTCTTTAATTTATTAAAAAGTTTTTCCAAGTTAATTCTAAATTTGAGATAACTTTCAAAATTTAAATTTATTGCCTTTATCAATCTGAACTGCAGTACTGCCCAATTCAAATACACTTCTAAATTAAAAAGCTCCAAAAGATAAAACTGCCAATTAACATAAAATATGATATGAATTCTTACTAATAACCAGCAAGTCTACTACTTACAATGCTGAATGTCTTCTGATCTAGCTCTTCAGATTCTTCAGATATGGGAACTGGTTCACCACTTGCGGTGATATGAACTGGAGCATCTGACACTGAAGATTTCTTGGATCTTTCCTTGCTATCAGACTTGGATTCGCTCAACTAAAGAAAAAGAGAAAATAAGAACAAAAATTCAACAAAAACAAAGGTAAAATGATTAACACTTCCAGAAAACAATATCTCTTTATTCTACAATAGTTTGTTCACATTCCATACTCTATTTTATCTTTCTGGGAAACCAAAAATAAATCTACTCTGTAATGTTACCCTAATACGTAAAGCATTCAAAAAAAAAAAAAAAAAAGATTCAAACCTATTTTTCTCCTTTTCTAGATACCCACATGTATTTTTAAAGAACTCAGTTATTCAGGCTAATCTGGGCTGACAGGCAATTTATTTTCCTAAAATGTAAATATGCTGATTGTGTCACTTTCTAAGTTTTACATTATGATTTGCATACCTTTTCTTCCTTTATGTCTTTTTCTTTCTGTATAGCTTCTTTTACTCTGTTTTCTCTTTTCTCTTTAAAATCTTTTTCCTTTATATCTTTCTTATCCTCTTTTTCTTTTATCTCCCTCTTAAGTTCTCTTTTATTCTCTTTTTCTTTTGCTTCCCTCTTTTCTTCTGATTCCTTCTTTATAAAAACATCTGGCTCAGGTCTTTCTTCACTGTCTCTTTCTGTTTTAATTTTTTTATTTGGATGTTTCACAGAAGTGATCTCATCCTGAAAAGTGCAAGTATGGCCAATGTATTACTAACCAAATCTTGAAAAAGACTAATTTCTTTTCTTTGCATGACTACGGATTGCACGTATGTGGATTCAGAAAGAAATAATCTAGAATCCCATTAATAATGATACATGCAATGTTCACCTTCCTATAAAAACTAAAGTAAGCCGGTCCCATTCAAAATTCAAAATAAAATTAATGGAAACAGAACCTCATTTAAATGGCAAATGTTTGAAAAGGAAGGACCTTTGCTCTATATCCCTCTTAGTGATATTCTATTAGATGAGTAGAATTCTGTTCCATACATAAGACTATGTAATGAACTACAAAAAAGGAACTTCAAAATACCTAAAAGTAAAATTTCAAGTCTTAGTTCAAATTTTAAATGTCAAGTATACTAAAACATGCTATGTCCCTTTCTAATATAAGTCTGTTTTTCTAAAACACATTCTTACCTTATCATCATCTTCATCGGACTTCTCTGAAGGCAGGGGTGAAGAATCACTCTTTATTTCTTCTTTCACTTTTATAGACTTCATTGCTTTATTCTTCTTAGTTCTTGCTTTCCTCCTCTTTGACCCTCCCTAAAAATAATTATTTTTATTCTAACCAACTCCACAGATTCAGTCGAAAAAAAATTTCTTAAATACTAAATCTGAAAAGCTAAAAGAACAATTCCTACCCAATCCTTAGCCTAATGGTAGTAAGCTACACCAATCTTGGAAAGTCAACAAAAGTGATATAACTTAATGAATCAAGTACATATTATGAATAACAGATACTAACTATAACTAATTATTCCTTTCAAAAAGGATTAGAGAAAAGTGGACGTTGAAAGAAACAGAAGGAAGGTTTTTCACCTTCTTAAATTACTATTATCTTAAACTAAATTTGATCCTACCAGAGATAGCATTAGAAATATTTTTATTGGTACATAGTTACTGACATTGTGGTTATAATGCAAATGGTTAAAGGCTGTTAGTTTCTAATCACCTCTTCTTCAGTGTATTCTTCCTACTTTTTTGGCCCCTCCCCAATAAATAAGCTCAGGGATCTTTATGCTGTACCTTCAGCTCTCCAGTAACACCAAATGAAACAGTAATAGAGGCTTGACCCCTTAAAAAGTATACCACTTTAAACAAGTTGCCCCCAGTACCTATCTAAACACTAGAGAAAAAAAAAAACAAAACAGGATCCCACTTCCGAAAGATAGGACTTAACCAGTTTTAACAGGAATGCAGAGATAACTTAAGGCAAAATATCACAATATGCAATTAAAGTTACCAAATTACAGAAAAATACAGTTATAAGGTCGTATTAGCCTCAAATGTGTAGGGCTATTAGTAAACTAAATTTATCTTACTGAAAAGTAAATTGCTCTTTAAACATCTAAATTTTAACTTACTGCACCAGAAAGTCTCTGAGCTTCTCTTTTTGCAAGATCTCTACTAAGTAATTTGATGAGGTAGTCTGCACGTGTCTGCAACTGCTTTGCTTGTGGTTTTTTATCAGGATCATCAGGAAGAATCTGAAAAGAAATTAATTTTTTCAGGTTGTCTTTAATAAATGAGAAATTTATTGCCTATAAAAAAGGCTTACTCATTTAAAGAAATACATATAATTTACTTGCAAGTTACAACTGTTAAAATTTGTAGGAATAAACAACTAAGAATGCAAAATACATTTTTTTATACTACACCACCGCAAAGATTTCATTTGCCTGGGAATGAGTTCTAAATAAATATATGAAAAAAAAAAAATCCTTCCATTCAAAATAATAATACAAAGTGTGAGGTTAAAAATTTCTTTCAAATATACAAGTGTATTTAGCATCCAGTGTTATTAAACATTACAGGATTTTTAGATTTCTTTCCTCTCTGAATAACAGTATATATAAAGTATACAAATATTCCTCAAGTACAATGTATCAGCTATTTAGGTGACCCAAAGCATGTACTCTGAAGAAATTTTTACAGTAGGAATTTAAGCTATTCAAGTTTGGCTTCAGAGGTAGCAAATGACAAAACACCAATATCAAAATGACTGTGAAGGGCGCCTGGGTGGCTCAGTTGGTTAAGCGACTGCCTTCGGCTTAGGTCATGATCCTGGAGTCCTGGGATAGAGTCCCACATCAGGCTCCCTGCTCAGCAGGGAGTCTGCTTCTCCCTCTAACCCTCTTTCCCTCTCGTGCTCTCTCTCATTCTCTCTCTCACAAATAAATAAAATCTTTAAAAAAAAAAAAGTGACTGTGAAGAAGTAAAATATAAAAAGATAAATGATAATAAGGCAATGCTTCCAGTGTTTTCCAGTCTAGGCAAAGAAATGATTTTAGCTGTGGTAGTATCAAATCACAAAACCTCTAAACATTGTTTGATAATAAATAATATTCATTGTCTTGAATAATATGACAGAATGAGAATTTTATTTTAAGTCTAGTAATATAAAGAAAAATACATCTATGCCTTAATAAAAATATAATTTCAGAGGTAAAGCAAAATTTCAGAGATCATTTAAATTCAACCCCTTCATGAAAACCAAGAAGCCAAGGTCATACAGCTAGTTAAAGCCTTGGTTTCCTATCAATCAAGTTTATTTCTAACATAATTTAAAAAGCAAAAATCTAATTCAACATCAGTAGTCAACGGACACAAGAAATATTTAAGTACCTTGTGTGTTAAACTGAGGTCAGGATCCATCTTAATCATTTCCCAGCTTCCATATCCGTATTCGTAGATACCAATTAACAAATTGGAATCATCTTCTTTGCCCCAGTCTATATCAAAATGAGCTGCCTTTGTGTGGCATGGGATAGTATACCTATATCAAAGTTAATAACCATGGTCAAGTTTTTAACTGCCATACTAAAAATTAATTTTGAAGAATATATTTAAGTTATCGGAACTTCAAAATACTATGCCTTATTTTATTTTTAAAAACATTCCATTCAAACTAACCAATGACATAAAAGACATTTTTATAACATACATACCCAAATTATTGAATAACAACAAATAATTTACAATGGATAAAGTAAGCAACTCACTGTTTTCTTTCTTCTGGATCTGAAGGAATGGATTTGTGCAATGGTATTAATTCTTCTTCATGGGAGATGACAAGCTTGGCATTCACCTGTACACCTGATATTCGGAATGTTGGACCCTTCACTTTTCCAAGTCTACCACCTTAATTTTTTTCAAGACATAAAAAAATATGAAATATACAATTCTACAAAATACAAAGATATGCTATTACTTATATTAATAAGCATCACTTATTTAGCTATATTTATAAGTACTACTTGTTTCTATTATTGGGGGGTGGCACTTGCTGGCAAACCTTAAATTTCACTACAAGATTTTTCTGTACATACTACAGAGATTATAATATAGCTGACGTGGATTCAAAGAAAGCATTTCATAGAAAGCATTTCCATAATTTTTATCAATTGCACAAGATACATCTATTAATACTGTCACCTTCTAAATAAGTGGCCTAGCATAATTTTTTTCAGTATACCTTATTACTAAATCTTAACTACATATTTTCATTTAGGTAAATTACAAAATAAGCATAATGAAGTAACTATGCCCAAAGCCAGTATCACATATGTACACTATCTTTTCCCAGCCATCTATACTAAAAATACAGTAACTTCTGATATTACCAACTAGCTCGAATACACCAGTTAGACATACTCTATTGCTTTCAAGAATACAATTCTGTTACCCATTTCCTATTACCCAGGAATGGTCCTGCTTTGTTTTCGAAAGCGTCTTTAAAGAGTAATGAATAGGTGGCTATGATAATAATAACCTCTTAACTCAGTAAAAGCATTATGTGAAACTTCCATTTACCTCTCTTTATATCACTCTCACTTTAATATTACCTGTTCGTTCTGTTCCTGAAGAATTATCCTTTAAAGCTTTAATGCAACCATTATGCACCAATTCTCCTAGTCGTCTGAGGTCTGTCTCTGACTTATCAACTAATTCAGCATCCCGAGCAATTGCATCTAATCTGTTAATGAAATAATACAATTTTCAGGTAAATATGCAGAATAAAGTGGTGCCATTTAAGAGAGAATAAGTTTCACCCTGTCTCAAGCTCTACAAGTCACTCTACATGCCCTACAAAGTCTAGTTCACATAACTGGCACAAGATACATAAAAAAGGAGTTCAAAAAATGTTTAAAAAATTTGGCAGGGAAACAATTCATTTATATATCTAAGAATAATAAAGTTAACCAATTAATTCACTATAGAAAAAAATGGTATGCTTCCAACTTAAAGATTATGTAATAATTCTGTAAAAGCTTTTCATAACCGATCAAATCTTAAATTTTAAAGTGGTTAAGCATTGTAATATAGATGACCCTTGAACAACACAGGCTTGAACTGGACAGGTCCAGTTACATGTGGATTTTTTTTTTTGATAAATACAGTATAGTAACTCTAAATATTCAAAATAAAACAGAGTATCTTTAAGAGGGAGTTTTGGAGAGAAAAAGTAGAACTGAGCCAATCTGAGTCTTTGCCACTGTATGTTCAGACATTGGGCTTGCCACAACAAAGGACAAAAGAATATTCAAATCACCAACATGTACTGAAATTAACCACTAACTTAAAACACACACATACGACTGTCCTGATACTCTGAATTTTAATAGTTCATATAAAAAGGAACCATAATTAGGGAAACTTAAGAAAATTTCCCTACTAAGGGAAAAGAGAACCGGTCTTTAAGTTAAAAGACTAAGCTAGCAACTCACCTTCTCTAAAGGATAAATCTGCTATTTATAAGTTTGGGATGAAAAAGATGGGATAAAAGCATTTGAAAAGTACAATTATAAAATGTTGAGTATTTTACAGACATACGTATTTTATAGAAAACTTCATTTGTAGATAAAATTTTAGAGCCTAGAGAGAATTAAGAATATGAAAACCTTTTAAAAAATCTGAAATTTGCTTTCTACAGACTAATGCTATAAATGATTTTTAAAGCAAATTTAACAAAGTAGCTAAACCCAATAGTAGTGTATATAAATAAAGTTGACAGCATGTAAACACACATTCTGTAATTCTATGAGAATGACAAACATATTTACCTTTCCAGAGGGCCACCAAATTTCTTGTAACTCTTGATAAACCTAACAGAAAATAATTGTTTGGTTTAAGTGTGGGTTTCACTATTCATTAAAAAATAGATTTATAAATACATAGAAATAAAGAAAACAGTTGTTAGTACAAAAATTAATTCAAGGCACTGTTACCATACTAACACAAATGAATAAACTATGCTAAAGACAAAAATGTTAAAACATTAAGATATACCAAGCAAGACATATTTTAACACCCAGGATGATGTTTAGAAACCAATATAAATAAAACAATAGAAGCTAAATTTTATTTTAGAAATTACTTTATTATTTTCACAAGACAAGTTCAAGGCTACCACAGGAAGTGTGTCCAGAATTGTCAACCATACTACACCTCCTCACATTCCAAGTACTGATAAAAGTTTACTGAATAATAGCTTTATTTCAGATGTATGGCATAATACCAACAATGGAAAATAAAAATTTTACTTAAGAACAAAGCTACCCAAGTGGTTGATGGATGAGGGAAAATATCCAGGAAAAGCAGAAGTTGAAATGTTCTTCAACTAAAGACAGAAAGTCCAGCAAATCAGGTGGTCATAAAAATACCCTTAATAAAATCTAACAATATAATTAGTTTTCTGGTAGAAAGAATGAGGAAGAACTTTATCGGTCAGGTCTATGATTAAAAGAAAAGAGTTACTACAATGGCTTGAAAGAAACAACAGACTCTCAAAATATAACAGTGAGCAAACCTTTTTACAAATTTCATAAGCAAAAATATTACATAAACAAAAGTAGGCTGTTATCCCAGTCCCCTTATATGAATGTGTATAAAGAACAAACATATTTTGAAAGAAAACTGTAATTTATCCTACGTGACTATCTTACCTCAATTCCTACTTGGACATATCAGAAATGCTTTTAACATTGTTACTTTCAAAAAGCAAATCTCCTCAGTGTTAAAAAAAACTAGAAAAATATGAAACTACAGTATTCCCACATAAAAATAGTAATGTTGGGAGTCATAAATGGAGAAATTTTAATAAATAAGTCTAATGTACTAAAATATACATTCATTTTCAAAAGGGCCACTATTCTGAACCATATTTTTAATAAAACCAAAAAAATTTAGCAGTCTAAGTAGACTAACAATAAATAAATAACATGCAGAGATCACATACCAAGTTTTATTTTTCATAGCTATAAATGAAGACCCAAAAGCAAACCATTCAATCCCTACACAATTATCATATATTTGCCTTCTCTAAAACTTTCATTTTAATCTCTGAAAATTGTGGGATTTGTCTATTTTAATTTCACCTTCTAATAAAAGGAGGCTGAAGTAAAATAGCCTTATGTCATCTTACCGCCGAATTTCTGCATCACTAAATCCTTTGATATTCTCTCGAGGAATAGTCCGTGGTCTTCCACGTTTCTTTGGCCTTTTCCTTTCTGAGATCGAGTCACTATCAGATCCGGAATATCTCCTACTTCTACTGCGCCTCCCTTCACTTCCATTAAAACTAATCTGGAATTGGAAAACAAAAATTTATCCAACTTTAGACTAAAGAAGGCTTCTAACTGTAAGTGCAAAGAAAACATTAAGAAGGAAAAGACTGAGAGAATTAACAAATTCAGATCTTGTCTGTTTATCAAAAAATTTTCTAAATAAGATTAAAAAGCAAACAAAACAGAGAAAAACATGGCAGGTTAATGACAAAGAGTTATTAACGGCTCTAACATTTTTAGAAACATTCTTATATATCAGAAAGAAAATAAATTTTTTTTTTTAAAGATTTATTTAGAGAGAGAGAGAATGCACGCGTCTGAGGAGGACAGGGAGGGAGAGAGAGAGAGAGAGAATCTCCAGCAGTTTCCCCGCTGAGCATGGGGCCCAATGCTGGATCTCACAACCCGAGATCATGACCTGAGCAGAAACTAAGAGTCACACGCTTAACCGACTGAGCCACCCAGGCGCCCCAAAAATTGTCCTTTTGTAAAAATGAGAAAAATTATTAACAAGCAATTAATCAAATAGCATAAACATAGAATTAAAAAAACATCAACGGTAACAATATTTATTTATAACACTCATTATTTAACAGAAACAACAAAACATATTTTCTGTAAGTTTCTGGAAGTCACCGTGCATTTTCTGAACCCCTAATATGTTGAAAGCTAATTGAAAGTCAAAGACAGTATTCAGTTCTTACTCATTCTAACCTCCTCTCATTCTTTCAAAAGTAGTAATATAATGCTGTGCTTCCCGCGTACTATAAACGGAAATTATTATGGGGTTGGCAGGAATAAACACTAAAAAGAAACTACATACATGGTCACATTCAGACACACACATCATTTGGCTCCATTTCTGCCTATTGATAGGATGCCCCAATCCTAACAACAAATCTGATCTACAAAATCCTAACTTCTCTTACACACGTCAAAATCACAAGGCAATCTAATAGTCTAAAATATAAGAAAATACAGCAGAGTTTGTAAGAAAAGATGGAACCTGAATACTGCCTCACCTGTGAAAAGCATGAGTTGTAGTCATCAAATAACATAAAAGCAGGCAAAAGGAAATTAGCTAAAATTTGCTAAAGGCTTTGTTTGGGTGACTGTGAGAGTCCTGGAAAGGAAAGGCATGGAAAACAGAACCTGCACCCCCTCTCAGATATTCCTCCGCAAAACTCCCAACAGGTGCTCATGAGTAAGACTGGGCAGGAGATCAGAAAAAACTTTCTTCCAGATGATGGCCTGGAGAAAGGGAGCAGTTTTCTATTGCACTGAGGGCACCTCACTGAAGAAGAAAGAAGACACAATACTGTTGCAGGAAAAGAAAAAGAAAACAAAACACTCTACCCCTGAGGGAAAGAGAGCAGAAAGATGACTAAGCAATTCCCTCATTTGCCTCAGACTCAAAATTTAAGGAGGCACCAAAAAAGCTCAGAAATATAACGCGATATTCTAAAAAATAGAAGTTAATTCAAACAAAAAATCTAGTATTAAAGTTTTTTTCCTTTCGTAGCAGCATCTGATGTAGCCTGGCATGGCCCTGTTACCATTATTTAAAAATCTCCTATTTTCCTCATTTGGGTCATAAAATAAACAGCAATAAATTTTTAAAAATTCACATCACACAAGGTATGCTGATGATGACAGAATTAAAATGGAAATCAATAACAAAAATAATCAGAATATCTCCCAAATATTTGGAAATTAACACACTTCATAACAACAAAAAACAACAAAAACCAACAAAAAAATACCTACGGGTCAAAGAGTATGTCCATAAGGCAAATTAGAAAATACTCTGAAATGAATGAAAATGAAAACACAACAGGTATCAAAATTTACAAGATTCAAAAAAGGCAGTGCTTAGAGGGAAACTTGTAGCATTAAACGCTAATAATATTATAAAAGGAACGTCTTGATTAAATTGTCTTAATACATCTTTTTTTAAAAAAGATTTTATTTATTTATTTGAGAGAGAGAGAATGAGAGATAGAGAGCACGAGAGGAAAGAGGGTCAGAGGGAGAAGCAGACTCCTCTCTGAGCAGGGAGCCCGATGCGGGACTCCATCCCGGGACTCCACGATCATGACCTGAGCCGAAGGCAGTCGCTTAACCAACTGAGCCACCCAGGCGCCCTTAAGAATACATCTTAAGACACTAAAAAAAGTAGAGCAAATTAAAGCAAACCCAAAGAGTAATAAAGAGCAGAAATCAATGAATCTGAAACAGAAAAATAAATGAAACCAGGGATGATTTTGGGGGGATTTTATGAATAACTTTATGCCCATAAATTCAACAACTTAGATAAAATGGACAAATTCCTTGAAAGAAACTACCAAACTCACTCAAGAAAGAAATATTCTGAATAGTTCTATATTTATAAAAGAAATTGTTTCTAACAAAGAAAACTCCAAGCCTAGATGGTTTCCCTGACAAATAGTGCCAAACATTTAATGAAGAATACCAATTCTATACAAACTCTTCATAAAAGGAAAGGAGGGGTGAACACTTTCCAACTTATTTTATGAGGCAAGAATTATTAAATCAGTTGAAAACACTACAAAAGAAAACAATGGACCAGTATGCTTTATAAACAAAACCAGATCAGTTCAGGTATGAATACCCTTACAACAATAATCTTTTAAGTTAAAAAGTCACCTGTTTTGCACAGTTTCTCATTCTTGGGAGCATATAAATTTCTTCAAGTTCCTTTTGTCTTTCTTCCTCTTCTAATCGTCTTCTTTGATCTTCTGGAATTATTTCTTCCCAATTCTTTGAATTTCTTTCTGGTTCCAACTCAATGTCATCCTCATCCATATTTGAAAAGTTGGCAACCTTAAATTCAAGAATTTTAACAGAATAAGCATTAAAGAAAAACTCATCCTTAAATTACATTTTGCATTTTAGGGGAGAGGACGTGACATACCAGAATAAGGCAATAAAACTTAAATATCCTCAGGATAATGAAAAGGACTATGGATTAAACCAAAAATGACTGCTAAACTCTCTCAGTTCTTTATTACTTCTTTATTATTTATTATTTTTTATTAGGTCAAAGTAGAATAAACCAAAAAACTTCTAAGAATGATTCTCTTTTGTCCTGCTGCTCAACAAAATTAGTTGACAGACCAAAAAATAATTTATAGTAACATGCTAAATCATCTTCCGCTGAAAATACCACACCAGTCCATTAACTACAAAGTTCTGTAGAATAAACCAATATTTTTTTTATAATCATAAAAAGTAACAAAAAAGCTACTGACAAGACACAAAGAACTCTGGGTCCAGAGATAACCTTTCTTAGGTTCCTACTTTCTTCATCTTAAACAAAAGGGATAGAAAGAGCTCACTAAATTTTGTGAAGATTAAATAAGAGAATACATTTAAGGAACTATGAAGACTCTGGTACATGGAAGGGATTCGTTAAACCTAACTGCCAATAGTGGCACATTAAAACTTAGAAAAAGTGGGTGAAAAAAACTTGTGCTTATCCTGTGTTAAGAAATGACACTGCAAATAGTGTTCATTCTCTCATGTCTTTATTTATTTTAAAGATTTATTTATTTGAGAGCGAGAGAATGCACACATGCATACATGGAGGGGGCAGAGAATAGAATCTTCAAGCAGACTCCCCGCTGAGTGTGGAGGCCTACATGGGCCTCGATCCCAGGACCCATGAAATCACGACCTAAATGGAAACCAAGATCAGATGCTTAACCGACTGTGCCACTCAGACACCCTGTGTCTATTATTTAACTGTGATGAAAGCCCTAAAGCTAGCAGTTTAGGAGAATTAACTCACTGTTATAAAAGTAATCTGTATTTACTTTACTCAGCTGATCAGTGACATTTTTTCAAACTGCCAATTAGTCAAATTAAAACCAAATAGTGTAACAACGTAGAGTTAATCAGACCATACCCAGATTAAGTACAGGTTCCAGAAACCTTAACTTCTCCTCAAGATTAAAGAAATAGACCTCTAACTTATCTCCCTGCTTTTAATTCTTGCTCCATTACAGTATATCCTCCACAATGCGGCCAGAGTGATTCATTAAAATTACAAACGTTTTTATTCGCTGCTGTGTCCCTGTGCATGGCACACCACAGATGCTCAATAAGTATTTGTTGAACGAACAAATGACACAAACTGAACTGCTCTCCTTAAAACCCTCAGTTCATGAAAATGGCTATAGAGGAACCTGCTTCTTTACACTAAACAACTGGCATACAACTTACTCTATGAGGCTGGCTGACTTACACTGCTTTAGGACTCCTTGCAACCTAACCCTCACCAAACCAGGGGTATTTATAGGTACTAATAGGAGCTCACTGCTTACATGGACTGATTAACTTGAGTTTTCTCAGGTGTGATAATGCTTAACTTAATGTCAAAAACTGCTCCAACAAATAGAAGGCTAAAAAAGCCTTTTGTCATAGAAATCTCCATTAGAGATCATGTTCACTATTTACCCAAATATTTGAGGATGTGCTATTTGCCAAGCACTTTTTTAGATGCTATTTAGAATAACAGCCCTCCTCATTCCACTGTATGTACCTATTCATAAATGATTTGGTCCTTTTCAAAAGAAGGTGCTACTGGTTTGTCAGAATAAGGGAGAAAAATTTTCATACACCATAGCAAATTTTAAGCCAGAAATACTGAGAAATTATCATGTTGATTGTGCTTAAAGAGATTAATAAAATGCAAAATGACAAAAAATAATCACTCCCTCTCAATTTAGATAATTTGAAAGAAAAATTAAAAAGAAAAATCTACCTTGAACTGGGAAAGCAATTCATCTCCTACAGTTAAAGGGCCTGGTTCGTTTTCATGAGTTTCAGCCCTCTTCAAGATTTCATCTATATCCATTTCCTATAATTAGAAAGAAATCTTTAAGTATATTTTAACATATTTTGAAGTAGATACACCTTATACTTATAAGTTTAAGGAAATGGCACATTTTGAGGCAAGTTTTTTTTTTTTTTTTACCTGGGGCTCTTGTTCTTCTCCTTCAGGTTCCTTAAAAAGTTCCTCAGCGCCAAACTTTAAAATGGCTGATAATTCTTCTTTATTGAAAGGAGTAGAACTAAATCAAGAAAAACAAATAAATAAAACAAATAAAAATGCTTAATACTAACAGTTAACAATATTTACATTGCACTTTTATTCATTATTGACATAGTCAACTTTATATAATTTATATGACAGACATGTTACGTATTATAAGTGCACTTATTTTAAAAGTTAAGAACTTGAAACCTGGAAGTTAAAGGAATTTCTCCCAAGATTTATAAAACTTGAGTGGTAAAATCAGTGCTGAATGTATGCTTTTGACTAAAAATTACTCCAGTGCTTTAAATAATTACAAAACTAAATATGGTACCTCAAAGATCTGCTTATAGCATGCAAGATTTCAGGAAAATGAGTGAAGGATTCTAAATGACTTTTTTTTTTTTAAATATTAAAGTAACTACCAGGGTGCCTGGATGGCTCAGTTGGTTAAGCATCTGCCTTTGGCTAAGGTCATGATCTCAGGGTTCTGGGACAGAACCCCGTGTCATCTGGCTCTGCTCAGAGAGAAGTCAGCTTCTCTCTCTCCCTCTGTTCTTCTCTCCCTGCCCCCGGCTCATGTTCTCTCACTCAAATGAAAAAATCTTAAAAAAAAAAAAAAAATAATAACTACCTTGAGGGGGCAGAACCTGTATGTAGTACTGTCTTCCCAGTTGTGTCCATTCTCTGAATCACAAGGTGATCCAAAACCATCTTCTTTTTGGCCCTTTCAAGTATATCCTCTTCAACTGATCCCTTTGTAACTAGACGATAAATATTCACCTGTAAAGATATGCATAATGAAACATAAAATGTAGTAAAAAGGATTCATTTTGCTCATCTGAAATACCCAAAGGTCAGGAGTTCTATATCAAACAGTACCACCGTATAGGGATATTTTGAAAATTTATGGGAACATTTTTATAGTTTTTGAAATCATTAGGTGGGCTTACCAGTACTTAAGAGCAAAGGGACCTGGGATACCAGACATTCTGCATTAAACTGGACATTCAGGCACAAAGAAAAAGTATCCTGAGTTTTTCAAGTCTTACAAATGATTTTTAAAAACTTTTTTAAATTATTCAGTCTAAATTTGAACTCCATTTTAAGGTAAACAAGAAGAGTTTTAATGAAGTTATAAAACATACACTAGTTTTTTCAGCATTGTAACTATTGCACAGATACCCTTTTATTTAGATCTCTGTCAAAGTTATTTCCAAATGTGTACAGTATTGGTGTCACCAATAAAACTCATCTGTATTACTCATCTATACTCATTTTGTAGTTGCTGCACATAAATATTTAATAAAAGATATGAAATACCTTGTGTCAGATTTAGAACCAAATACTAGTAAAACCACAGGTACGTGCATGATTTCACACATGTGGAATTTGAAAAAACTAAACAACTGATCATAGGGGAAAAAGAGAAGCAAACCAAGAAACAGACTCCTAACAACAGAGAACAAATTGATGGTTACCCTGTGGGCGGAGGGAGGGGGGGTTTAAATAGGTGATAGGGATTAAGGAAGACACCTGTTGTGATGAGTACCAAGTGTTGTATGGAAGAGTTGAAGCACTATAATGTACACCTGAAACTAATATTACACTGTATGTTAACTAGAATTTAAATAAAAACTTAAAAAACAAACAAAAAACAGCCAAGTACCTGAGGCATAGGAATATTAATACACCAATAATGAAATAATAAAGAATATACCTCAATAATCATTAATAAAAATATGTATTCATATTTATATATTTTAAATGTATTAAATAAATTATATTTTAAAATACAGTCATATTTATGTCGCATTTATTTTTTAAGTTTTGTAACAAAATAGTAAGAAATCTGTTACCATTATTTTACGATCTTACTCAAATATTCTTCCTAGAGGTCTACCATGCAACTTTATATAGTATTTTATCTAACTGGTTCTTCTAATGTATCCTCTACTTTCTATCACCTATTAAGTAGTATTTAAGTAGTATAAATGGAGTATGAGCCCAGCCATGTACTGAGGATTTCAATATAGGGGGGTTTAGTGCAATTAACCACTACTCCCTATCTCATTCATAAAACAGGGGCTATTTTGACTATTCACATATACATTAGGCCCAGCTCAACTGTGAGATTATCTTATTTCTTCACCCTCTCCTGACAGTCTATAATTTATCTTGGCATGTTATTATCCCTACTTCAAGTCTGCTTCTCTTTATAATGTGTAAGTAAGTGTTATTATCTAATTTTAATGCTAATTTCTATTGTCTTATGCACCAATACACCTGATCTTCCCTTCCTTTGTACTTTCTATAGAGAATGAGTCCCGCTCTAATTTTCGCAACTCTAAATTTGTTCTTTATATCCCAGTGTAGTCCTATATATTAAAATACTTATTTTTTAAATAGACTTTGTTTTGTTTTTTACCTAAATTGCTACTAGGGCATTAAAATTATTTTCAAATTCATGTATTCAAGGAAAAGGGGGTGCTAAAAACAGCTGTTGTTAAAAGGGGTCACTGGGTCTGATGATGTTATGAACCACTACTGTAAATACAAGCTATCACACTTAGGGGTATGCAATGTTGTTCCAGAGTATGAAAATTACGGAAAGAAGTGTAATGTATTTCTGATGAGAGTTTTATGAGAATTATTTAGGCAAAATATTTTTTTCAATTAAAATTATGGACATATTTTTCAGTAGGAAACATGAAATCTTAAAAGGGTATTATAAATGTGCTCTTTCTGTGCTATTTGTTCGTATCTCTTGCTTTGGAGAAGTTTGAGAAGCACTACTCTAGATGGAGGTAAATGAATTAAAATACAAGGACCAAGGCCATGATCTCAAGGCCTATTACAACGGTGTCAGCTGTACAAAAACTATAAAATCAGAATGGCTTTTTTGCATAAAGAATCTTATAGGCAAATGGATAAGATACAGGTTAACAAAAAGGTGGCAATATCCTAAGCAAAATCTCCAATAGTTAAGATAATAAAGACACTTTAATGCTTATGTTTTCAATGAAAAACATTGGTACTCTACAGCTGTAAACAGAATGTATGATTAAAAGAGAATGCATTATCCTATTATGGCAGGCCTTGCAGCTGTTAGGTCTCTGAAATCCGGGTCTGACAGCTGTGTGTGTATGCGATGCGCGGTGCCTGCCGTGCCAGCCCCAGGGTGCTCCTTGGGCAGGCTCCCCACCCAGGGTCTGCGGTGCCCTCCATCCACTCCCCAACCCCTCCCCGCTAGGGTATTCAATTCTGCCAGACCTTCTAGGTGATTTTGGTAAATCTGAGTTCCTGAGTACTTTACCTGTTAAAGAGCAACATGACTGTGTTCCAATGATCTGACCCAGAAGATAAACCAACTTCCAAACACTGATGATCATAAAAAAGGAATCTAAAAGTAAAAAAAAAAAAAAAATACCTGTTTCTTCTGCCCAATTCGATGAGCTCTAGCCTGTGCCTGAAGATCATTTTGTGGATTCCAATCAGAATCAAATATAACAACAGTGTCAGCAGAGGCTAAATTAATTCCCAGGCCTCCAGCTCTTGTGGAAAGCAAAAAGCAGAAATCCTGTAAGGAATTATAAATAGGCTCAATTTTAAATTCGTCTTAACTGTGACTGTGAATAATTAGAGAATTTTACAACTGATTTTTTGAATTTAAAAGTATTTTACCAATAAAAGTAAAAGGCATTTTTAAAAAATACTAATAAAATACAAAAACCTCTAGCAAAACCAATCAACAAGACTCCTAAAAAAATATACATAGGAATAATATATATCAAATTTAAAAATTTGTAAATGAAAGTGGACTAATTTATTCTGAATCAAATTAACTGTCCTATGCTGAAATAGTATTGATGAGAAAGAGTAAAATTCTTCAGATTTAACATAGAATATTGATTTTAAAACCTCACTTACAAAGAAAAACTGGGTAACAAGATTTAAAAAAAAAAGCACATACAACTAAAATGATTAATTTACAATTTTAAAAGCATTCATACCTCTGATCCTTCAGCATTAAAATGATCTAGAGCTTGTTTTCTCAGTTCCCCTTTTATTGATCCATCTAATCTCTAGAATAAAACATTAAAATATTGCATATAACAGATTCAAATATTTAAAAAAGATATTAAAATCAACAATGAAATTAAGTATGAAAAGGCAGTACTGCTTTTGCTAAGACTGTAAGAGTATAAGGCACCTAAGAGGCAAGAAGACAATACCCAGGCATTCTGTCAAGTCTGTGTTGTTAACCACTAAAACTATTTCCCCAGATAATAACAGTAAGTAATGACAATGGTTATCATTCTGCCTGAGTCTCACTGTAAGAAATACATTTTACACATGAATGAGTACACAGCTGTATACCCAAAGCAAGTTACATGACACAGTTTACCATGCTATACCCTCATATATTAAAATCTATTTCATTTTTTCAAAATGTTGGTACAACTCATTGAAATGATTCCCAGATCCATTAATAGGTTACAGACCACAGTTTTGTAAATGCTGATTAAGTCCAGTCTGGTTACTGGACCAACAGCCATCAGTGTCACCTGAGAACTTAGAAATGCAAATTTTTGAGCCCCATCGCAGATCTACTGAATCAGAAACTCTGAGAAAGGGGTCCAAGGGCTGAGTTGGTTTAGTGTCTGCCTTTGGCTCAGGTCATGATCTCAGGGTACTGGGATTAAGCCCCATGTTGGGCTCCCCACTCAGTGGGGAGTCTGCTTCTCACTCTCCCTCTGCCCTCCTCCCTGCTCATGCGTGCTCTCTCTCTCTCAAATAAATAAAATCTTTAAAAGAAATTTAAAGGGGGGGGGAGGGGGAGAGAGAGAGAGAGAGAGAGAGAGAGAGAGAGAGAGAGAGAAAGGGGTCCAGCAAAAGCCCTTGATTAAGTTTGGGAAAGTCACTGATTTGGGGAACGATGGGTTCTAGTTAAATAGCCTGCATTTGAGTGTCTTCAGTATTCATGAGTGCCTAGGCAAGTGATCTTGACTTTTCACCTTCTTTCTCAGGGAATGAACATAATAGTAGTACTTCCTTCACAAAATTCAGAGCACTCAGTGAGAGAACACAGTAAAACACTTAGCTCAGTGTTGGATATATATACTGAGTCCTTACTAAACATTAGCTGATGTCCAAAATAAAAAAAAAACTTAAATAGTGCTATTTGTTTCTTTTTCATTAACAATTACAATTAGTAAAGACTTTTAAAAAACAGTGGGTATACCATTTATTGAAGTATGACCTAAACCAAAAGAGTGGTAAAAGTAATTTTCTCTGGGAATTAATCTGGGAATGAGAAGGGATTAGAGGCAAAGAATTGCTAATAAGCACTCCTTTACTATTTGTTTTGTTTGACCATGTACACGTAATAGTTTGTCTAAAAACGACACAGGGTTAGGGTGGGGAGAGAGGGGTGATATGGAGAAACACGGTGATAGCTAAAGGGTAGTTTCTTTTTGAGGGGATGAAAACATACTAAGATTGTGTTGATGGCTGCCCAACTCTGTGCATATATTAAAAAATCACTTAATTGTACACTTTAAATGGATGAATTGCATGGGAAGGAAATTACATCTGAATAAAGTTGTTAAGAAAATCAAATGATACTTTTTCCATATTTTTCCCCTAGCGTGAATGACTATATATTTCTCAATCATGTTCATATCACCAAAAACCTGTCCTTCAAAGCAGACATTACCAGAGTTGTAATGTTATTTTTATTTGTAATTACCTGCTTAATGTCTGTCTTCCACATTATGATGTAAACTCCCAACAGAGCAGGGATTATGTCTGTTGAGATTCATCTTTATAATTCTATCTCTATTTTATTTCCTGCACTAAATATGTATCATTTACTAGTTATATGAGTGTTCACTAGGTTCTAGGCACTGTTCATAAAAGCATTAAATAAGGATTAAATTATTAGAAAGTACTGAGACTAGCACCTGTCTCCTAACATTAAACATTCATATTAGCTTTAATTACACTGAATGGATTTCAAAATAAATACTGAATAGATGGACTATAAGACCATTTTGGTCTTTAGTACCTTCCTTGGAGTCATCTATAGTTTTATACAGCAAGCTATGTATTAGAATAACTATGAGAACATTATTCTTCAGAATCTGTAACAGTTCTGGTAACATTCACAAGGACTGTTCTCTCTTTCCCTTCCTCAAACTAAAGTCTAATACATAATGCTGCCCATTTAGATTTGAGCACAGAAGTACAGAATTAAAATAAAAATTAGAGAAAAGAAAAACTGCTTTGCTGCTAAATGTAAGGTCAAGAAGAAAAAAAAGGAATAATGATAAACAGAATTTTTTTTTTCCCCCAGAGAGGAAGAGAGAGAGAGGAGGGGAGGGGCAGAGGGAGAGGAGGAGAGACAGTCTTAAGCAGGCTCCACACCCAGTGCAGAGCCTGACCTGGGGCTTTATCTCATGACCATGAGATGACCTGAGCCAAAATCAAGAGTCAGCTTAATTGGCTGAGCCACCAGGCACCCCAAAAATAGAAATTTTTAAAACAGATATATTATCTTAAAAGTGCAGTTTATATAAAAATCTATACAGAAGAATTTCAAAGGTAATTTTGTAGAACACCCTCAAGAATCAGATGAAATTTAAGGCAACAAAAAAGAAAAAATGAAATGCTTACTTGAAAGGGGAATTGACGGTATTTCAAATATTCTGCAAGTATATCTAACATCCGCACCATTTGAGAAAAAATAAGAACTCTATTGCCTCGTTCTCTTAGGCGAATTAACAGTTTGTCAAGAAGAATCAATTTTCCGCTACTACGGATTAAGTGCTAGGAAACAATAAATTACAGCTGTTACAGCATGTGAAAAGAATCAATCAAATGAAACAAATACTCCACTTAATACTTCATCTTCTTTATATTTAAAATTGAAATGTTATGTTTTTATAATGTTGGAAAACAGTTTATTTCAGTTTTCAAAATTTTCTAGGACTTTCTAAGATCACTTTGATCTATGCCAGCTAAGACTTTCCTTGCCACTTAGCACCTAGGTTTTTGTCATGTTTTGGAGGTAAAGTGATGCGGGGAGCAGTTTCACTTTATTTGTAGTTATTACACTACCTCTCCAAAAATCTTTGAAAAATAATATATTGAAAGCAGCAGCAACTAAAGGTTTTAAAACAGTAAGAAAACCTATTTTAATTTATACATATCAGTCACTGAACCTAGCACTTAAAAGCACTACTGTGGCTGGATGGCAGTTGTGCCTTCTTCATACTTTCCATTTGTCTTCCAGAAGTGACAAGAATGGTAAAACCTGAGGTCAAGATGTCTTTCTCAAGACTACCAATTACCATATCACAAATTCAGCACATTCACTGATGTGAATTTTTGTCAATTAAGAATATACTACGGGATTTCTGCTGGATAAATCTTGGTAGTCCATACAAATCCATTTTTAGAAAAATGATCAAAATAATTAATTGGATAAATTATAATTTTGAAGGCTTTTTTAAAAAGACTAAAAAAACCCCATTATTTAATTATACCATAACCAAAGAGAAATTCTAACCAATATATTAAAGCCTTGGGGCATTTTCAGTTATAACTGCAATAAGCATTCCTACAATATTGCTTTACTATAAAGTAACAATATTTTAAAATCCTTACTTGTAAGGCCTCCTGTTTATTATAGAATTCATTATTATCTGGTGGTTTAATGAGGTAGCAATGGTTACAACATTTCTTTAGCTCCATCATAATGTTCAAAAAGCCTGAGGTACTGCCCTTGGAACCTTTGCTGAGGGCTTTGTAATTCCTAGTTAATATCCATCTGTTTAAAAAAAAAAAAAATAACACAAAAATGAGCTTTAGCAGAATACTTACCAGAATGAATTCTAAAATCATGAAAAAACAATCAAGCACCAAAGCAATATTGCACTATTACGAAGTTTACAACTGGATAATACAATGGACCAAACCTCATTCACAAGACTATGAACTTCATAAAATTAATGAGAACACAACACGTAACTTGTTATCTGTGCTATATACAGTAAAGGCTTAATGTAACATAGTGAGTGTAGTGTATTAATCCTTTTTCCCCCAAAGTTACTTCAAAAATGGGTCAGCTATCATCTATATTAACCTTCCTACAAATTTTACTACATTAGGCAACCAAAACATAGACCTATAAGAAACCACATGAGCATACCTGGTTTACCCACACTGCCTTCTCTAAAGTACAATTAAACAATACATATGCAACTTGTAGAAAAATCACAGGTGGTTATTTTATCACTCCAAACTATTTATGTAACTATGTAACATTTCCTCTCACCACAATATACTTTGTCTTCTACCATCTTTTATTTTCTTCCTTTTTATAAGGTTAATCTTGGAAGGGACTTGAAACAATTTTATCTCTGATTTGCCTCAAAATGATAGGAGGTGAGGGAAGTGGGAATGGCTAGAGATAAAATAAGACTGGCTATGAGTTAAAAACAAAGCCAAGTTTTGGGAATTTATTATGTCATCCTCTTTTTGTATATGTTTGAAATTTTCCACAATACAAACGTAAAATTCATGCAATAAATGTATTTTCTTTTAATGTATGGCACTTTACAGATGTTACCATGAAATAAGTTTCTGAAAATCTAAATGCATGTAGCACTGCATTTTATGCAATTACATGTTTAAATAACTATTAGGACAAGTATTACCTTTTGATTCTTTGAAGTAGTACTGTATAAATCTTACATATATCCAAAGTATAAAGTATACATTTATCTAAAGTATGATTAATATTCTTCAACAGGGGGCCTAAAATTTTAAGTTTCTTTTTCTGGCCTCTACCTCTGTCAATTATGTAATTATCATAACTACAAAATAATGCCTTAGTATCACTAACACTTTAGTATTAACACTTAGGGACGCCTGGGTGGCTCAGTTGGTTAAGCGACTGCCTTCGGCTCAGGTCATGACCCTGGAGTCCCGGGATCGAGTCCCACATCGGGCTCCCTGCTGAGCAGGGAGTCTGCTTCTCCCTCTGACCCTCTTCCCTCTCGTGCTATCTCTCATTCTCTCTCTCTCAAATAAATAAATAAAATCTTTAAAAAAAAATAGTATTAACACTTAACAGAACCCTCTATATGGTAACAGAGCATAAAATAGACAAACACAATTAAGTCTTAGGTTACCCATGATCTTGAACATGCCATTCAATCTCTCTTTGCTTCAGGAGCCCATAGAATAAACCTATTCTAAAATTCAAGAATTGTTATTGCTCTAAAAACCTATTGTGGGGCAGGGGGCCACCTCGATGAGAAAAGGTTACAGAGGGTTATTTAGAATTAAATATCCAAAACATGTGGTCTGTTTACAGCTTACTTGTAATACTGTTTCTGTAAAGCACTCATTTCCATTCTTAAAATCTGCTCAACCTTGGCAGGAAGAGATTTTTCCACATCTTTTTTAACTCTGCGTAACAGAAACGGCTCAAGCTCCTTGTGGAGGCTTGCATAACCATATTCTCTGCCTTTTCCATGTTCTTCTTCAAAATCTTCCCAGGAAGAAAACCTTAGAAGTTTAAGAAAATGGAAGAACCACTGAAAAAAGTCATATTGCATATGAGTTTTTTGAGAGTAGTCATATATAAACAAAATATAGACTTTCAGAAAAAAAGATTTGCTAATATTAGTCACTTCTAAGAACTATCCTTCCCAAGAAATCTGTCCTGTATGTATATAAAGGTGAAATATAAGTTCTTTTACAAAAATTATGATTCTCTTTGAGCTAAAGATGTTAAATAAAATTAAAGTATTTTCAAATACAGAATTATCACTAAAATATATCTCAAAGAATATAATTTTAAAATTCTGAATCTATTGAAAAAAAATGTTTGTCATCTTGAACAAGTTATCTGACCCTTATCTAGTCTACTTTCCCTCACTTAAAGAAAGGGGTTACCAGGACCTTATTATTGTAGTTATTGCTACTATTAAATATTAAGAAGTATACTGTTTCAGTTTTTCAAACGAATATTATTTTGAACAAGGGCAAAATCAACTGCTGTAATTTATTACACATGACTCAAACTTATTTACAAAACTGAAAAATTAAAATATTAGAAATACGAAATGTTGCATCCCATTTCCTTTTTTTATTTTCCTTCTTAAAAATCTGTGGTCTAATGTTCTAGGACAATAAAACTTCTACGGACCTTACTACCTACACTAATTATTTTCCTGCTAAGCTTAACATATAAAACTAATATTAAAACTGTATATCCCAATTTATCTTACTTTTCTGGCATAATGAAATGTAGCAAAGACCAGAGCTCTTTGAGGGAGTTTTGTAGAGGAGTTCCAGTAATAAGGAGACGGTGATTGGACTTAAAGTCTATTAAAGTTTTATACAGAAGAGAGTCATCATTCTTTAATCGATGTGCTTCATCTACACCTATAAACGCCCAATTCAGACCTCCAAGGAATGCCTTAAAATGAACAGAAAAACACAGTTAATATTTTAAGAGAAAAATTAAATTCAAATTATTAAACTGAGGTAAAGTAAAATTAAAAGCAAACTTGTCTTTTTTCAAATAAAAATTATATATTATTTCAAGATTTACTGAAATCCTCAAATAAAGTAACTCAACATGCAAAACCAAGTTCCTTCCATGACTAATTCACCCACTGGAAAACAGAAAAGCAAATGAAAGTCTTTACTAGCTTACACATTCAAAAAAAGGAAAAAGAAAAACCATAGTATCATTAAAATAGTATTTAAAAAATTTTCACAGAAAATTTTTAGCTTAAGGCCAGCAGAAGCCTCTATTAATGTCAATTTAAAGAAAATATGATATAAATTTGGAAGTGTCTTATTTCAAGTGTAGAAATAATTCACTGTATGATTTTTATGAACTGTGGATCTCTGATATATAAATGTGGGTCTCTGACTTAAAACAGAGACAGGCCTCATTCTGCTATTTAATGGTTGTATGACCTAGGAGACAAGCACATTAACCTCTTTGCACTGGATTTTTCTTTCCAATAAAGCAAAAATAGCAGTTATCTTATAAAATAGATGGGTACTTGAGATATGAACTATAAAGAACTAAATAAACAACATCTATAAAGCATTTAGCTTAGTGCTTCACCCAGGAGTAGCTTAATTCTTTTAGGTATTTTCCTCCTCTTTGAAGATTTACAAATCAACACACTATGACAAACTAGTTTTATATAAGTCAATAGTTGGCAAACTTTTCCTGTAAAGACCCAGACGGTAAATATTTTAGCTTTCTCAGACAAATGTGTGATGGTCTCTGTCACATATTCTTTGTTTTTACACCATCTAAAAATGTAAAAACCATTCTTAGTTCAAAAGTCATAAAAAACAAGCCAGATTTGACCCACAGGATGTAGTTTGCTGACCCATGATTTATCTTCTCACCCTATCCACAATATAAAGGAAATATGGATATACACCAAATAGAAAAGCATAGGTAATACAAACCTTATCCTTCAATAAAATTTCGTAAGTTGTTAAAAGTATATTAAATTTTAACCGTTTGGTCTGGGGATGCATCCATTCATGAGTTCTTATCTATCAAGAAATTTTAAAGATAATTTTAAGACAAACATTAAGAAAAGTATACTTTTATTTGAACATCTAAAAAAAAATCCCTCCAAAATACACAAAAAAATTTGTTTATATAATAAAACCATTTTAATTCTTAACAGTCCATCAAGCTACATTCATCTTACTTATAAATGAAATATAAATACCACAGCATATCAAAACCTATAAAAATAAAGCAGACACATTTTTAAATACACACTTTCCACTGAAGGAAGTTCATATTTAACAAAACATAAGTGATTAATTCATTTAATAACATAGCATTTATGGATGAAATATGATGTATGGGTCTGCTTCACAATATTTGGGAGGAAAGTACTCTGTAGAGGTACAGATGAAACAAAACCGGCAAAGCATTAAACCTGTGAAGCTGGAGATGGGCACACAGAGTTTTATTATAGTCTTCTGTTTTCATGTATATTTGAAATTCTCCGTAAGAAATTAGAAAAAATATATATTACATAAAGTGACACTCAGATGAAAATTGCCTTTTATTACAGCCAATAAAATATGTATTGAGAGTACTTACTTTGTGGCAAGTTTTACACTAGAAACTAAGACTATAAAGACAAGTATGTCTAAATTTCTAAATTTGTGGAGAAACAACTTACCATATTTCTGCTGTTAATGTCACCTAAATAAACCACAGCATTCATTTGAGAAGCCCATGTCTGAATTTCCCTTTGCCAGGAAGTAAGAGTGGAAAGTGGTACTACTAACAGAAAAGGTCCATATAATTGATGTTCATGAAATAAATAGTTCAGAAATGAGATCGTCTGTATTGTTTTTCCAAGGCCCATTTCATCAGCAAGTATGCAACTATTTCCTCTACAAAATTAAAAACAACAATTATGTATGCAATAGATTCAAATTTATAAAGAAACCTTTTTACATAACCCATATACAAATTTAAGCAGTTAAAATTAATCTGAAAGGTATACAAACAATACACCACTTTTATTAGCTATAAATAATAAATGTAAAGGCCTCTGTAATAGTATAAAAAAAGTGGACGAAGTTTACCATTTTAGTCCAAAGGAAACTTAAAGATTAACAGTAATATGAAGGAATGCAGCAATTAAATAGGTTAAACTCAAACTCCCCTGGATTTTCTTCTTAGTATGTAATAAATATTACTATATACTGAGGAAATTCAAAAGCCTGCATATAAATACCAGTCTTCATCCTTGATATTGGTGGAAATCTTTTCCAAATCCTGTATTTGTAAAATTCTTATGTCCTCAAATTAAACAGACAATTCAAAATATACTCACTTGCACCAAGAGTGAGCAAGCCAATTTAAACCATTCAGTTGATAATCTCTTAATTCTAAACTCTCATGTCCTCCAATATAGGATGGTTGCTTCTTTAGGGCTACAAATCTTGGCCTTTGTTTTAATACCTTTAGTAGAAATAAATGTAATGAGAAGAACTATCAAATGTGAGAATCTTAAAAGATCAAAATCTCAGATTTTACCATAAATTTTGAAATTTTATCTCAAATTTTCAAGCTCAGAAATTCCATGACTCAAAATATATCTCAGGATTCATTCAAAGAAGACTGTTTTCTCTTACTGTAACAACATCATACAGTGAAATATTTTGCCCTCTTTTTTGGACAAAAAATGATAGAAATAAGTAAGTTCCTGCTGAAATACTTGAGTCTTACACAGTTCAGAAGCAATAGCTATGTTAAATTCATTCATTTAACTGCTAGTGCAGCGCTGACCTAGAAATAAACCATACAACTGGCTTAACTTTCTGATTTCTAAATTACCATTATCAGTTTAATTCAGTCTTATAGTAAGAAAACAAATTCTAATAGTATATAAACCCTCAAAACTACTGCTAATAATGTCTCTAAGTAAAAAGATCTTATATTAGGCAAGGTAGTCTTAGGTCCCACTTCTTTTTTTATGGGTACATCCCTCTTTTCTTTCCTACCTTCAAAGAAAATATTCATTACCTTTTAAAGCAAGCATATATATCTACTTTCCAGGTAATTTCCCCTATTTGTTCTCCTCAAGACACTCCTCACAACTACGACCACCAATTTATCATCTTCCTGATAGTTTCACTCACCAAGGCTAAAAGACAGCACCACATCTAAGACCACATAGCAATCACCAGAACACCTTCTCCTCTAAGACCTATCAACCAAGCAGTTCTCTCTCTTAGGCTACCTGAAATCAAGATCCAACTCTCTATTTGGGCTTGTAATATTAATGATGTGTAAATACTATTTTCATTAATTAAAAATTTCCAACAATACTCACTTTGCAATCTTTAAAAGGAGTGGTTTTTGACTGATTCCTGCTAAAATACTCATCTATGCATGCTTGAAACTTTTTGGAAATTAGAGCTCCATCCTCCCAGCTGCACTCTGAGTATGGAAGGCCCTGCCACTTGCAATAATAATCAGGATAACCAGCTGCTGACTTCTGATTGGAATGAGCTGTGAGATAAATCAGATATTTATTTATTTTCACACTGAATCTTAACCAAGGACTAATCTTTGGTAAAAAACTACACAAGCAAAAATTAGTCATCTGGTTTACAATGCCCTATGACAGTAAGACTAAACTACTGTATTTGATGTATAAGCAATACATTTAAATTTTTTTTCAGATCAAAATGGAAAGATAAAACTTTAGTGAGTATCATTTATTACTAACCAATTATTCGTTCCACTATTTGATACTGTTTGTGTAGATCATCTGTGAGTTCCTGCTGGCAATTGTAATATTCCACATCTTCTGGAGAAGCATTTTTCAACCTAAAAGATTATTAATCCAGAAATAGACTTCAAAATCTCCCCTAAATAACCATTCCCCCAAACACTATCTGTAGCATAAAATCTCCCATTTGCCACTTATCATGTGAGTCAGCTGAATAATGAAGAAACTGAAATAGAAATAAAGTGAAGCATCATTAATTTTTAATTTAAAAAAATGTATAATTTATAATATATGACACGACATTCTACATGACTATTATTAAGGAAAAGTTTAGATATGGCTATTTCCAAAAAGTTTTACCTTCAAATACAATTTAAGAGTATAAATAGTTATTTTAGGTTATTGAATTTTTTTTTTTAAGATTTCATTTATTTATTTGACAGACAGCGAGAGAGTGAGCACAAGCAGGAGGAGTGGGAGAGGGAGAAGCAGGCTCCCCTCTGAGCAGGGAGCCTGATGCGGGGCTGGATCTTCAAGGACCCTGGGATGATGCCCTGAGCTGAAGGCAGATGCTTAACCAACTGAGCCATCCAGGGCTCCCCTTAGGTTATTGTACTCTTGACTATGTATTCCTTATTAACAAAAAGCTTAGTAATCATCTTTGAACTGTTAAAAAATTAAATGTAATATAAAACGTATTTACCATCTTTTTGTTTCCTGATCTTTTTTCTTATAATTATCCAATTTTTTCATTCCTCTAACATTCTGCTGCTTAAGGGTTTCTTCTGTCTCCCAAGTATTGTGAATATGGGACCATCCTTTCCATTTAATTAAATATTGGATCTCGCCTGGTTCCTTGTTTTTTTCAAATCCTGCATTTGGGTCACCATCTGCTTCAACTGCATAGATGGTTGTAGTAGCACCAGTAGCTGAAAAAGAAAACACAATACATTCCATGTAATTCTGCTTTATAAGACTGTTTCCTTCGACTCAAAAATTCAAGAATATGAAGAGAAAAATATATGTGCTTTTAAATAAGTAAAGAATCAGGGTATAAGAATTTAAGGAAAATTGTATTATACATACATAAAAGAAACTCCAAATTTTAGAATGGGAAGATTATCTAATTTAATTCCCTCAGTTTTAAAATTAGAAAAAACAAGGTCAAAAGACAGTGGCACACCTAAGATCATACAGTAATTTATAATAACCAATGACTGGATGCCTGATAACTGGAAATAAAATGAAAAATCACCTTTAAAAACTCCAAAATCATTATGTTGGAGATATCTGTACCCTCTTGTTCAATGCAGAATTATTTACAACAGCCAAGACATGGAGTATCCCATCAACAGATAAAGAAAATGTGATACACATATATATAATGGAATACTATTTAGCCACAAAAACGAAATCCTGCCATTTGCAACAATGTGGATGAACATTGAGGGTATTACACTAAGTGAAATAAGTGAGACAGAGAAGGACAAATACCACATGATCTCACTTACATATGGAATCTAAAACAAACAAAGGAAAAGCTCATAGGAAAAGAGATCAGATCTGTAGTTACCCGAGGCAGCTCGCAGATGTGGGTGGGGAGGAATAATGTAGATGTATAGACTTCCAGATGTAAGATAAATAAGTATTGGGGATGTAACGTACAACATAATGAGCATAGTTAACACTGCTGTGCAGTATATTTGAAAGCTACTCAGAGAGATTTTAAAAGTTGTAAGGAAAAAAACTTTCCTTTTTTTCTTCTTCTTATTCTATCTATATGAGATGATGGATAAATATAAACTAAACTTACCGTGGTAATCATTTTGTAATATATGTAAGTCATGCTGTTCACCTTAAATTTATACATTGTATGTCATATCTCGATAAAACAAACAAAAAAAATGCATGTGAAGATAACTAATTTGAGATGAAAGAAAAAACATTTAAAAATAACCAAACTATTTGAGAAATTGAAAGTACCTAAATAACAACCATTATTTAGGCATGACAACAGAAAAGCTCAAATACGTAGGTTAAAAATTTTTCTAATTATCTGTAATCAATGAAGTGAGGTTAAGTGGATTATTCTGTGGGAAGAAAATACTCAGGCTAAATAAAGTATATTTTATAACAAATAAGTATAACAGATGAAAAGCCACCCTCTTCACTTTCAAAACTGAAATAACTTCAAGAAATACTTCACTTTAGTAAATATTGCTGAAACAACCGAATAAATGTTTTTTAAGAAAATACCTCCTTTTCTCCCAATCCGACAATCCATAAAACGTTCTATTGTTTCAAATTCCTCTTCCTCAGGTTGAGGAACATCCTCCCCACAGACTTCCAGTAGATCATCAGAATCTGTTTTCATTTCTTCATCTTCTTTATAGCTAACATTGACAGTTGCTTGGCGACGAGAACTTCTTTTATCATTATCATAATCTTCTTCATCATCTTCCTCCTCAGATGAATCAATCTGTCTCTTTTTTTGTCCAAGAATTTTCTTCCCATTTTTTGCCTTAGATCTAGGTAGAGAAGACCAAGGGATAGAGGTGTTTTATAGAAACACTACCATAGAAAACAAGATGAAAGACACTATATACAAAAAATACCTTCTGTAACCAACAATTTTCAGTGTCAAGTTGAGAACATACTATACTCACCTATTTTGAGGTTTTCTGCTTTTAACTTTGTTTTTTGGCTCATAATCAGATTCTGTTTCATCACAACTGCTTTTATCTCTTTCTTCTTCAGATTCTGAATCTGAACCAGACTGAGATGGAGATCCTGACCCAGACATTTGCCAATCTTCACTGTATATAGAATATATAAAGTATGTTTGTTTATCCTTACATTGTATAGCAAATTTTATCTCTGATAAAAGTATAAAGAAAAAAAATTAAACTGAACTACATTTCAGTTACTATAAAAAAAATTGTTGCTTTTACCCACACCAACACATTAAAATGTGAGTAGAGTAAAAAAAATGCTGGAAAATATTCTTCACAGATTTCTCTTATAATGCCACAGTTTTGTTAATCATTTAGTTATACCTCAATGAATGGCAAATAAGGAAATGTTACTCTATCACTGTGGATGAAAACATAGTATGCTATTTAAAGAATCACAGGGTTAATTCTGAAAATCTTGTAGAATTATACTTGCCCTCTCAAGAAAAAAAGAGATTCTAATCCCTTTCACTTCAATTTTCTGGAGACTGTGATTTTTAAAAAAATACACCCTGAAACTGATTTTTAAAATATTGTACATGTTCATTTAAGAAGCTTAAAATACAATATAGAAAAATGTATTAAAAAAAAAATCAGTCCATTTTAAGCAACAGTCAATGATTACCTTACCTTTATTGCTATTTTTAGTCTACTCAGTCTACTTAATACACATGTAGAGAAAAATTACTGGATGAATGCACATGTTAATATTCTGCTATAATATAAACTTCAAATGGAAGATACATATTAGATTCTTATATATACGCCATACCCTCTCTCTCACGGCTACTGCTTCTACTCCATTCCTCTGTATCTCTTGTGTCAATTATAACTATGTCAAGAGTTACATAAGCAAGCACATATGCTAAAATCTGGTTTATGATAAAAACATGAGAGAAGCAATTTCTTTTTTATCTTGAGATCTTTTTAGCATTTGCACATTAGAAGTAGCAGTAGATAGAATATGTAAAAGTATCTCCAATTTGTATTTTTTATAATACAAATTATGATTTTTTATATCTAACCAAGCCCACGATCATCCCAAATCACTAGATTTTTTAAAAAATATTATTTGGCTGCACCTCTGCTAAGTTTACAAATTACTAACTCAGTGGAAGAGTTTATAGAGGTGATGAGACACAGGAGTTGAAAATGTACTTCATAAACTAGAAGACATATCTGAGGAAATTAGCCAGAATGTAGCACAGAAATAAAGGGATAAAAAACAAGATACAGTAAGATTTATGAAGATATATGATCCATTAGTATATATATAATAGATATAATCCAATATGACTGATATATATTAATAGTAGTACCACCAGAGAAATTTATAGGATAAGAAAATGTCCAGAAAATAGGAATCTTCACATTAAAGATACATAAAATGAGTGAATAAAGTGGAATAAATAACAAATCCAAAGCTAGACACACCAAAGTGAAACTGCAGAATATCCAAGACAAGTAGAAAAATAAGATCTAAGACAATGGAATGATATTTTTGACAAAATGAGAGAGAAAAAAAAACTCAGACCATCTAAATAACTGAAATGAGAATCTGAAGTACCCTTAAACACCTTCTGGGTCAAGATGTTTAGGAAATTATACTGAGTTTCTAAATGAGTTCTAAGGAGAAAGCAAATTTCATGTGCAGATGAATAGTAAGATAGCTATTAACATAAATTAACAGAAATACCCAAAATTCCACTGGTCCCTACACTTCTACATAGTTTTCCCAAGTTATTAAGATTTTCTGATATTATGACCAAGTAGATCTCTGGAATTTAAAAATACATAGGAGAGAGGGGTTAGAGAAGATAAACAAGTGGCACAAAAACCTCAAGTCCTCACAGAAAGATAAATGTTAAAGATTAATAGTTTAATTAACCTAATAAGATGCCATGAACAAAGAATTTACAAAAGTCTACTTTTGACAGTTTTTCATAAAAAAAGTAACACATCAATAAGGTATTCCTGCTATGAAAGTGATCGGTTGAACAAAATGACATACTCTTTATGCTTTTTCCTTTTGACCTCATTCGATGAGTCATCAGAATCTTCACTGCTGGAGGAATCCTACAAAGAAGAAAAAAACAAAGCTAATGTTATTAATGATTAGAATTTGACCATGGTATCAAATTTTTGCTTGTCATACTATTTGACATTCACTTTGCTAAAATGCTAATAATGCTAACTATAAAGCTTTGTTCCCATGTTGTTATATTTGTACCATTAACACATAATTAGTAACATCTCTATTACAAATTTATAACACAGTCATTGACATTAGGTAAATATCACAATGTCAGCATTTTGTATAACACCTTAAAATCTACCATCTCTAGAAACCATAATTGTTGCCTAGTATGGCCTCAAAAAGGAATTGTAATTACTGGTATATTCAAATTTTGATTTAATATTTTTCTGCCCCATTAGACAGTTTTTGATATAGTTCTTTCTGAATGTTTCTGCACAAACACACATGCTGGTGTACTTACGTGTGCACAGGAACTATACTGTTTAAAGCTATGGCCTATTCTTTTAAAAAGATGTTGCGACTTGCTATTCATCTTCTATACTGATTTAAAAGACACGTTTGTCTATGTATATTTTCATAGTATTCACATTTAGTTTATTTCTAGTTTTGCTGTGATGAGCAAATGTACACATGTGTCTGTTGCTTATTTTGGATTAATCCCTAAAAGTAGAATTATTGGATAACAACATATTGATATTTCAAGGCTCTTGATACATATACTTAAATGTAGTTATTTCCTCATCCTTTCAAAACACTTACTGTTTGTAATAATTTCATAAATACCTACACCCAGTTAAATGGGCATTATGTCAACTTTCGGTGAAAACTCACCTCCTCTGATCCACTATTAGATGAAGCCTGCTGCTGCTGCTGCTGCTGCTGCTGCTTCTTGAGCATTGCAGATCTCTGAACGGCCAGAATACTAGGGCTAGATTTCCAAAACTGCAACAGAAATATAACCAGTGAAGGCTGAAATCTTGAAAAAACTGAAAAAAAGTTAATTTACTGGACAGCATTATCACTGCCTCCAAATACTAAGTTAAGACACTTTTCTGTACTCACATTATGTGTAATACAATATTATGACAATTAAATAAAATTCTGAGCTTTAGTTGCATATAAAAAATTTATGGTGTGCTGAGTTTCATAAACAATATTAATATATTCTTTGGTGTTAAATATTATTTTCAAAAAACAAAGTGACAATATGTGACACCAGGGCTACTTGAAAACTGGTTGCCTGGTTTTTTAACTGATGTGAGGTAAAGATGAAGAGCTTGAGTCAGAATACAAATCAACTATGTCACTAAGTATAGTTTCAGTTCAACTGACTTTTATTATTTATTTATTTATTAGACAGTAAGATTTTCTCCATGGCAGAATCTGTGTGTTGATATACACTCTGGCCCAAAGATCTTACCATGACTGGTACTCGAAGTAACACTACTGTATTCCACTATGAGGTACAGATAGGTTTTAGTAAATCTTGTAGTAGCTTTTTTCGAACAGAATGACCCTTAGCCTACTCTACCAAGTATCTTCAAGGAAGCAAGTTCTATTAGATTCTCCTGCTATTAGCAATAAAGTACCCCTTTGAAGATCTGTAGAGATCAGACACTCAAGATTAACAGAAAGACCTCACAAAGCCTTTAATTTTTATCCATGAGACAATGAATATTTATGAAACTCAGTTTCTGCCTTAGAAAGTGTTTATTTTATACTTGCTTGACTGCTTCTCCTCAAAGCCAATCAAGTCCAGATATTTAACTACAAGTTTGAGAAAGTAAATTTTAATGTTTAAAATTAATGTCTTCTAAAAGCTGGATTAAGAATGCTATAAACCAATGTTATAAATTTTCCCAAAGTAGTACTACAAGAAATCTATCTTTCAGGATACTTTATTACCTCAGCTCCATCAACTTTCGGTGGTTTTGCTTGGACTTTGTTTTCTCGGGAAGTATCTGATTCAGACTCTGACTGACTGCCCGATTCAGATCCAGATTCAGAGTCACTGCTACCTGACTGGCTACTGCTTCCATCACTACTGCTTCCAGAACTTGAACCAGATCCTGAGCCTGAAGCTGACCCAGAATCATCATCCGACTGGCTACAATTTGAAAACAAACAGATTTCAAACAAAATTTATTAGGAATTTAATTTTCCTTAAAAGTCAGCAGAAATCCCCAAATCATTAATTCTTGTTTATTTCATATTTCAACATTCCATAACCAAACAAATAGAAAAAAAGAATGTTAATCTATAACAAATGACTTACTTGATAGCTTTAGTACAGTTTTGGTGAAAACATAAGGAATCAGATCACAATCTTCCTCCAAGATAATAAGCAAAATCTATCAAACACAGAATCCTGGGCTAGAAACTTGGGAAAACAAGAAATTGAAGCCATAGTCGCTATCCTTAAAAGGCCATTTAACTATAGGAAATCTAATGTAGAAATTGTGTGAAGAAAAGGATTAATGTGCTGAAAATTCTCACAGTCAGGTAGAAAAAAATTTGTAGTTTTTTACTTGTTTTTAAATTATATCTGTGTTCTACCATTCTGGGGAAAAGTGATTTATTAAAATTAAGCTCTGAAAAGGGGTGCCTGGGTGGCTCAGTTGGTTAAGCGTCTGCCTTCAGCTCAGGTCATGATCCCGGGGCCCTAGGGATTGAGCCCACACAATTTAATAGCTTCGCCAAGAGTATCACTGAATCTATCACGGTTCCACAGTAATAAATCTGAAATAATAGTAAATTCTCACAATCCTTCCTAACCTCTGTATACCACATGTGAAAGCAATTACCAGTTCATTGAGAAACCACCTTTTTTCCCATTACTAATTTTCAGTCCAAAGTAGCCTAGAAATGGTCTGGCCTAAACAGGTGATTATGTAAATTACTATCATTCCCAAGGTCATTTGTTCACATAGTGTTTACATGTGAATTGTTGAAAACTAGGGCATTAAATTCTTTACACACACGTTTGACTCAGCTTTTGATGTAATTTCACTTAGCTTTATCACAAACAACAGGTAATGTAGTTTATGTATACACAGCTAAACTCAAGCTTCATGTCCTCTGCTGTAATTTTCAGAAATACCACCAGATGGAGGTATTACTCTAAGGAAATAGACTGCACTATTAAAAGTAATTCATTTATAAAATTTCTCCTTTTCTAGAGCAAGTTTAGTATTCACAAGGAAACACAGACATAAAAGTTTGAAAGAAGACTTCTGATTCCAGAAGTTAGATATAAATTAAAATGCAAACGTATATTTTTAAAGTCGAGTAGAATAAAATATTCACAGAAACAGCAAAAATTTGCCTTTTAAAGTATATGATATCAAGATCACTTTTTTAAAAGATTTATTTATTTATTTTAGAGAGAGAGAGAAAGAGCACGTGCATGCAAGTGACAGGAGGAACAGAGGAAAAGGGAAAGAAAATCTTTAAGCAGACTCCCTGCTGAGTGCGGAGCTCAACTGGGGACTCAATCTCTTGCCCCTCAGGTCATGACCTGAGCCAAAATCAAGAGTCAGAAGCCAAATGAGCCACCCAGGCACCCCTCAATCACTTTTGCCGCAATTTTTAACTGTTGATCACATGGTTCAGAGATCCAAAAACAGCACAGTGCCTCGCAATAAACAAACCCCACTTAACCATATTTCACTTCGGTCCCTTCAGAGAAATTTCAGCAAGAATACTAAGAGAAGATATTTTTCCTGACATACAATTTTATTTCTCCTTTAATCCACTCTCATTTACTCAATAAACTTCACTGACAGTATTGTGTATTAGGCACTGGGCAAGACCAAGAGCATACAAAATCCTTACCATTAAAAAACCTCTAACCTGGTATGGAGAGACAGTCATGTCAACCAATAAATGTTGTTCTGTGCTATTTTTAAGATAATTGATCTAGGTGTATGGGGAGCACTGCATATACAACCAAGAAAAAAGTGCGAATGGTAGAAAAGGGAAATTGCTTGTAAGCTTCTTGAGGATATCATTTATTTTTTTCCAGAGTACCTAACCACAGAACTGTACACAGGTGAGGATGCTTAATAGATACTCGAAAAATAGGTAGATAAGAACGACTGAATTTGGGGGGCTATCATACGCCTGTATTCTTGATTATGTCTTGATTAGTCATTCCAGATGAATGGCTAGTCAAAATTCTTTGTTAATAAATCAAAACTCTAAGTGAAAGGAGGAATCTTTCCCTTCATATTCTTTAGGTTGTAGTAGTTCTGGCTGGAGATTAAAGCAAACAGCCTGAATCTAGATTACTGTAATGACACAGACCTATTACAGAATGTCTTTACCTTATGTATTGGAAGTATAAAGTATTTAGTTGTTCTTAGTAAGATTAAGAATATACAAAGATTAAGTAAGAAATATTTTACATACTACCACAGACCAATCTCCAGAATATAGTTAAGTAAAAAACAAAACAAAAAAACCAAGATACAAAACAATGTTTATAGTATGCCTCTTTTATATAAGGGAAAAATATACATACTTGCCTATATTTTTAAAATAGCAATAATGGCAGCATAACCAACAATTAATTTAAAAAATGGTTATCTACAGAAGGAGGAATAGAGGGAAGAGTAGAGGGAACAAGGTTTTAAATGAGTCCTCAGATTCAAAACACGTAAATGTTTAACAATTTTTTTAAAAAAGAAAATCCTAAAAATTTTAGGAAAAACACAGGTTCAGGAAAAAAAATCTATATTCAGACATAAAATTTTGAGCTAAAATTGTTGAAAAACCTCTCCCTATTGTTTCAGCCCACTGCTGTAAATGCTCTTTCCAGAATAAAAATCTGGGCATGGTCTAACTTTCTTTTATAAGTCTTCAGTGTTTCTATAACAAAGTGCAAACACCTATGAGGGCTTTCAGGAATTCGTCTTTGCCAGCCTATTTCCAGCCAGTTTCCCACTTAAATTCTTAGTTCTAGCAATGGCAAACTACTTAGAATTCTGAGAGCCAGTTTCTCTTTCCACTTCCTGCTTTTGCTTAAGTACTTCTCTTTTTTTCCCCTACTATGTAATTCCTACTTGAGCCTCATCTCAGAGGCATTTCTCCAAAACTCTCTCCTAACTCCATTATTCTCAATCCAACCTTAAATTAGGTATCCTTCCTCAGCACTTCCAAAACATTATTACATACCACTGTCTTGGCTGTGAGTACACTATGTAATGAACACTGTAGTATTGTTTTCTTTGGTGTTTTTGGTATCCTACCTTTCATATTCTACTATATGTTTCTAGAGTGTTGGGATTTTTACTTGTTGTCCTTTGTATATTGAACACCAAATGAAGAGCATCTCTGATGGGTGGATGGATGTACATATAAACAAACAAATCAAAGATATATATGGCTTCAAATTCTTGTATAAAATTCACAAATATAATTTGCCTACAAGAAATATTGCTGAGCTCCAACTAACATTTTATTTATTTAGGTAACAACCAATACCAATGATCTTCTATACAACATAAAGTCACTTAAGAGATTACTTAAGAATTACCCTTATTAATTAAATTAAATCCCACTAGCACATTAACAATAAAGAAACACTGTATTCTTTTCCTTACCTTTCTCAATTTACAAAACAAAACCCACCGTAAGTTTATGGGTACTTTGATAAAATTGTTTTCTGAGGGTAAATTAAATAGGAATACAACACTTAAAAAATAAAACAGCAATTCAAATTAAAGTCTCTTGTCAGGCTTGTTTTTATATTTAACTTCAAATATAAACAAAAGAGCAATATAATGAATTACCATATATCTAAAAACCTGCCTTACAATTATCAACTCTTACCAATCTTGTTTCAAATAATCCAGCTTCCCAAACACAATCTCAGGCATTTTAAAATTTTATCCATAAATAGTTAAGTATTACAAATAAAAAGAAACCAACACTATTTTTAAATACCACAATACCAGTATATCTTTAAAATACCACTTACTCAGTGCTCGCTTCGGCAGCACATATACTAAAATACCACTTACTCCTGAATTTTAATATGAAATCATTTTAATATGAAATTAAACATTAAGTCACATGATTTCGTTTCCTGGAATGACTGAATAGGAATCCAGATAAGGTTCACATACTGCCCCTGAATTATATTTTTTTAAGTCTCTTTCATTTTTTTAATTTAAATTCCAGTTACTTAACATACAGCGTGATATTAGTTTCAGGTGTACAATATAGTGATTCAACAGTTCCAAACATCACCAGGTACTCATCACAAGTGCACTCCTTAATCCCCATCACCTATTTAACCGATCCCCACACCCAAACCACTTCTGGTAACCATCAGTTTGTTCTCTATGTTAAAAGTCTGTTTCTTGGTTTGCTTTTTATCCTTTGCTCATTTATTTTCTTAAATTCCACATATGAGTGAAATCATATGGTATTTGTTTTTCTCTAAGTCTCCTTCATTAATTTGACAGTTCCCTTTTCCTCTTTGTTTTCTCTTGCAATTTATTTTGTGGAAGAAATTAGGTAGTTTTTTCTGCTTTTTCAGATTTCACTTACTGTAACCCTGTGGTATTAACATATTTTTCTAGCCCTTATAGTTCTTGTAAATTCTTAGATCAAGAGACTCAGATTAAAATTCAGCTTTTCTTAGGGAGAGTATTTTTTCAGTTGTTATGGACTTCTATCAGAAGAAACTTAAGTTTGGTTGTCTCTTTTTGAGTGAGGTTAAGGTTAAGCTATGAACACCTTATCTGTTCACTGCAGTTCCCTACAAGCTCTCTAGCTAATGTTTTTAGCAGCCATTGATCATGATGGCTTTATCACCTATTTATTTAGAGGCACTAAAATGGTGCTGTATCTTGCTTTATTTACCCATTATATAACTTCTTCATTAATAGGTGGAATACTTTTATATATTTTTAAGATTTTATTTATTTATTTGAGAGAGAGAATGAGATAGAGAGAGAGCATGAGAGGGGGGAGGGTCCGAGGGAGAAGCAGACTCCCTGCTGAGCAGGGAGTCCGATGTGGGGCTTGATCCCGGGACTCCAGGATCATGACCTGAGCCGAAGGCAGTCGCTTAACCAACTGAGCCACTCAGGTGCCCCTGGAATACTTTTATAATGAGAAACTTCATATTTGTTAACCTTAAGGTACAGTTCATACATGAAAGCCATTTTCATTTCTTTGCCTTGTCAGTTTTGAGAGTTAAATGCATTCTTTCAAAGTCAGCCAATAATTTTTATGTCTCATGAACTCATGGATTTGAATTATTTGATGAATTTTAATCCACTGTATCATTGTTGATGTTCAAATTGTCCCATCTTTAGCCAACAGGAAACCCTTTATTAGTTCCTGAGTCCTTTTGACAAGAACTCAAGTAGTCTTTGATAGCTTCCTTACTTTCTGGTCTGACGAGAAGAACCAGGCTCATCTTGTATATTTCTTGTTTCAGAATGTAACTCAGGCATTTCATCAAAAAGCCCTACTTCTGTTTAGATTAGAACTTAAATTACAATCTGAGTACTAAGTGTGAGCCTCTAAGTACAGGCTTGGTCGCTGTTTTTAATTTTTTTTTTAGGGGCACCTGGGTGGCCCAGTTGGTTAAGTGTCTGCCTTCAGCTCAGGTCATAATCTCAGGGTCCTGGGATAGAGTCCCGCATCGGACTCCTTGCTCAGAGGGGAACCTGCTTCTCCCTCTGCCTGCCGCTCCCCCTCTTGTGCACACGCGCTCTCTCTCTCTGACAAATAAATAATATCTTAAAAAAAAAACTGTTTTTAATGGAATGACCTAGGATAAATACTTTTAGAGATAATACATTAAGAATTTATACTAGCATTTCCAATTTAAATTTGCAGGGTTTTTATTTCTATTTTATAATATCACTTGGGTTGAGTTTTGACATTACAAATGACATTAACAAAATTACTGCCTATCTTAGATTATATGTAATAGTTCCAAAATAATATCTGTATTATTAACAATATGATTACTAAATGTCAAGATTTATAATTTTTTTTGTCCTTCAGGAATACTACTAGAAGCAAATTATTGTTTTAAAGTCACCTGAAATAATTTATTTCTATATAGCCACCAATTTGGTTTCCTCACGGTCATTTGCTTTTTTTTCATTTTAGAGACTGCTTTTTATTCATCTCGATTTAACCTTGCTTTATTATTTACTTGGGTCCAACCTGAGTTTACAGAAGTTAGTCAAAATCCACTATGCGTCCTTGTCTCCTCTACATTATGTCCTCTCTCCCCTATACTTCTTTTTTAAAGTTTTAAACTTATTTTCCCTTTTTTCAATATAAGCAAATTATGAGTAAGAATACACGTTTGTTATCTCCTCTTCCATAATCATTAACATATTTACACTATTACATATTTTATATATATATACATATGTATATATACACACACACACACTGTATTCTGGAGATCATTCCCACAGCAGTAGATATGTTCCCCCTTCCTTTATGCAACAGCACATACTCCATTTTGTAGATACATCACAGTTATCACAGTTTCAACTTGTCCCTCAATGATGAACATGCTTTGCTTCCATTCCTGTGATACCACAGTGATACATAATGATGGCCCTTTGCATGTATCTTTTTGTATTTATGGCAGAGTATCTTCTGAATTGCTATTTATCAACCAATGTAAAAATACCTGCTTTGAAGTGTTAAATTTATAATCACATAGCGCCCAGATCCTGATAGCTTTGTACTATTCCACACTTATATGAACTGAGAGTCCTTTCAGAAATGGCAGATTCTAGGGGTAGCTGGGTAGTTCAGTCAGTTAGGCGTCTACCTTCAGCTCAGGGAATGATCCCAGAGTCCTAGGATGGAGCTCCACATCAAGCTCCCTGCTTAGCAGGGAGCCTGCTTCTCCCCCTCTCTCAAATAAATAAATAAAATCTCAAAAAAAAAAAAAAAATGGCAGATTCTAGGAACAGGAAAATAAAAGATGAACCTAAACTATCTTGCTATGCCAAAAAGCAAAATACTTGGAAAGGAAGGAAGGAAAAGTAAAAATGGGGGCATGTCAAAAGAACAGGAGAAAAAACCAAAACAGGACACAGGAGCCAACCTGAGGAAGCTTTCATTGGCCACATCTGACATGAGCATCAAAACAGACCATAAGAAGGTTATTACCCAGTAAATAAAACAGGAATCCTTGAGTCCATGCTGATGATAAGTAGGTAGGTAGGCAGATAGGCAGAAAGACAGGGGAGGGCTCTGATAGGGCTCTGAATGCCAACTGATTAATGTGACCAGCAGAGTAGTGTTAGAAAATTACCATTTTGCAATCATCATAGAAAATACTGGTTTGGGCAAGAATCATCAAGACATGCTAAATCTAAGGAGAGAGTGTGATGAGTAGAAATTTGCACAGTCTCAAGGTAGCTTCTCAGAAATTGCTTTTTAGTGTAACAGATAAATTTGAAACTAGTTGAAAAACCAGACACCACCTTGTCCTGATGATCACATCACCATCAATAGGGACAGGAAGACAACATGAGTCTCCAGATATACCTTTGAGAAAGATGTATCACCACTTACACAGTACTCCAGCCAGAGGTGCATATGGTAGGCAATGCATAACTTATATCTAATCATAAGTGAACATAAGACAAGCCCCAACTGAGAAATATATTCTGTAAAATAACTAGGCTATCATCTTCAAAATGCTAATGTCATAAAAACAAAGAGGAAGTGTTCCAGATTAAAGAAGATTAAAGAGACATGACAGCCAAATGAAGTATGTGATTTTAGATTGGACCCTGTACTGAAAAATGATTAGGACGATTGACTAAACTGGAATAATAACAAAGATTAAAGTATTGTATCAATGTAAATTTTCCTGACTTTAATAACTATACATGGCTTCTGTAAAAGAGTACCTTTGTTCTTAGAAAATATATACTGAAGTATCAATGCCTAAAGGGGCATGATTTTTGTAACATGCTCTTAAAAAACTCAGGAAAAATAAATATGTATTACAAATGTATCATGTATATAGATAATATACGTATAAAGGCAAAAAGTTAAAAATTAGTGAATCTGGGCAAAAGATATACAAAGAATTTCTTGGTACTATTTTTGCAACTTTTCTGTACTCTTCACTAGTACTCCTCCTCTATTCATCCTTCACATCTCCAGTTGAGTTTTTCTATATCTCCATAGGTTACATAAGATACCTAGCAGGGTGCCTGGCAATTATCAGTACATGTTTAACATAAGGTAGTTGTATTATAGGAGTGTTATTACTTAAATCTATCTCTACCCTCTAGAACTCTGACTCTAAAAACATGTGAATTAATAAACAGTTAAAAAGTACCACCTCTCTGCTTTTTATTAAAAAATATCATAAGCCTACATCTTTCACAATTTTCTTGTTCTTTCCTCCTGGTTTCTTTACCTCTACTCTTCTTCTTTTGGTTTTTTTCTTTCTCTAAGTCACCTAATTTAAAATTGTTATGGGGAAAATAATTTTGAAGAATCAGAATATCTAGAACACTAAATACTAGGTCCATTTCCTACATGGTCACAATTATTTATATCCAAGTAGCACTGGTTCCTTACAATGATGCATATAATCACCATATCTCTGTATGATCTTCATTAGTCACCTCCCCCAAACAAGTATCTTATATCCAGACAGCTTCCTTCATTTATGTTATCTGCTTGGTTCTTATGGCCCTTTCTCTCATTTTACTCCAGACAGAATTTAATAGCTCTTCAGATTTCAAAATAGCTTCATAACTATATTCTAATTTATCTTTACAACAACAAAAAGTGTCCTTGAAGGCACACATAGAAGTTTTTCTAGATTCTTTCCATAGGAGGCAAGCCTTCTGGGGTCCCAACTTTAAGGAGACCTAATTCCCTAGTCAAATACTTAATTTCAATTCCAACCTCAGCCTCCTGTTCAGAGACGCTGTATCCCTCCAAATATCCCCTGTACTGCCATGTTTGCTTGGAGCTTACTTACTGCTGACTTCAAGGTCCCTTTTGTTTCTGGCACATGAAGGTTTTCTCTGAAGTTAAGCAGTACACTTACTTTTTGCCCATTTTCCCAATTTTTCTTAAGGATTTTCATGTGTGGATAGGAAGCACTTTACTTTAGGAGGGTCTATGTTAGCTCAGCCTCGCATATGACAGAATAGCAACACCTCCTTGTTCTGCTCTCAACTCTCCACTCAAATCAATCCTTTAAACTAAAGAAAACACCAAGACCTATAATGGGTAGATGAGAACATATTCTCAAGTGAATAAACAAAGATTCTTCTATATTACAGGAAAAAAAAATGTTCAAGTATTTTTTGCTTTTTTTATCACAGAAATTGGAAACTATGTCTGCAACAGCACATAAGGGAAGAATGAATAAAATAGTGAATGATCTTCTAAGAAAATGGTAACAATGAGCAACTGCTTTCCTTACCATCATATCAGCAAAAGAAGAAACTGGCCCTGATAAAGGGATGGAATAGACTGAAAAAGCCAAGAAAGTGTTATTGGAATGGGGGGGGGGAGGAATAAAGAAAGAGTTATTGGAGTGGGTGTGGAAGTACCAAGGAGCAATAAAAAGAACCTCTCAAAACAATAGCAGTAAAGAAAAAAAGACTGGGTCTTCAAACATTATATATAAATTAGACTGCCTGTATCAAAGGTTTACATCAATGATTTCTCATTTTAAGTCCATTAAATAATGTATTCATTTATTTTCTTCTTTTGTCCCTAGGACGTCAAGATTTTCTTTCTGGTATATACCATTACCCTACTTTATCATTTTCAAAATTTTTTAAACTGGTAGTAGTATTTAAATATAGTAGACTATGAGAAGGTAGGGGAGGAAAGCTATAGAATACATTGATAAAAGGTAAAATGATTTTCCACAGAAATATTAACAGAAGGTTGTATGCCTGACAAACACAGTAATACATAAAGAAATGTATTTATTATTCTAAGGAACAAACATATTATACTAAATTCTCACTTCATGCCTTGTTCCCTCCCCTGATTATTATTTAAGAGTCAACACCATTCAAAAGGACTTCTTTGGGGGAATTCTGAAAGAATTTTTGAAAGATACTTATGGGGAAAATTCAGAGCTAACCTGATGAGTGCTCTGAAGTTCAATCAACCCTAACTTATTTTTTCCTAGCTTTCTAGCTCCTTCTTCTCATTGTAATTTTATTTATATATGTACACCCATTAGACAAGCCTCAAGTTTCTGCCACATGGGAACAATAAATATACTTAAGGATTACTTGAAGATTAAAAGAGATGTAAAGCATACAGTCTGATATACTGTAGAAATTCAACACTGACAGCTATTAGAAATAAAAAAAGGGGGGGTCTTTTTCCTGAGTTCAAGATCAGAATCATTACTTCAAGGACTACTTTAGCTGTTCTTCAGAATGTCATAACTGTAAATATAAATATGTAAAATGCCTATGAGTTAAACCTACAGATATACTAGAATTTTCAATATAAATTCCTTAATAAAAATAGGGAAGACATGATGATTACTAATTGGTGCTATGTGCCAGATCCTGGGTTCTCATTTAATCCTTTCAATTTCATATAATAAATAAACTGAGGCGCAGAGAAGAATAAGTGACAAAACCAAATACCAATACTAAGATAACCAAAATGTACAAATTATGAATACATACAAAGAAATGAAAGAAAATTCAGAAAAATGAAAGCCATGAATTTCTTAGTATGATAGGAGTGATTTATTTTAAAATAACATTTCTATTTGTACCATGTTTATGTTGTCTACTTGCTCCTCCCCACTCACCCAGTATCCATTTTGTTTGCCCTGTAGTAGTATATTAACTGTCCTCCAGGTTTCACTGGTATATGCCCAGCTCTTAGCTACATGTGGCCATGTAAACAGGTTCCAGCCAAAGGGATATGGCTAGAAGTGATATGGGATTTTTACATCACAGCCTTAATAAAGTGGCTTGCCTTAAATCCTATCCCTCCCCATTTTCTTCCTGCTGGCTGAAAAATGGCTAGTAGGGCAAGAGAAGCCATGTATTAAGATTAAGTATAGCAAAGCTGTCCCACTAGCCACAGTACCTTAATAACCTCAAGGGGTAGCGCTCACTTACCTGAGAGTGAAAAAAAAGTAACTATTTGAGCCCCTGTGTTGTGAGATTTCCAGCATACAGAATACCTTAACTGGTTCTATAATAATGTTTATGCAATAAACACTTTTGAAGGAATAAATTCTGTACATGGATAATGTGAATTCATTGGCTCATCTCTTTAACAAACAAATACTGAGCAAGAATTTCTAGCAGAGACAAAATACCATGGGAAAAAGAAAAACATGAGAATCAAAGATACAAGGATGGACTGATTCCTGATTAAAGAACTAGAGATGAGGGAAACAGTTTTATGGACGGAGTGATTTTAGAGCTAAGTATTGGTAGTATTCCCTATACTTTTCACTCTGGAGAATGATTCCTTTCTGAAAGAACAGATAAAATTTTCTACTCTAACATTATTTAAAATTATCATATTCTTTATGTAACCTTCTCCAATTTCTCCAGGCACATCACTGTTCCAACCCACATGTTCATAATATTTTGCTCATGTGCTATTAGTAATGCCTTCACAATATTATAATTATTTGTATACATGTATCTCTTTTAAAAGATTTTGTTTATTCATTTGACACAAAGAGAGAGAACACAAGCAGGGGGGGTGGCAGGCAGAAGGAGAGGGAGAAGCAGACTCCCCACTGAGCAGGGAGCCAGACACGGGGACTGAGCTGAAGGCAGAGGCTTAACCAAGTGAGCCACCCAGGTGCCCCCATGTATCTCTCTTTTAACTACATCCTGGAATTCAATTAAGTCAGGGACTTCATTTTAGTTGTTTTTATAGACCATTATTCACTTCAACAGGACTAGAGAAACAATATGGAAATTTGTAGGTATTGAGAAAATACTTAAAACTAAAAAAATGAATTAGTGGCCAAAGGCACTGGCTTTCAAACTTTTTGGACTATGACTTATATAATACATTTCATATCATGATGCAGTATACACATGCACGTGCATGCACACATAGGCATAAAAGTTTGATGAACTCGTACTCTACAAAAGGGACACTGTATTTTCTATTCTACTTTACACTATTCTCTTTCAGTAAAAAAAAAACTGATCCTAATCCTTTAACATACTGCAACTTACTATTTAAAATGTATTACCCTAGAGTAGTCATATAAAAAACGAGAAGAGTTCAGCTAGATGATAATTAAGATCGGACTACCTTTAAATTCTATAAAATTACATTGTATTAAAATCTGTTGGGGCGCCTGGGTGGCTAAGTCGGTTAAGTGTCTGCCTTTCGCTCAGGTCATGATCCCAAGTTCCTGGGATGGAGCCCCATGTTGGGTTCCTTGCTCACCAAGAAGCCTGCTTCTCCCTCTGCCTGCTGCTCCCCCCCTACTCGTGCTCTCTCTCTCTCTCTCTCAAATTAACAAATCTCTAAAAAATATTTTAAAATCTGTTATCTGCCTTATCTTTTATTATAAGCAATCAAATAAATATCAAAGGTTTGAGAAAGTCTGGAATGTATCTATCCATCTGTATGGTTCTGAAAGCCAACTAATGCCACTGCTATGTGAGGCACGAAACAGCAACCCAACAGTTCCTTTTAGCATTCTAAGTTACCAATCCAAATGAAAATGCTACTATAAACTCAAAAGTATAGTATGCTTCTACCACCTTAAAACCTCCAACTGGCTAAATGAGAATAAAACTGCTAGAAATAGATGCTAGAAAGAGTCACATTTAGCATAACTAATTTTAAAGATGACTATTTGGGTTTAGACATGTTGAATATGAGGTATAAAGTAAACTCAAAAGTTTCTCTAGTAAACATTCAGAGAATCAGATGAGAAATACAGGCTACTATATATACATTTGCAAGTCACTAACCATTAGTTTCATAAAATACATATAAAATTTGTATAAATACATATAATAATAAAATACATATAAAATAAAATAATAAAATACATATAAAATAAAATATTAATAACAATACAAATCTCTAATTTTGTTTTGTTTTTTTTTTTTTAGATGGGGAGGAGAGGGAGAGAGAAAAGGAGAGAGAAAGAGAGATGGGGAGAGGGGCAAAGGGAGAGGCAGAGAGAATCTTAAGCAGGCACCGCACCCAGCGAGGAGCCCAACATTGGGCTCGATCTCACAATCCTGAAGAGCATGACCTGAGCCAAAATCGAGAGTCAGACGTTTAACTGTCTGAGCCACCCAGGTGCTCCTCTATTTCTGTAATTTGTAATTGTAACAAGTAGACAAAGCTTAATTGATAACATTTGTTTTCTCCATTAGTATTATCTATCATGCAGAAGTCTAACCTATGTAGAAACTGTATTTCAGGGACACCTGGATGGCTCAATCGGTTAAGCGTCTGCCTTCCACCCAGGTCATGATCCCAGGGTCCTGAGATGGAGTCCCGCATCAGGCTCCTTGCTCAGCAGAGAGCCTACTTCTCCCTCTGCCGGATCTGCCTGCCACTCCCCCTGCTTGTTCTCGCTTGCTCGCTCTGACAAATAAAAATCTTAAAAAAAAAAAAAAATTGTATTTCAAAATAATCTTCAAAATAATTGAGTGGGTGGATTTAGAGATTAAACTAGATTGGCCATGAGATAAAATGTGAAGCCAGATGATGTCTACATGAGGGTTCATTTTACTACTGTCACTACTTAGGCATATGCTTGAAATTATCATCCACAACTTTTAAGTTAACACTAATAATAAAATAAATGTCTACATTTAAAAGCTCAATGTTAAAGATATTATCCATTTGATTAATTTGTTTTAAAAAAGATTTTTGGAATATGTATATGCTTTTTATTTTAATGAATACTGTTGTAAAACAACTAAGTTCCCAGCACTATATGCTTTACTTTCTAATAAAGTTATTTGTAATTTGGTATTTCATCAGTCTGCAGATACACATAGGAGGTGCTGCACATAACAACCACCTCCAATTACTGTGAGCCGTTCGATAAAAAAAAGAAAAAGGTGAAATCATCAATGTAGTATAATATGACTGAGATAAGTTACTGAACACTAGGTCAATCCTTTGGTATAAAATACAGGCTAAAACTGGAATAAAGAGATTATTTACATTTTTCGTACTCATCTACAACTGTAATTCTTTTCTTATAAAATTTCCTTTCAGGGGCACCTGGGTGGCTCAGTTGTTAAGTGTCTGCGTTCGGCTCGGGTCATGATCCCAGGGTGCTGGGATCGGGCCCGACCTCGGGCTCCCTGCTCGGTGGGAAGCGTGCTTCTCCCTCTCCCACTCCCCCTGCTTGTGTTCTTGCTCTATCTCTCTCTCTGTCAAATAAATAAATAAAATCTTAAAAAAAACAAAAACTTCCTTTCAGATCAAACATCCTCCTTTTATTAATTCAAGATTCACTCAATGAAAAATGAGAATACTGTAGTAGTTGCATCAAATGGCAATAATCATACTATAATCTACTTCAAGCACAAAAAGAATATTCTCCTTTCAGGGAATTTAGACTATAACTCCACTCTTGTCCAATGGCCCCATTCCTTCACATAACAGCTCTTCAGCACAGTATTTACTGCCATCTAACATCATTTTCCCGAGTATAAAAGTTAATCTGCTTTTTGCTTAAGCCTGTCAAAATACCTCACCATCATAAAAGCCCCATTATCAGAACTTTCAACATGTACAAAATCTAAGATCACCAGGGTTTTACACATTTCTTTTAAAAACAACAACAAACCTCATTCTGACACTGGGCTTGATAGAGAAACTACTTGCCGTATGCTCAAACTTCTCTGACTCCCACCTTTGAACGGCTGCGCACTATTACCTCTTTGTATTAACTATAACCACTTGATACTACAAATATTTAAATTCAGTTTTTTCACTATAAGCCTCATAGGAGAATCTCCTATTTTAATATCTCATACAATCTACCACAAAGTAGCTGCTCAATTATCTAAATTAAGTATCTGAAGACAGAGAACTGTACTTCTGAAAGCAGCAACGACAGTTGTGAAATAGATAACATGGTTTTCATTAAGATCTCCCACTAGTTTTGTGCTGTGTAGACATTGGATGCCAGAAGCCAGTACTGTTTAGCCAGAACTTACAATGTCTCTGTACTTTATTCTCAATGATAACTTAGATATCAATCTATCCACACCAAAGAACTCTCAAATGCAGTTTAACATTCACTTAAAGTTGACTTTTGACTCAGCAGTCACCTCATATCACAATGACAGATAAGATACCCTCAACTATAAACAGCAATTTTCTCAGTCATTCATACATAAGAACTTGAATCTGGTACAATAAATTTCTAGAGTATCTCTTTAAACCAGTGGTTCTGACCAGTCCATTTATGAGTATTATTCTCCTTCCCTTTCTAAACTCCTTCTTTCACTTGGGACTAAACCATACAATAACTTCAGCATAACACTGAATAAACATCAGACTAAAGAACTGCAAAGCCAGCATCTCCACCACATTCTTTATTAGGGAACTTGCACTTTTTTATTGGGGGCCTATGACTCTGTAAAAACCTTCCTCTCCATCCCACTTCCGAATATATATTATTTGTTCTTCCTTTCTTTCAAACTAAATCATTTCTTACCATTAAGGTTACAAAAATTAAAGAGCTCCATGAAAACTTTCCATATAGCCTATTACATTACTCCAGTACTTTGCCAAATTCCATTTTCTTTCACCTCATTTGTTTACCTATATGGTTCCATGAATTTGAGTATACTTACTTAACCTGATGGTGTGTTAAAATCTAGCTATTGCTCTAAATCATAGTAATCTTTCTTCATTAACATGGCAAGATACTGAATGATTCCAGGTGAACAGCTTCTCCTATATGCATATGAATTTAATATGCATACAAATCTCCTGGGAATCTTGTTAAAATGAAAATTCTGATTCAGCAGATCTGGGACAAAGAGGGTAACTTTTAGGGTGAAGGAATCATTCTGCACAGTAATGGAATAGAGGATAAATGATTCTGTGCATTTGTTAAAACACATGAAACCGTACATCACAGAGAAAATGTAATACACGCAACTTTAAAAGATCAACCTGTGACTGAGGAACACAGAATGAAATGCAAACTGTGCCAAATGAATCTAACTTTATTACAAATTTATGACAACCACACTGAAGAGGGTGCGAGGAAGAAGCTAAATTTAGTAACTTTAGAAAACAGTGTTTTGACTAGACACTGTAAGGCTAAATATGATATGAACTGTATACTGTATGTTATGTATACATATTGTATTCTAGTCGATAAATGTGTTTCTTCTGGGAGTATGGCCTAAAAATTCTAAAACTGCTTTACCTGTATCTGACCTTGAAGTGCATGATGGGATGGTGGATGGTATGAACCAAGTTTCTCTCTGAAGGAGATTGAAGTTATAAAGGAGCAAGAAAGGAAGGCTAGGATGAATCCTGTAGTACAGAATTAGACATCAATACGAACTCATGTCTACCTTAATATGCATACTAATAGATACCAAAACTAGAGATATGTAGATATACTTGGTTTAGTATATATGCATATACTACCTAGCTCTGTCCGCTTTTTCCACTGCGAGGACCTAGAAGCAGTGATACCTGGGTAGCAACAAGCATACCCAGCGCCCAAACCTTGGTTTCTAATACCCTTTTTTCCAATAAAAGGATCCAAAGCTCTTTGGAGAAATGGCTGACTCTAGGGCAAAAAGATAGAGGAGTATGTAAAAAGGATACAGAGGCCAACTTGAAAGATAGCACTTGATGGGCAAGGCTAAAACAATTTGAGCAACAAAATAAATAACTTACTGGATTATAACCTAAAGTATAAAATTCATATACATAAGTCCAGGCTTATATAAATGAATAATTGAATAAATGGAGGAGAAAAAAACTTCTTTACAGAGGAATTCCACTTAATATATGTAGATACTCTCTCCCAGCAGGAGACAGAACTTAATTCCAACCTTCCCCCCAACCATTTGCAAGAGAGATAGACATAGTGACTTGCTTCCAAAGAATACAGTATGAGAAAAAAAAGCAGTAACTTAAAATGGCTAAGTGATGAAGGTTAATATCATCAGTAATGTCATGTGGATTATTACCCTTTCCATTTATGTGACTAGAAGAGCACTTCATCTCTGTCATATTCTTTCCAAAAACTGATAACCCCAGTTTATCCTAAACATCAGATAAATCCCAGCTGGGGGATATTCTATAGGCTACCTGGCTAGCACTTCAAGACCTAAGGAAATCAAGGAAAGACAGAAACTTTCACGGACCAGAGGATACTGCAGAGAGTTGACAACTAAATGCAACATGGTACCCTAGATTGAATCCTGAACAGAAGTGGCATTAATAGAAAAACCAATGAAATCCAAGTAAAGTGTGGAATTCAGTTAGTAGTTTCCTCTTCTGGAGAGTAGGAATCATAATACTGCATACATCACAGGAGTTTTATGAGGATGAACTGTGATAAATTCATGTAATACTCTGTGCACTCTGTGTACCATGTCTGGTTCAGTCAGAGTAAGAGCTCAATAATCACTGCATGCCACATTATCATCATTTCAAGAGAAATGAAATGTACTCAACCTCTTGCTGGCATGGGCCATGACACCATCCTTTGCGGGTTCCCAGGAAAAAAAAATAACAACATCAACAACAAAAAAAAGTGGCAAGGTGCTGAATGACTCCAGGCAAACAGCTCGCTCTGTGTGTGTGTGTGTGTGTGTGTATAGATACATATATACACACACACACACACACAGGAATTTAACATGAACACAAATCACTTGGAAATCTTGTTAAAAATCAAGATTTTAATTCAGAGGGACTGGGGTGGGGCCCAAGGCTGTACATTTCCAACAAGCTCCAAGGACCACAACTGCAGCTTTAACTTTTCTACTTACACATTTTTTAAAATTTTCTGTAAGAAAGATAAAGTTTTTTCTATTTATTCTTTATCTCTTCCCTGCAAAGAAATACTCTTATTTTTAAATATAGAACCATACCAGATGTAACCAGTCACCAAGATCTTAAATAAGCAACTACTTAAGCAGTATAAAAAAGGGGCAATTACCCATTAACACTTGCATCCACATTATCTCATGCCTATGTAGATAAAAGTAATGTATTTGAAAGTCAAATCATATACAATTCTCTTATCCTTACCAGCTGAAAGTCTAAACACTCTACAGTAATCTAGATTAATCACAATCCTAGGAAATACTATGAAAATTTTAATTCAGTAAATTGCATTTGGAGAGAGAGTAACCTATTACTAAAGCTCCTGCTTAACAGTTTATTCAATTTTCAAAATGTTAAGAAACGGTACTTAATCTCAGATCATCTAGGATCGTGTATAGGATATTTGAGGAAAGAAAAAACTAAAAGGAATAAATGAAAAAAGTACATATAGAGCTGAAAAACAGGGATTAACAGAAAGTGGCGTAAAAGAGCCATACTTCCCTGCAAATAATGACATCATGGAAAAATTTAAAAAACCAGTTTCCTTAACTCAATGATTTCTAGCTATTCTGACTATGATTTCATGTTTTCCTGCCTTTCTTAAAATGTTTCTTAGCACAAACGTTTGAAATTTAAGAATGAATTGACTTTAAAACTCTGAGATAACTGCAAAGTAAGCTTAGAAAATACCATTTTAACTGGTATTGCCTTTAAAAATTATTCAAACTTAGTGAAAAGAACTGATTTTGATGACAGCCAAACCTTTCTGGTATGTGTTGTGTACATAAATGCAAAATTTCCAAAATTGGTGTACCATAGTAGTTTTCAACAAGACACTAACAAATACATGGTAAAGAAACATGGCCTGTGTTCAAATTAACTTTGATTTGGTATTCCTAAAATTTAACAGGTCCTTTAGACTAGACTTCTCAAAGCCTTTTAAAGATGCTGAATTTCTATAAAAGATTTTCATTTAGAACACTTCCACTGATCATATTTCCTACTCATTACTTACACGAAACACTTTAAAAGTTCAGATCCAAAGATTTTTGAAGTATATAACATTAACAAAAATATTTTCTATAAGCCAAGGAAATTTGTGACAGAGTTCTGATATAAAATTTACACACATATATATTTACAACATATATTAAATATATTAAATCAAGCATTGTTAATGCTATGAAAAGCAATGAAACAAAAGAATTCTAAGAATCAGGTTAATAAAGCTCAACTGCCAGCCAGAGATTAACTATAAATGGTTAAGACCATTGTAGCACATCGTTAACAATTTCCCTCACTCTGTAAAAATTTTTCAAGAGCATATGTAGATACTAATCAAAGTGATTCAAATAAATTATCAAATTTACATGTACAACTTTAGATTAAAAATTTAATCTGCAGGCAAGGAGAGAAATTGTCCTGAACATTAAGCATGTACTAATCACCCAAAAATTAGCAAATGTGACTATGTATTTCTGATCTTCATCCACAAATCTATTCCTGGATTAAATCATCATTCAAGAGAACTTTAAAATAAAAAGTCTAACCAGGATTTGGAAAACCTGATTTTTTTGTTTTTCTCAAATCCACAGCCGGGAATCAGTATTTTAAAATCTTCCAAAACCATCTTTAGAAAGCTTAAACTTCAGTTATGTAACAAACTTTGTGCTGAGTTTAAACTGATGTGCAGGTGCATCCTGACCTATATTTCTCAGTAAATAAGTTTCAAAATTGTCAGTTATAGCATAGCTAAAGAAACATCTTCCTGTGTATTCTTCCTCCTTTCACTCAATGGTCATAGACAACTTTCCATATGGAAAGAATCAAAGAACATTTTTTAGTATAAAGCTAATTATACCAACCAAAAATGTCAAATGACTTCTTACTTAATTATATTTCATTTCATAATGGAATTTCCACAAAGGAAGAAAATCTAAAACAAAAATCCATTTAAAAATTCTACCCAATAAAAATCAAGTTTTACTTTAAAAACTATTTACAATATATTATCAATTTTAAAAGCAGAGCATATCTCTCCTCTCTTCACTCTATATTAATATTCATAGTTACTAGAAGTGGGTTTTTTTTGGCAAGAAAATCCCCCTACCTATAAGTTCATGTCCTTAAGCACAATCTCCTTTCTCTATACTGCCTTGGTATGAAAGCTTTTTGGGGGGGGCGGGGGAGGTTGCTGGGGAGAATGGTGGCTGAGGGTTGGTAACAATTACAGTAGAGCAAAGGAAAAGGACAGCATAACAGCAGTAAGGAAGAAAATGAAAGCAGATGAGAAGCAGGTCTCCCTCCTTCTGATAAACACCAAGGCAGTTGCAAGAACAAGATAACTTGACAACCACGCTTCTCAGAAGCATGTAAAACCTGTATAATAGAAATAATAACTCACAATAATTAGAGAATATGATTTGCAATTACTTCATAAATATGCACTGTAAAAGATTTAAGTCAATCTGATTTCACAGGGTTTAACTTTTTTCACTTATACTACCAAATCTATCTTATTACTCTCCTTTAGATATGGCAGCAAAATACATAAAACATTATTGGAACAAGAAAGGGCTCAGAATGTAACAGTACATGACCTCTCTGAACACTCAACTAGAGGATTTACTCTCAAGAGTCTTATTTCCTATTTTGTGAGTAGTTTAGTTCCTGTGTTTCCTCTAAATATGTCTATCTATTAACCATGTCATTGCTCACTAACAAAAGAATGTGAACAACGGGACTCCTCTAATCACTTACTATAATCAATGTACCTACCTGTAAAGATCTGAATCAAATATGAGATTCAAAACTCTTCCAATTTAGCCTCTCAACTCTGTTGATACTTGAACTCTGTTGTCTGAAACCTTATTATACTTTGTAAATTAAGTGGTGGGATGAAACTTCAAAACCATTCACTTCAATTTTTTTTTTAAAGTTGAGATGATCATTCAAAGGCAGAGTGTCAACTCAGGTTTTGTAATGTTAAGACAATACCTGTTCAACTAAATAATGCTGCTTTCCATAATTGCTCCTTTCTTTCTATGTGTTCTTGTTATCCAGTCTGCCTGTGAAAGCTGATAAACTAAAGGACACCTAGCATGACCAGAAAATACCGTTTCAAGTCAAATACTTAGAACACTGCTTCTTTCTCTATCCAACATTTTTTCTGAAACCCTCCCAACTGCCAAAACTTTCCTGTTTCTTGTCCATCACATTTCTCTCCCACTGTAATTAATGTTCCAGTTATGTAGTATCCTATGGTACATAAAACATGATGCTAATTATAATAAGCAAATAGTGAGTGCTCATTATATCAGGAACTATTTTAAGCCCTTTCCACATAACACCTCACTATTCCCAACTTTAAATAAGATAAATAACACTGTAATTCATGTTCTGTAAGTGAAAAAGACAAAACCTCAGACGTAAAGTAATTTGCCCTAATTTGCACAACTAATAAAAAGTAGAACTGGAAAAAGTAATCAGTCAGTCTGACTCTGATGCTTACATTCCTGATCTCTACTGATAAGTGTATATAACTACATGGACTCCATCAATGTGCAGGTAACTCAAAATTTGGGGGTTAGAGAATTTAAAGAGTCTTTGTATTTAAAGAGGTTTCTTACACAGTAAAACAGCTTAATATGGCTTACTCCCATTAACTCTATCTTCTTTGCAAAGACATGGCCCAAGTAACTCATTCATATATAATTAAAACTCAAATTTAAAAAAAAAATTGGGGGGAAAAAAGGGTTGCAGCAATATTTTAACAAATGTCCAGATCAGCCTTGTCCAAAAGAACTTTTGCAATGATAGAAATGTTTTCTATCTGTGCTACACATCATGGTAGCCATTAATCACATGTGGCTTTCAGCACTCGAAATGCGTCAAGTGTGACTAATTGCATTTTTAATATTTTGTAATTTTAAATAGTTTAAATAGCCACATGTGGCTAGTGGCTACTATACTGGACAGGAAAGGGATAGAAGACAAAATGCCAGAGAAAGGTGAGTAAAGAACTTCTTATTGCCTTTATTTGGAGAGTGCACTAACAGTCAAAGCAATTTAAAGGTCTCTTTTTACTTGCTTTAGTTTCAATAATTGACCCAAACAATATAAACCTCCAAAGAGATTTAAGTCACCTAAACTTTCCATATTTAAATTCATCTTTGTGTATCTCAATGGAAAAAATAAAACCTGTATTACCAACAAAACTTCATGTATCAGAAACTTTTTATTACTGTTTGGATAACTAAGAGGAACAATCTGATCTGAAAACTCTGCCACCTACTAGGAAAACTAAAGAGTCATTCAAGTTTTACATTCTCTTCATAATACTTGATAATAAAGTGCTTACCTTGATTCTCCACTACTGTTTCTAACACTTTCTTCATCACTGTGTCCATTCATTGTAAATATCAAGAAGTTTTAAAATAAAATATAAATCTTCCCAGTTTAAAAGATGAATACAAATACGAACTCCTTAAACATCAAAAATTCACAGATGAATTTTCTCCAACATTCACAGGCTTCCTGGGCCCTTTTTGATTCACCTAAAGAAAATATATTGAGAAAGTTAAGAAAATTTCCTATACAGGAAAAGATGAGTTAAGTCTATTTAGAACTGATACAAATCTACCTAGGCCAATTAAAGTAGAGATGGTAAGGGAGGGTTAGGGGTCTTTTACTCAAAATACTTAGGCTTCTATTAACTACATTCCTGACTACTTACTAGAATTTAGCATTACTGCTTATTTTTGACAGAAGAAATTAAAATATTTGTGAAGTGATAAAACTTTTAAACTGACTGCAACTGTGTAGCAATACACATATATACACATTATACAGAAACAAATAACTAAAGCAAAGTGGTAGTATGTAACATATATATATATCCCAAGAACAGAAAAAGAAGTCTTATTAGAAACTTGGTCAAACAAATGAAAGGGGGAAAAAACATTATCTTTAATCAAGCACTAATTCCTATTACTCAGAACTTCATATAACTGAATGAGGGAAAGTTTTGAAAATGCTCACATGAAAACAGAATAAAAGTGTATCACACAATTTCAGCGAAAAATGTGTAGGTCAAAACATATGTGTTCTTTCACAGGTACACCAAGAGTGGAGTGATAAAATTTAAATAGTATTTATCCAGTTCGGACTTCCAGAGGTTCCATTAAAAAAAAAAAGGTAATAGAATATACACTAGAATTAATTAAGACATGGACTTGGGGCAGAAATCATGAGCCAAGACACAGCATTTCCACCTTTCAAGATTTCAGCCCAACACTGGAGAGTCACCTACAAGCCATCCACGAATAAACAAAGGAGATCTCTGGCAGGGGAGGGAGAGGAAGAAGCGGGGGAAGGAGACGTCAGATCCTTCCCCAGCCAGAAAGTACCGAGACAGGCGACTGAGAGCAGAGCTGTCCGCCGACCTCAGCAAAGAGAATTTACTCCTACAATTATTTCCAGTCCACAAAAAAGAGGGGGGGGAAATACGCTGTTGCCAACCCAATCATAGTAAACTCTGCATCTTGATCCGTATTTTAATTCTCGAGACTACAGTCCAGTAGACTCTGTCCAAGAAATGGTCATCCAAAAAGTATTCCACGCAACATTTAGTCTTAACGTTAAATGTTAATTCCAACTAATCAAAGAGCTTTACTATTAAACGATGATGTCTTAAAAATCCAGGTACTCTAACAAACTGCCTCACTTACCCAAAGTCTCTCTTCACCGAGAAAGTTCACAACTCTTTTCGTTCCTTCCTTTTCACTCCTTTTCGCCCCTCAAAATGGCTTTCTCCGTACACTGTAACTTCCTTTTCCCCCCTCATCTTCCTTCTCCGAGTAAGTCCTCTTTCTGAAACCCTTCTCACAACCGTAAGTTCTGAAGCTCCAGGCGCACGCAGCCCTCTCCTGCCTTTCACGCGTCTTAACAATGACTCTTCCCTAAGTCGCTAAACCTCTTTGAATCTTCCTTTTCTGCGCCCGTCTTTTAACAGTTGCTTCGCTCCTGCTAAGTTTTCAAAGCGGTACTCGAAAGGAGGTTGGAAACCTTCCTCCTCCCTCATCCGTACTTTGCAGCTTCGCTCCAATCAGCCTCCCAACCAGACGCTCACCACTCCCCTCCAACCCTGTCCCTCTCCGGGCCTTCATCCCGGTCCCAGGGTCTCTCTTCCCGCCTCAAACTTCCCGCAGACCCGCCCCGCGCCCTCCCGGGCTCGCCCGGGCCGCCGCCCCCTCCCCCTCCCCGCCGCTCCCCACGTGCTGGGAGTCCGGGTCGCGGCGGGACCAAAGCACCCGGCAAGTGCTCACCGCTCTCCCCTCACCGCTCTCCCCTCGCGGCCCCGCCAGCCCTAAGCCGAAGAGGCCCGGGCTCGACTGCCCAGCTGCCCGCCCGTCCGGCGCGAGGATGCGCTCCTCGGCGCCGGCCTGCGCTCGCCACTCACACGCCCCCTGTGCACCGAGCCCGTCAACCCCTGCCGGCCCTCACAGAGCCGCCCCGGCCTTCGCCCGGCGCTCGGCCGCTGGGCCGCCGCCCGGGCACCGCGCCGCCCCCGCCCTCCGCCTGGCCGGCTCCCGTCCTCCCCGCCACATCCTGACCCGCCCGCCGCCCCCTTTCTTACCGGCGGGCGTGCAGGCTTCGCGGGGCGGAGGGAGCCGACTCGGGTCGGCGGCCTCCCCCGCGCCCGGGCCCGCGGTCTCTGCCGCCGAGTGAGTCCTCGGGCTCCGGGCGTCTCGGGGTAAGCAGGAGTCCGTGAGGAGGGGGAAGGGGAAGGACGCGGAGGGGAAGGGGAAGCCCCGGGCCGCGGCACCAACGCGCGATCCCCTGCGGAGCGGATCCAACAATCAATTCATTATTGAAGCACCAACGGCGAAGGCAGCAAAAGCGAGAATTAACGAGCCGTCGTTGTCGCCGCGACCACGCGCGCGCTCCCGCTCCCGCCGCTTATCGGCTCCCGGCAGCCGCCATGACGCCGAGAGAGCGAGCGCAACCGTCTCCGTCGTAGCCGCCTCCGCCGCCGCCACCACCGAGGTCGCCGTCGCCTCCGCCTCCCGCGCGACGTAAGCTCCTCTGCTCACTCCCCTTCCCCACTGGGCGCGAGGCGGGCCGGCGGGCGAACGGGAGCGCGCACGCCGAACACCTCCGGCTGGCGCGCGGGCGGTGGGAGGGGCTACGTTGTGGAGTCGTGGGGTGTAGAAGGAAAGCTATTGGTGCTGAGGAGGGCGAAGAGTGAATGCGCGCACGCGCATGAATGGGAGCGCGCACGCTCGCCGCGCGGAGGCCGCCGGACTCTGGCCACGGCCGTGGGCCGCTGATCCTTGCTCGGGCGCCCTCTCTTAGTGGCCGGGAATTGAATTCCGGGAAGTGGGAGCTGCAGGCTCGCTCCGTGCGGGTATGGACGCTGCTGTCACTCGGAACGATTACGCAAGGACGTCGCGGCGGAGAGACTGAGAAGCTACGGGGGAAGCAGGGGGGTGGGGAAACGCTAAAAACTACGTTGGGGCTAGGAGTGCCGCGGGAGGGCCAAGTTGGATAAGCCGAGGGAGCAGGATCTTGCGTGGAGTCTGGTTGCCCAGGCCTGGAACCATAGCTCCCTCGGCCTAGTCTGAGCGCCTGTCCGGAGGGGTGGGCAGGGGGCTGTGCGTCACACCAGGCAGCCTGGGAACCCAACTGTTGGGCAACTGTGGTCACCTCCCGCCGCCTCCTACGCTTAGGCGACGTGTGACACGGGCTCCCTCGGGGGTCTCATGCCCCGAAAGGGCGGGGCTCCTGAGGAGACGGAGAAAGAGAGAGACCGAGTTGTTGTCCTCCTGTGATTGATTCATTTGTGGGTAGCCCTTGCCTGGTTCAGTAAAAAGCTTTTACTACCTTTCTAAGTCTTTTCCTGGAGGGCGGGGTGGAGGGTGCGGTGCCGACTCGCAACAGAAAAGCAACTCCGGGACGTTAGTAACTGTGTCGGTTTAACCTGCTGCAGTTTAGTTGACGGTTTCTTTCATAACTGTAACTGCGGGCCTAAGTTATAACCCTTTATAAGTGTGGAAGGAAACACCCCTTTCAAGCACGGTAGTGTCCTACTTCACTCTTTTTAAAAGCATTTATAAATCAAAATTCTTTTATACTTTTTTTTCCCAGTCCATTGGTCAGTCTTGACTCACTCGAGGTTAATGATAAAACTCTAATCCTAATCGCCAGTGATTGGATTTGGTGCAAAGGCCCACCTTCCAAGCCTAGTGAGTTTGAATGTGGTAGCTGCATTCCCAAAATAATTATTTTCGTTTGTGGGAAATACTCATGTTTTAGTCCACCAGCTGTTGAAACAGTTTGGTTTAAAGCCTTCAAAAAGATCTCAAAACAGAATTCCAAATATGTGTTCATTGTATGGAAGGGTATATTCACCTTTGGGAAGTAGGGAAAGGGAAATAAGTACACATGGTCTACTCGAAAAAAAATGTTTATCATGAAGTAATAAAACGTAACACTACCATAATTTGTAAAATGATCTGTGCTCAGCAATTTTTTTTAATTTTCTTTTTTCCTAGTTATTAAATAGCTGTAATGCTGGGTTGTGAAGAATAAGGTCATAACAAATACCCATTTCTGAAGTCCCTAAAAGTAGGAACTAACTACTAGTTTTTAATGTTATGCTTTGAAAATATGATAAAGGTGCCTTAAGGATAGGGGCTTCCTGTGCCTCAGACTAATTTCTTTATTGAATTACTAGAGTGGTAAGTAAAAGGAAAAAGCCCCAGAAAAACAGTAACCATTGCAGATAAAGAATTTTGTAATCAGAAGAATGATTCGGATGATAAAGACTTGAATTATATCTGTACTACATTTTATCATTATCTTACAAAAAAGAATTGTATGAATTATATATATGTTTTCTGAAAGCACATCACAGACCTTTTTAAACTGTGCCATTTGGTTGTGACATACTACACATAAACTCTATAGGCACCTTTTTGCAAAATAAGTCTTAATAAATTTGTAACAAAATATTGAAACTTTGAGATTTATATTTCTGGTAATATCATAATATAGTTTATGACTCCACAGAATTTTAGAATTACTGTTGAGAATGTGGAGAAATACAGGCTATTTGTGGGAAGTGGGAACAGTCTTGCCAGTTAAGTTTTTTAAAAGTTATTTGATGAATAAAGCAAGAGTATTTTTTTGTCCATTTGTTATCTGCACAGTTAAATTTTTAGTTTCACTTTGTTTGGACAAACTCTGTCCTTATCTCTCTCTATTGGTACTAAAAACAATAGACAGTTGATAATCTCAGCACATGACTAGCAAAAATCCTTGAAAATTAATGTCAACCAGGAAGTCTTTATTATTTCCCATTTGAGAAATTTCATATTCTTTGGAAAGCATATTATGTTTATAAAATCTAGGACAGCACTTTATGGGACCTTGATTCTGATATGCTCTGCTAGGACTAGTTACTGATGGGTATCCATAGGTGGAGATAGATTGAGAACCACTTACCGAGAATTGTGAGATGTTCAACATAAATACAATGATAACTCTTGCTTTTCTCATGAATGTTTTGGATGCCAAGATAGGATTTTAATTCCATAATTATATTCTTGTTGCCTAGAGGATTTGTGTATGAGAAGCTGCTAAAACAATCAGAACAGTATTAAAATAGCCTAGAATCTAAACCTATGTCATTATACCCCAGATCCTTCCCAAACAGAAGAATAGCTTTCCAAATATACTTAAATTTACAAAGTCCTTTATAAATAGAACCCATGAAATTCTAAGTCACCTTATAGTGAATATTACATTTTCTATTTTTTTAATCATTAAAATTCTATGACAGGAGCTCTGGTTCCCAGTGTTGAACAGGGGGCAGGAGTCAGTAACTGAGGAAATTTTTTCCTAACTATGCATGCTGGATACTCCCTTTCCTTTCCTCTTCTGATACGCATAATTTCTAGGTTCTAGATAGTGTTTAGAAATTTTTTTCTGGATTTTTCAGATATCCACCAACAGTTCGTTCACCTTGCTTATGGCCATTGTATATGGGGGTTTTACTGATAAATTCTTGAATCACAAGTTAAATTTCAAATGGAAAGTTTTTAGAGGTTATACCAAGAGGCAACTATATATAAAATCTAACCATTGATCTGGATGTAAAGATTCTACTCCTCTAATTTATTATTAGAGTAACTAATAGTTACTCTAATAATACATTAGTTACTAATGTATTATTCCTCTCCTGCAGATCCTTTAGTTGCTGTTCATTTTACCTGGTGTATGTCGTCTTCACCCTTTCTTAATCTCTACTACTTTATTTATATAAGCTCCAATTTCTCTGCGTCTTTCCCTCTAGCTCACCCTGTGGCTTCCTTCAGAATTGAAATCTAATGAAATCACTCCCCTGCCTTAAATATGTATTTTTTAAATATACTACAAATTTGCGTACATAATATTTTAATTAGTCTTTTCACAATCTTATCCCAGCGTTGCCTCCCATCATTCCTAGGAGACACATGACACTCTAGCCACACATTTCTAAAGGTCACTGGAAAGTTACCTTTAATTGTAAATGGATATAGTCCATCTATCTTATGAAGTAGTCTCTTACAGGTTTAAGTAAATCATCAAGGATTGTTGAATGTCCTGATGCAATTGTACGACACCTTATGAGACATGTCAGGCAGCTCTCCACCTCCCTGTGTATTCTGTAAGTGCAGCATGTCTTTGTATTGTAATAAAGCATTTGTTTCCATACTACACTGTGAGCCCCTTGAGTAGAAACTCTCTGTGCCCCCAGTGCACTATTGTTGGCATTTATTCAAAAAACTGCATACCAGACATTTTGCTAGGGTGGGGTTGATTGTGGGGGGATTATAATAGAGCAAAAACAGATACTTTCAAGAGTTAAAGTCTTACAGAGGAAACCATCATACTGCAAAATCATAACTGAGAAAAATGGTATGAAGAATCAATCACATGAGAATTCATAATGGAGAGCCCTAGTCAGAAGAGTCTCCAGGGGTGCCTGGGTGGCTCAGTTGGTTGAGTGTCTGACTCTTGGTTTTGGCTCAGGTCATGATTTCATGGGTCCTGGGATCAAGTCCTCTATCAGGCTCAATGCTCAGCACGGAGTCTACTTGAGATTCTCTCCCTCTCCCCCTCCCACTCATGTGCTCTCTCACAAACTCTCTCTCTAAAATAAATCTTAAAAAAAAAAAAGTCTCCAAAGGAAGTGACATTATTGGAGAACTGAAGCATTAATATGGAGTAGAAAAGCAAAAGAGAGGTAAAAGAGCTTTCCAGGTAAAAGAAATAAGATGGGCAAAAATTCTGGGCCAGAGAGATGGGGTCAGCTTACAATCCAGTTTGCCAAGGATAGGCATTTTTTACTTTCAGAGGTGCTCTGGTGTGGACTACAAGGAGCATAGAACTGCTGGAGCAGACAGAACTGAGGAAGATGAAGCTGCATAGGAGCCAGGCTCTTCAGGTCCCAAAGGCAGGTAAAGAAGTGGGTTTGGGGCACCTCAGTGGCTCAGTCAGTTAAGCGTACAACTTTTGATACCAGCTCAGGTCATGATTTCAGGGTTGTGAGATCAGGTTCCATGCTAGGCATGGAGCCTGCTTGGGATTCTCTCTCTCCCTCTGCCCCTTCCCACTCTCCTCTCTTACAAAATAATAAGTAATAAAAATTGAGTGGGTTCTTTTCTTGGAACAAAGGGAAACCTTTGAAGGATTTTAAACTGTGGTAATGAAGGATTTGCAAATTGGAAAATTTAGGCTTAAAAATTAGTGGCATGTCAAAGAAAACATAATATTCTTAAGTGAATTAGGCTAAAGGATAACTTGATGGACCAGGGTATTGTTATGGAAGAGAGAGCAGTTTTGGAAGGAAATGTCCACAGGGTTTGTTGATGCAATTGGATTCAGGATTAGGAGGAGGGAAGCTGTACATACAATGGAATGGAATGGAACTGAATGATAATAGCATTCATTTCAATGGTAATATATTTGGAGATGGGTAGGTGTGAAGATCATAAATTTGGCAATTACTGAGTTTCTGATACCTTTGAGTCATCTAAGAGTCTGGTATAGAAATCTGGAGCTGAGAAGGGAGATGGACTGAATAAAAACTGTTAAGTGTGTGGGGAGAAATTGAAGTCGTGAGTATACATGAAATAAACTTGAAAGACAGCCTAGGAGTACACAGTCAAGAACTTGAATTAATTTTTGGCTAGGTGGAAGAAGATGAGCTGGATAAGGAGTTGCAAATGTCCAGTGTGTTGTGCAATGGATAACAAAGGCAGTACTTCAAGGAAGGAGTGGTGAATAGTGTATAACACTATTGAGAATCATGTGAAATAAGGTCAGCATATCCACTGGGTTTAGTAACATGAGGAGCATCTGTTACCTTAGAACTATTTTGTTGGAATAGTAGGGGCCAGAAGTCAGATTGGAGTGGAATGTGTTAAATGAGTCATTGAGTCTAACTAAAATCATTGACTTCGACTTGGGAGGGAATATGAATTGTTGGGGGAAGGGTTGTGGATTTTTATTTGTTTAGGTGAAAGACTTCAGGTGTTTCAAAAACAATGAGAAACGTCCTTTTGAGAGAGAGGTTGATTAGAGAAGAGTCAGCAATAATTAGTTGGAAGAATTAACAATAGCTGGAAGGATTAATAGTCAGAAAAGGAAATACATTAAAAGTCTGATTTAGGAAAAAAAATAATTTTTTCAATCAGGAACTAAACACTAGATACCACTATTTATAGTTATGGGCCCCAGGCCTCTACCCATTATATGTCAGCAGCACCTGCCATTCATTGTGACAACCAAAATGTTTTCAGATATTGCCAAATGTCACCTGTGGGGCAAAATCTTCCCTTGCCCCATTAATAACCACTATTATAAAAAATAAGTGTCCTGGACTCTCCACACCATCTAAACTGTTTTGAGTCAATGCAATATTAATACAATGATGCCCATGGTTTTCCAGTGCTATAGCACAGAATTATCTTTAAGAAAAGGTGAGCTTTTAAAGAATGCATAGGCCAAGGACTCACCTTAAAACAATGGAATGCAATTTCTTGAGGTAGGGCTTGAACATTTTTATGGCAAAGCTACCCAAAATTTAATTCTAAATTTTGGCACAGTTGAGAACTTCTTAACATATTACTCCTCCCAGGAGTACATGCTTTAAAATAGATTTCTACCAACAATTTTTCAAACATTAGTAGACATATGAGGCATACATAAATTTGGGGAATAGCTCACAGAAACTCTCAAATCACACCATATGACACCAACAACAAAAAGTTATCTGGCCCCAAATGACAGTAGTGCCATTGTTGAGAAACCCTGCTATAAAGAACGGCAAGCTAAGTAGTATTCTTTAGTGAAATCTTAATGGGTAGAGTTGTGGTTTGGTAAGGGTGCTAATGAAGGAGGATCTACTCTACCCAACAACTTAACCTAAGCTCCAACTTATTTATAATTAGCAACAAAAGAACCTCAAAACACATTTGCAGAACAAAGAAATATAACTAGCACAATTGACTGATTATGTTATCTTCCTTGTTTAAAATATTTTATTTATTTAATAGAGACAGCTAGAGAGGGAACACGAGCAGGGGGAATGGGAGAGGGAGAAGCAGGCCTCCCTTGGAGTAGGGAGCCTGATGCAGGGCTTGATCCCAGGACTGTGGGATCATGACCTGAGCTGAAGGCAGTCGCTTAACCAACAGAGCCACCCAGGTGCCCCACTGTCTTTGTTTAAAAGAAAATATAGTGTAACTGAAACTCTTATTGCTGGTGGAAGTGTAAATTGGATTGGAAAATTGATGGCGTATCTATTATAGCTGAACTTATGCCTACCCTATATCAGCAACTTCTATCTCGATAAATTAATGAAGGTTTCTGCTAAAAGTCTCATATACAAAAGTTTATCGCAGTTTGATTCATTATGGCCTCAACCTGGAATAAAGTGAAGTATATCCATATAATGAAATAGTACCCATCAATTAAAAAGAATAGATTGCTACACATAATAACATGGATAGATCTCAGAGGTATTGTGTCGAGTGAAATAGACACAGAATTCATATTGCATAATTCCATTTATGTAAAATTTAAGAACGAAGCTAATTTGTGATGATAAAAGGATAGTAGCCTCTCAGGGCATAGGTATTAGATGGGGCATAAATGATGAAATGATGAAAATGTCCTTCCACATCTTCATCTGGCTGGTTATATGAGCGTATACATATGAAAGAGTTTGAACTGAACATTTCAGTTTTGTTGACTTTACTGTGTATATGCTATATCCCCATTTCTTAAAAATTAGGGAAAGAAACTGGGAAACCTAATTTTGAACTACTTGAAACCTTGTGTCTCAAGTGCTTGGTTAAATACCCAAATAGCTAGGGTTAGCTACCTAATAGATTCACTTTGTGAACAACTCCAATGCATTGTTTCATGAAAATAAATTTTGAATTTGGAGTCAGATCTGGTTTTGAACCATAGCTACATCCATTATTATGACATTGGTAAAGTCACTTATATTGGTATTTTTTGTGACTATGGAAGATCTGTGAGTTAAGAGAAATATAGAAGAATCCACTGTTGGGGCACCTGAGTGGCTCAGATGGTTAAGCATCTGCCTTCTGCTCAAGTCTTGATCTCCAGATCCTGGGATCCAGCCCCACGTCGAGCACTACGTCAGGCTCCTGGCTCGTCTGCTTCTCCTGCCTCTCCCCTTTGCTCCTGCTCTCCCTTTCTCTCCCTCCCTCCCTTTCTCTGTATCTTTCTCTTTCTCAGATGAATAAATAAAAATCTTAAAAAGAAAAATCCACTGTTTTGTTTTGATTTTAGCCTTATTTCATGATCTCCGCCACCACCGAGAAATATTCATAGACATTCAGGGGTGGGCCTCAGCAGCTGTATATGTATTAGGTAACTTAATGCCTCTGTCTTTAGGATGAACAACTATACCCTATCTGGACCAATCAAATTATCTTGAGTATTTAAAATTGGGGTTGAGAATGTTTATCAGACAGTTAATCTGTTCTGAGAAAGGAAGTTAGGTCAAGGCTACCTTATTTGGGAGCAGCGTGTGGAGAATCTGAGTTGTGTTGCAGAGTAAGAATGATCTCACATTACTGTGTCACTCAGTGTTCTAAGTGTTATAATTTTGTGAGGTTGGTACTATTATCCCCACTTTGCAGGTAAGGAAGCTCAGAAGTTTGACTAAAGTAAATATGTATTGCAGCTAAAATAAAACTCAGGTTGTCTGACTCCAGAGTCTGTGCTTTCATGAAGCAGTGCTGACATATCAGACACAGCCATAAGAGCTGCCTTGGTTCCTGATAGGTTTCCATTTCTTGATCTCAGTCTCTTGAGAAGGTTGAGTTTGCTTCCTATCTTTGAATTATTTATCATAGTTTATCCTTATAATAAAATTTCATGTCTTTGCTTAAGCTAGCTTAAGTGGGTTTCTGCCAATTGCAACTGGAAGAGTATTTCTCCAGTTCAACTGTGAATGGGATTGAAAGTAACAAACCTCAGAGAAACTGAAGCTGGCTGAATCAAGGTGGAATAGCAGGCAGTAAAGACTTTCCTGCCCTAAAATGGGAACTTGTTAGCTTCTGTTATACAATTGTGAACGTTTTACCCAGGCTTTCTCCAATAGTATCTTAGAACTCAGAGTATATATTCACTGAAGTGAGGCATTATAGAATTTTTTAGCTACATATTAAAAAAAAAGTCACATGAATTGGTTACTATATGTAGAGTTTTTTAAAAGTATGTTCAAAAAAAGTTCTGAACAAAGTTCCCAGATGAAAGTCAATTGCACCAAATTTGTCCATTTATGCCAAATTTAGCAGATTTGACAATTATTGAAGCCAATTTGCCTTTGGTCTGAGAATATATAAACAGATCAAGAAGTTAGTCAAGGGAGGGGTGCCTGGGTGACTCAGTTGTTTAAGCATCCCACTCTTGATTTTGGCTCAGGTCACGATCTCAGGGTTGTAAGATTGAGCCCCACTGGGTGTGGAGTCTGCTTAAAATTCTCTCTCTCCCTCTGCTCCTCCCCACCAAAAAAAGAAATTAGTCAAGGGATTTATTGAATTGCAACATATTTTTTTTTGCCACCTTGTTTCTCACACTGAAGTTTTACATTTGCATTCCAGAGTGAAATTTTAGTAATAGCAATAGGACTCTCAAGAAGGAGCAAAATGATATCAAGACATTCCAATTTCTCAGTTCCCTCCAAAACATTTTTCACTGCTCATCCCCTTCACAAAAGTGTGATGATCCTTTACATTGTCTATCAATAGCTACTAAGATTGGAATGCACTATATGTGTGGGAATATTACTAAATGACAAACTGCAAGCTGCCATGCACACTTTTTCTCTTGTTTGCTTTGAGGCTAAAGCAGAGGACAATGAGGATGAACAGAGTCCCAGCTGTTGCTAAGAAACAGAAGTTCAGAAGAATTGACAACTTAAGGAGAAACCTGACCCACTAAGTTCTTCAGCATTAGCTAAATACAAAACAAATCTCCCTAAAAGAAAATTCTCAGGCAGTCCTCCACAGTAAGGCAGTTGCATGTCATAAACCCCAAAATAGTCTCAGACCACAGACTATTTCAATGCCTCAAGCACCTCTTATTCTCCAGTACAAAAGAATCTGCACCAGCCAGAAGTGGGTACCCTTGTCCCAGATGAAGAACCTTAGTGTCCTTTGTCATGAGTGGCCCTGGAAGATTGTAAAAGAGAATCCAAATTGGGTGCACCCAGATTTCCTAATAACTGACTAGGAAGTGGGTCCATTAGCTCATGCCTTATAAGATTTCAGGGGCCTATTATTTACTATCACACTCCTGCTGGATATAATATATAATTTAGTTAAACTAATTCAATTTGTATTGAGTCTACATATTGCAGAATTAATTCAAGTATTTCTTCGGTGCTTTTTATATGCCTATCCTTGGAGTAGGGGCATGGAAAACGTGTTAAAATGGACAAGGGGCTTTCTCACTTGGAGTTGCCATTCTACTTTGGAGGAGGGAAAGAAGAGAGATCATTAAGGAAATAAGGTTACAAATTGGGATGGGTTTTGTAGGGGAAAGGTGAAGTAATGTCAGAGAAAGTAAAAAGGAGACAAATGGAAAGAGCAATGGGGTGGTCAGAGAAGACTTCTTCAAGCTGTAACTGGTAGAATGAGGTTGTGCCTATTGTAGGAAGAACCATGGGAAGAGCAGGAAGGAGAACAAGTGCAAAGACCCTAAGGTAAGAAGGGGTTTGTTATATGTGAAGAACCTAAGGAGGCAAGTATAGCTGAAGCATAGTGTAGAAGTTAAGTTGATATTGGATGTCAAAAAAACATTCAAGGAACCTCCTTAGATCCAGAGCCTTGTGGTCTATGGAAAGCACTGGGGTTTAATTCCAAACACAAGAAGATGCTGTTGAAAGGCTTTACCCCAAAGAATAGCATAATCTGATTTACTTTCTAAAAGATTGTTGTAGCTGCTATATAGAAAATGGATAATAGTAGGAAAAGGGAAAGCGGCTCTCTCTAGCTCTCCACATAAAAAGCTATTCTAATATATAATAGTTGTTAGGATTAGAGGAGTAGCTTTGAAATGTAGAGAAGAAGGAATTTAGATTAATTTGGGATGTAAGAGTGACGACAATTGAGTTGCGGTCATCATTTGCTATACATTATCTAAATATATCAATAAATAACAAACAAGTATATTGTTTGAAAATGTGGAGATAAATATCAAAGAGCTAGAAATGTTGAAGGTATTTGAGAGTGGAGAGGGCTGGGAGAGAAATATTTTTTTTCTATAAACATTCAATGTAATTTTTAAATAAAAATTGGTGTGTGTGTGTGTGTGTGTATAAAACCTTTGCTGTCAGTACGCCTGGGTAGGTCAGTGGGTTAAGCGTCTGCCTTCGGCTCAGGTCATGATCCCAGGGTCCAGGGTTCGAGTCCCACATCGGGCTCCGTGCTCAGTGAGGAGCCTGCTTCTCCCTCTGCCTGCCATCCCCCATGCTTGTGCACGTGCGCTCTCTCTCTCTCTCTGACACATAAATAAATAAAATGTTAAAAAAAAAACCTTTGCTGTGAAAAGGTTAGAGAGGTGTGGTAATAGATGGAATAAGTCAATGAAGTGTTTCTTTTTAGTTGAAAATACTGATGTCTGTTGGTAGACTGGCATGAATAATAAGCAGAGAATGAAAATTTGATGATGTGTAGTAGACAAATGTAATAACTGAAGAAGCAAAACTGAGAAGAAGAAAAAATATAGGTGTCAGGAGTTACAAGTGCCCATGAGAGGGAAAATAATACTATTTCAATTTTAACAGAAAAGAAGGCTGAGAAGACGAGTAGAGATGCAGAGAGGTTTGGATATCTATGGAATGAAAATGAAGTAAATCTTCTCTGATGATTTCTGTATTCACAATGAATTACATAGGGAGTAGGATTGTCAGCTGAAAATGAGAATGAAGGAGTCTGAGGTAACGGAAAAAAAAATATGACATTTCTACCTCAGAGAATATAAAGATGAACTTCCTAGGGAAGCATAGAAGGACAGCCAGGTTGGCTTAGGTGTTCGCTTGTGGTCTGGGGTCATGAATTTAAAGAGAAATGAGTCAGCTAATTGTATTACTTCTTTATTAAGTTCCTTGGGTCTCTGCACAAAGGAACAAATACTTGAATTCAAGCAGGTTTGAGATTTTGTGAAATGAGTTCAACAGAGGGAGATGGGAGCCAAGGCACTTGATTGTACTTCAGAAGGAATAATTATATGATGAAACATGAATTCCAATCTGGGTAAATGTGGGAGTGAATACAGATAATTAAAAAGTAGTGGGAGTGGAGGAGGGTATCAATGAACTGGAGGTCTGTAAGAAGCTAAAGACTTACTGCCAAGCTAAAGTGAGCTGGACAGATAGGAGGTGGTGGGTGGACCAAATAGGATCTTCAAAATTGATATTTCACAGGTAGTACAGTTACCAGTGCTTACATGGTCCAGGGTTAGTCCAGGATATGAATTGAGGTTGGTGATGGTCTGTGGAGATGATGAAGGTTAAAGAAGTAAGTCTTTTCCAGTTCCATGGTAAGGAGTTTGGAAGTCTCCCCTCTATGCTAGCAGACTGTAAAATCAGAAACTCTTCTTGGATCAGTAAGAGAAGGGAGACAACACAGAACAGACCTCTGCTCCCAAGACTGGCAAGACAAGCGAATACACAGAGTCATGGTTTACCTGAGTGGAGACAAGCAGAAAACACTGTGGGAACAAGACCAGATTAGGAAAATCTGAACTGTAATTGATGAATTTCTGGAGGATTTGTGTAAACAACTCTGAGTTAAAAACTTCAGGGGACCCAGTCATAGAAGGGTAAGATTCACAAATATTGTGAGATTTACCTTCAAGAGCTTGACTAGGTTCCCACAATAAATATCTGACACAAATCCCCTTGTGCTTTCTGCAGGGAGAGGGGAGAAGAACCATTCAGAAATATTCCAGACCATTCTGTTCTTCCTGCTGGGCTATTTTCAAAGCCTAAATGACCTAGGGGAAGGGAAATATCCAACTCCTATCCACTCTAGTTATGCTGTCCTACAGTATCAGAACCAGACATGGCAGAGTTTTGGGAATTATCAGTCAAAGAGTTTAAAACAACTATGACTAATATACTCTGAACAATAATGGATAAAGTAGGCAGCATGCAAGAACAGATGAGCAATGTAAGCTGAGAGATGGAAATCCTAAGAAAGAAATAGAAAATTCTACAGATTTAAAAACAAATAAAAACAAAAACACTGTAACAGAAAAGAACTGGAAGACTGTGCTTTTGGATGGGTCATCAACATATATTCTGAAAGTCCCTGAGAATGACCACATATAGTGTTGGAAAGGGGAAATATGATAGTAAACTGGAAAATAATGTTGTCAATAAATAAAAGAATGACTAGAAGTGAACAGCTGTACAGGACTTGACCAGCTGATCCAGCTGATCACATCAGCTTCAAATGAGTTTATATTCCTGGAGACAAGAAGGACATGCCCCTAATCCTGACCCTGAGATTCACTATATAGGGGCAAAGAAAGTCATCAGTTGAAAAGAATATAGTTGAGTCATTAATTTAAGACAGCCTAGACTCATTTAATGCTAAGAATGTAGTTCCTAATTTGATAAGGACACATTCTATTCAGCAACTGTATGTGAAACATCTATGTATTGTGTTATTTGTTTTAGATGTTTGAGATACAATAATCGACAAGAAAGCCAAGTCTCTGCATTTTTTTTTTTGAATTTATATTCCTGTATGGGGAGCCAGAAAGTAAACATATGTTATATCTGGTAGTGGTAAGGGCTATGAAGAAAATATATGTATGTTACATATTTACATAGAGGGTGATGGGGATGGTCTTTTAAACAAGGTCACAGAGAGCTTTTCTGATAAGGTCATAGACATGTGAGCCAAAAACTGAATAAAGTGAAGAAGAGACACTTGCAGATACTTGGCAGGGACAGGGGCATTCTATGTAGAAGGAAGAATGAGAACAAAAGCCCTAAGGCTAGAGGGTACTTATTATGTTTATGACACAGCAAGGAATCTAATTTGAGTTCAGTGGAGTGAGCACTCACATACTAATTATTTGTTTGTTTATACTAATTTTTGTATTAACACTGAGGAAGTAAAAGTGCTCATTTAGCTAGAAGCTTCTCTATCTCTTTTCATATTTTAAATTCTCCATAGATCTTAATTTTTCAACTTGAAATGTGAAGTATTTAGAGATTTGGCATCACATAATAAGGCATAAATACTTTATTTAAAAAAATTAAAAATCAATTTGATTTTGTGGTTTCTTAATATTAGTTATTGTTGTGGATCACCGATTTTTCTCCTGTGATGAGTTAAGATCACTTTAATTAGAGGAATGTAAGTAAAAGTTACATGAAATTATCATTTTATATATGTCACTAACAAAACTTCCAGAGGAGATGGTAGGTGAGCCTACATGATTCATCTGAAATAAGTGAATAAGAGAAATGAGTGCAAGGACTTTGTCGAAGTTTGTTGTTCTCTGGGTCTTAGTAGTTAAATGAACATCTAGTCATTAATAAATAAAGCTGATTGAACATTTTCAAAACAATTCAAGCTTAAAAAAAAAACATAGGCTGAAGAGTACAGTCTAGTAGAACTGCTATGGGGAAGAGTGTGGCAGCCAGTATCCTGCTGATTTTCATACTTCCATTTTGGCTCCATCCCCCACCCTCCTCTTAAATCAACTCTTAACAAAGAATCCAGGGGGTGTCTTTAAAAACGTAAAGCAAATCCTATTGCTCCACTGTTTCACACCCTTTCAGAGAAATCCAGCCTTCTTTCTATGGTCTTCCAAGAGCCTGTATGACCTGACTTCAGTCTAGCTCTGCAGTGTTACCCCATCATTCTCCCCCCTACTCATTCTGTCCCAGTCACTTGGCCTCCTTTCTGTTCACAAGCCTGACAAATTCTTTTCCACTCACAGGCTTTTGCTCTGGTTATTTCTAGGCCTGGAATGCTTCTCTCAGCTCTTCTCATGCAGGCTATTCGTCATCCTTTAGGTCTCAGGTCAGATGTCACTTCCTCAGAGAGGCCCTCGAAACAGCATTCTCTAACGAGGCTTTCCTCAGTTACTTTTTCTAGTTCCCTTGTTTATTTTCTTCATAAAAATAGCGATTAGGATTTACGTTTACCTCATTTGACTTGTCTTACTTGCCTCTTGTTTTGCCCCCTACTAGAAGGTAAGCTCCCTGGTAAATTGATCAGATGAAACATTTGGAAAAGTTTAGGGATATGTTAAAAGTAGATTTTGTAGGATTTTTAAAAGCAATTAAAAATTACAGGTAAAACATAAATGTTCTACAGAAAGGAAATAAAATTATAGTACCCTATTGCCAGCTTTTTTCATGGTTATCATGAAGTTAAGTATGATTTACCTAAATATGGTGATGTGATTCTCTTGGAGTGGTAGGGGTGGACGTGGTATGTGAGTGCTAAATGCCTACAGTGGAAGTTGGCATTGTTTGTCCAACATCCATTCCACCTTTTCCTCATTGCATAGCGGCCATGTAGACCACTCTAGAGGTCAGCCTGATTAAATTGATTAGTGCAATCCGATTGCCCTTGCCAATCTAATAAATCTGTGGATGGGCAGTTCTGAGCCAATAAATCCATGGCATTCCCTAGGTTATAGGGAATGGCTAGGAATGAACATATGACCTAATTTGTAGTAAAGATCTATAAGGAGGGGATGCCTGGGTGGCTCAGTCCTTAAGCGTCTGCCTTCGGCTCAGGTCATGATCCCAGGGTCCTGGAATCGAGTCCCGCATCGGGCTCCCTGCTTGGTGGGGAGTCTGCTTCTCCCTCTGCATGCTTCTCTCCCTGCTTGTGCTCTCTCTCTCTCTCTAATAAATAAATAAAATCTTTAAAAAAAAAAACACAGCACAGTTCTTATTTCTTAAATGAGGTGGGATTGGCATTCCTAGAAGTTGAGGCATCCTATCTGACAAAATCCTACTTTCTCTTAACAACAAGTGAAGAGACATTATCTAAAATATATAAATGAAGAAATAAATAGCTTTCAGTATATATATATATATTTTAAAAATATTTTATTTATTTATTTGACAGAGAGAGAGAGGGTACAAGCAGGGGAAAAGGGAGAAGCAGGCTCTCCGTGGAGCAGGGAGCCCAATGTAGGGCTCTGATCCCAGGACCCTGGGATCATGACCTGAGCCAAAGGCAGACACTTAACTAAGTGAGCCACCCAGCACCCCCAAGTTTAGAATTTTAATTGAGTCCATTTTAAAAAATGATTTCTTTAATTACTGTTTAATATGGGCAGTTTAAAAATCAAAGTATTTGTTGTTCTAGATGTAGAGAATGGTAATAGAGGAGTGGGGTACATAGAATGGACATAGAAAGAAAGGAAGTCGGGGTCTTAAGGATAAGAAGTTCAAAGTCCCATCTTTTTTTAAATTTATTTGAGAGAGAGAGAGAGAGAATGAGTGGGGGGAGGGGCAGAGGGAGAGGGAGAAGCAGACTCCCTGCTGAGTAGGGAGCAGGACTCAAGGCTTGATCCCAGGACCGCTGAGATCACAACACAAGCAGATGTTTAACCAGCTGAGCCACGCAGGCGCCCCTCGTCTTTTTTTTTTAATTCCCCAGTGGGTAATATCTAAAATATATGTACTATGTTACAGAGGTATTGAATAACCAAAAATAAATAAATAAATAATGCTTGTTTGTTAAGATAGATTTCTTAAAACAAAATGGACATTTTATACATATGGCCCATTTCTGAGCAGTAAGAATATCGGCTTTTCTTTTTCTTAGATTGATATTGATAGTATGTTTTCTCTAAATAATATTATGGCCCCATGTTCCACTTGTAAAATCTTTTCCTGTTTCAATGTGAAGCAAATTTATTGCTCCCCAATAGATTTTCACAGTGCTCTTATGTTCACTCTGCATAAAATTCTAGATAAATATTTGATACTTTTCTCCCCTTACTACAAATTCATTTTGCAACTTTTCTCATCCAGATTTCAAATGTCATCTGACATATATTTCAGTGGAGTGTTTCAGGATCTTCCACAACCACTTAATCTTTATACAGGATAAATAGTTGGAGACACATTGAGTAATTTTTTCACTACAGAAAAGTGCCCATGTGAGGGGAAAGTAGTGGCTGAAATCCAGCCTGTGTCCACTTGCTATGTACTCTGGAATTTGCTGCCAGCAAGAAAGGGCACATTTTATAATTCACACGGAGTTTCTATAGGTATTATTGGTGACCAAGGTTGGAAAGGGAAACAAAAACAGCAATAAGAGAGGGTTATAGAATATCTAATCAATTTCAACCAAGATTTTTGGAGCATTCTCTGAGTGTTAGGCCCTGAGATCACAGAAATGAGGAAATCATTGGGCCCATAATGAATAGGGGGATCACAAGTCTGTTGAGTACCCCAGTTTGTATATTTTTTCCCATTGTCTCATTTGGTTAGTGTCCCCTTTTGCTCTTAAATATGTACCAGTATGGATAGTAAATTATGTAGTAACTCTAAAAAAAGAAGGAAAAATTAATTCTAGACTGAGTGGCATGACAGGAGGATTGGTGGGGGAAAGGGCACAGGTAGAAATATGACTGAAAACATAGGGACTCTGAGCTGGTGAAGGGACACACCACCTTTAAGGAGTTTTGAGTTGTTATTTTTCTTATTTTTTTTTAAGGTGTTATTTATTTATTTATTTATTTGTCAGAGAGAGAGAGAGCGCAAAAGCACGAGTGGCAGGCAGAGGGAGAGGGAGAAGCAGATTCCCTGCTGAGCAAGGAGCCCGATGCGGGGCTCGATCCCAGGACCCCAGGATCATGACCTGAGCTGAAGGCAGACGCTCAACTGACTGAGCCACCCAGGTGCCCTTAAGGAGTTTTTATTTGTCACGAGAGCAGTGAGAACTAATAATGGTTTAGGAGTAGGGAAGTGGTAAGATCAGATCTGTTTAGTGTTGGAAAGATCTAAAGTACATTTCCCTACCACTGCCTTCCCCCCCTGCCACCTCCCACCATATACACATACATGGGACTAGGAAGAAGGAGAAGAGGATCATGTCCTTTCTGAGTATAAACACACTCATAACTGAGCTCCACTTAATCTTCAATCCACTGTAACTCCTTGGAATGAATAACCCACCCTCTCCATCCCCTCTGTAAAACACACTGACTGCTGTCATCAACATGCTGACCTTTTACATGCTTATATGTGGTAAGCTACTCTAGTGCAACATACATTTCTGCTTCTCTAAGTTGAATTGCATATTTTAAATTATGTATTTATTAATGTTAGTTGTACTCATTGCTGCAGTTATGTAATTGAAAAAAATTCACAAACTAATGAACTAAGAAGACAATAGTTTCTGTGAAAATTCTGTGGAAAGATTTTGAAAAACTGAAAGTCAACTGGCTAGGAATATTCAGATAAGGGTATATATGAAACAGCTGTAAAAAAAAAAAAGTAAAATAGCATAAACATCCAGAAGATTCTGTGCTCAGTTTGCTTTATCATATACTGGGTCACCGAAGCCATATTAATATGCTCTAGTAAACAGACAGGCCAAGTCTGGCCTGCAGTCAAAGCTACTAACTACTTGGTTGGGCTTACAGTAGTATATGATCATTCTCCAGGATTCATCCAGTTTTTGCAGGGGGCAGACAGATGATAGGGACCTAGGATAGGGACCATGTATTAGGGTGTTCAAGAGAAACAGACTAATAGGATATACATACAAAGAGATTTATTTTAAGGAATTGGCTCATGCTTTAGAGACTACTAAGAAGTCCCAAGATCTACACTTAACAAGCTGGAGACCCAGGAAAGCTAATGATACAGTTTCAGTCCAAAGCCCTGAGAACTAGAAGAGCTAATGATGTAAGTTCCAGTCTGAGTCTGAATCCAAAGGCAGGAGAAGACTGATGTCCTAACTCTAAGATAGTTAGGCAGAGAGAAAATTATCCCTCACTTAGCCTTATTTGTTCTGTTCAGGCCCTCAAAGATTGGAGTGGCACTCATCTCCACCATCCATACCCAAAATATGATATACTGTTTTGTTGTTGTTGCTGTTTGGTCGGAAGTACACTGGGCATTAGTGTCCAAGACTTCTATTTAGTCTTCCCCCACTGTAACAGCTTTTACTTAAGAGCTAAAACCCAATATGTGGATTACTCCAACTGCCAAGTATGTCAGTTGCAATTATAACCTTTAGGGATTGAAGAAATGAGCACTAGTTGTTTCCATGGACCCAGTGTACTCACTGTGAGTCCAAATTTGTCCAGGACGACATTTATTATCTGGACTTTATGTATTACAAATCTTAAGGGGGAGGTCAAGATAATACTCTGGGTCTCTAAGTATCAATGTCAACTCACTCCCCATGTCTAATTTTCCCTGAAATGTCTGGATATTTCCTTTTCCTCAGTGTTCAGTCACCTGAGAAAATGGCCTAGGTCCCTTTGCAGGAGGGACTAGAAGAATCATTACAATATATATTTGCCATAGTGTTGCGGAGTCCTTTCCTCTAGGACCTGATTACACCTCCTGGGTCTAAAAATTAGCTCCGATCTGGGAACTGGGCAAGGGATCATGGCACTTTTTACTGTAGTGACCATGCTCTGTCTCCTCATTCATTCTTCCTTTCCTTGATTACATATGTTTGGCCGTATCCTTGTTGCCTGCCCATCAGTTTTTTTCTCCTAGGGACACTTAGTTCTAGAAAACATCTCCACAACTCTTTGCAGGTTGAACTCCCTTGGCCATCATGCTGATTTTTTCAGTCATTAGGATAACTGTGATTATGCTGACCTCTGGTATTAAGTTCTGTCTTCTGGATCTACTATGCATCTGGGCCCCATCATTCCCATTGCTATTAATAAGCCAAGTTCTATGGTAGTATCACCTACAGTAAGCTCTGGCCTTTAGAAGTGAGCTGTCACTGAACTTCTTCATGAGGGTGGTGCCTCTCTTACCAGGGCATGCCCATTGGTTTTGGTGAATGGTGTATCCTCTGATCCCTCTCATGGAACATAATCTTCCATATGGGCTTCTGGCCTCACGTAATATATCTACTTCTCTGATCTTTTAAATCTTTCCCTCCACTGTCTGCCAGGCAATTCAGGCATTTCTACATCTCTCAGCATAGGCCATTACTTTCTCTAGACTTCTAGGAACCATGCTAGCAGGAGATTTACACCATCCCCTGGGACCCTGCCAGGGTGTGAAATCCCATATCCCAAGAATGCCACCAAGTCAATAAGCTTACCCTTATCTACTCTCATGTTCTAGCTCTCTTGATCAAGCACTCTGAAAATCTGGCCACGTATTCCCCTGTTTCCTGTCAGTATATGCTGACTAGTTCTTGCTGCTTTTTTGGAGTATAGAGCAGGCCTAGCATATTCTGACTATGCTGTGTCTTAACCCTAGTTATTGGCGTGGCAGCCATGAGAGAAGGTGGGCTAAGTTTCCTAGAGAGCCCTCTTCTGTTCAGAAGCACTCACTGTAGTGACTTTCTGCCTGAGGGGAGTGCTAGCTTTTTTTTTTTTTTTAATTTTTTAAAAAAGATTTTATTTATTTATTTGACAGAGTGAGGGAGAGAGAGAGAAAGAGAGCCCAAGCAGGGAAAGCAGGAGGAGGCTCCTTGCTCAGCAAGGAGCCCAAGGACCCTGAGAAGGCAGACTTTTAATCGCTTAACTGCTTAATCAACTGAGCTGCCCAGGAGTCCCAGGAATGCTAGCTTTTAATCAGAAAGTGAGCAACTTCTGTAGGTTCTGAGTGTTCACCGGAGTCTCTCAGGACCAGAATCTTTGGGGGCATCCATGCAGCTGTCCATATTCCCTGGTGTTCAAGCTTTTTCTGTTTTCTCAGGGCAGGAGGTAAGGGTGTCTTTGGAAGCCACTAGGAAAGTAGTGAGTTTTCACTTAGTTAACTGCTCTCTGGTTTTCATTAACCTGTAGGCCTCAGTGCGACTAAATAATAGCCAGCTAATAATAGCTTGTATCTATTGTTCATACACGTACACACACTTTTGAATTGTCCCTGCCATGGCATTCCTCTGCTTCAGAATAGTCTCCATAGTGACAACTGGTGAATGTTTTTATAACTGGGCCCCCACACAGTACCAGAGACGATCCATGCCCCAGATACCACATGTGGTGAGGTTCATTGACAGTGGGATGGTTCTGATCCAGTTTCCCAAACCCCATCTTACTGACTTCTCAGACTGCTCCTTTGATCAAGTGTCTCATTTGGGGTGTTCCAAGAAGCAGAAGATGACATAAAGTTAGTTGTACAGGAAGTCTTGGAAAAAAGATAAAGGGAAAGAAAGCAGGATTGGGAAAGAAAGGGTTCAAATCTGACAGAAGCTCAGCCAACACAGTGTGGAGCTCTGGAGCAAATATTGCCTGTTGGGGAAATCCTACACTGGGCAAAGATGGCGGGGCTCTAGTACCATCACCATGCTCAGTCATTGGCTGAGCAGGAGAGGTGGCCTCAGTTGGAATGCTGTATCAAAACTTGAAAATGCTGCAGGTAGAGGCAGTTCCCTTAATGGTGTTAATTGCAGCTGAATTGCAAGTTCTGTCTTGACGGGAGATGGAAGTAGTACACTTCCATGGCTGTCCTGCTGATTTAGCCTGGAAAGGCGTAGGGGTACCAGCAACTAGTAGCTGAAGAACTTGATCAAGGGGATGGGAAGGAAGGCTGAAACACGGACGGCTGATTGAAAGCTGCTGAAGAAGCAATTACAACACTACGTCTCCCCAAGTCTGTATCATTAGGCAAAGACCAACTGCAAAATGGAGTGTTACTGGAACCCAGTTATGCCTATCTGTTTACATGTTGCCCATGGCTGCTTTCTTGCTACAATGCAAGAGTTGAGCAAATTGAAATATTACCTGGCACTATACAGAAAAACCTGCTGACTTCTGATCTCTTAAGGTTATTTACATCTATATATTGCTACAGTGGAAAAAATAAAAATTGTTGTGCCGTGGCATATCTCTCCCCAGATCTGCATTCGGAGAAATCACAGTGATAGCTTGAAGTTGGCTGTGGTGGGAGAATTTTTACCATAGAAATAAGCAAATGCTGCAATTCAGAGCTTTCCCTTTTTGGAGAGCTGCTTGCTAAACATTGACCAGCAGTATTTCTTGCTTCATGGTAGGTGCTGTGGACTGAATTGTGTCTTCCCAAAATACATATATTGAAGTCCTAACTCCCCATCCCTCAGAATGTGACTGCATTTGGAGACAAGGTTTTGAAAGAGGTAATGAAGCTAATCCAATGTGACTGGTGTCTTCATTAAAAAAGAAATTTGGAAACAGGTACAAAAGGAAGACCATGTGAGGACTCAGGGGAAAAAACAGCCATGAACAAACCAAGGATTGAGGCTCCAGAAGAAATCAACCCTGCTGACACCTTGATCTTGGACTATTTTCTAAGCCACACAATCTGTGATACTTCGTTTGGGAAAACTAATATAGTAAGTGACTCAAGAAAGTGTCAAAGTTTACAGAACACTTACTGAAATGATTTTCAAATAGCATCGATCTCTTGAGTGGCTGCACTCCTCTCTTTTTACCACCAGATTCAGCTGGGCACTCCAGGTGCTAGATCAGCCTTTTGTACTCCTGGAAGACCAGTTCCCTTAGGAAACAAATACTATATTTGTACTATTCTAGTATTAGAGTATATATTTGAGTAGGCTATTAGGCAAAGCATTTTTATGACTCCTTTAGGCATAATTAGACTTTAAAACCTTTAAAAGTACTTTTAAAAATCGAGTGTTCTTGGGAAGATGCTAAGCTATTTTCAATTCAGATTAATACTACAGAAACTATAGTCAGAAATCTGTTTTTTGATGTAGATTTGCATTCAATTAATAAATACAATCATCTACGCACGTGTATTTCTTTTCTATAGTTTCAGTACCTAAATATGAGGTCAGTAAATGAAAAATGTTTTCCTTTTTAGACTTTCAAATATGTACAATATATTTTTAAATTCTGCTGGCATGAAAAAGGAGCAATTCCTAAAACACACCATTTACTAAGAAACCTCTTAAGTGTTTAGGTGGTGTTGAGCAGTTTTCTACACAAAATATTCACACTGTGTGCAGTAATAGGTTCATACCTCCTCTGGACAATATGGAGTACTTTAGCCATTTCCAAAATTTTTTTATTTTTATTTTAATTCCAGTTAACATACAGTGTTTCAGATGTATGATATAGTAATTTAATACTTCCATTCATCATCCTGGGCTCATCACAAGTGCATTCCTAATCCCTATTACCTATTTAACCCATCTCCCCACCCATCTCCCTTCTGGTAACCATCAATTTGTTCTCTATAGTTGAGGATCTGTTTTTTGGTTTGCCTCTCTGTCTCTCTTTTTTTGCCCCTTCACTCATTTGTTTTGTTTCTTAAATTCCTTAAATCATATAGTATTTGTCTTTCCCTGACTGACTTATTTCACTTAGCATAATACCCTCTAGCTCCACTGATGTTGTTGCAAATGGCAAGATTTCTTTTTTATGGCTGAATAATATTCCATATTATACACACACACACACACACACACACACACACACCCCACATCTTCTTTATCCATTCATCAGTTGATAGACTCGGGCTGTTTCCATAGTTTGCCTATTGTAGATAGTGCTGCTATAAATATTGGGGTGCATGTATCCCTTTGAATTAGTATTTTTATATTCTTTGGGTAAATACCTAGTAATGCAATTGTTAGATTTTGTGATGGTTCCATTTTTAAATTTTTGAGGAATCTTGATAGTGTTTTCCATAGTGGCTGCACCAGTTTGCATTCCTACCAATTTTTCCCCTTTTTCCATATCCCCACCAACACCTGTTGTTTCTTCTGTTGTTGTTTTTAGTGATTCTGACAGGTGTGAGGTTATATTTCATTGTAGTTTTGATTTGGATTTCCTTGATGATGAGTGATATTGAACATCTGTTCATGAGTCTGCTAGCCATCTGTATGTCTTCTTTGGAAAAATGTCTATTCATGTCTTCCGCCCATTTTTAAATTGGATTATTCGTTTTCTTGGGTGTTGAGCATTTCCAAAATTTTAAATGTATTTATTTTTTAGCAGTGAAGCTATCTTTAAACAAAAGTTTGTTTAGAAATGTATGCAAAGAAGTAAAAGTAGAGATGCTAAAATTGAAGTTAGGGAGGGCTACAGAGGCTCTTAGACTCAGTCATTCCTCTGTCATCCCAGAAGTCACATAGGCTCCTCCCCAGAATCCTGGGCCCTGAGAAGTACAGTTTGGAAAGTGTTATAGAGAAACAAGCACTAGGAAAGAATTTGAAAGTTTTGCTCTGAGTTTGTGACTTTGAACTGGTCATTAACCTTCTCTGGTCTTTGGTTCCCTGATTTGTACAGTGAAGATAAAAGATGTAGATGATCTCTAAGGCATCTTTCAGCTCTAAAATTCTATGATCTCCAGTTCTACATGGTTATAAACCATTTCACATCTATCCAGGTGATACCAGGGATTTAATCTAAGTTCATGAGCAAGCCAGACTATGCCAAAGGGGAAACAATTCTTAACTGCAACTCTGCATTATCTTTAACTCTGGAAGCATATTTCATTTTTTGCATTGGCTAAATTCATCTCTGGTCAGGAACGAAAAATTATTCCAAACTTGCCTGATTTATCTGGCATAGGTAAAGAATGTTCATGTTGTAATTTGAAAACTCTGTTAGTTCATGAATATCAAATTGACCAGAAACCTGGCACATAGTAGGCATTCAATAAATAGTTGTCCCTTGTGACTTAGCTAAAAACCACTGAATTTTATACTTTAAAGGAGTGAATTTTATGGGATGTGAGTTACATGTCAATTTAAAAAATTGTTGAGTGAATGAAATGTTGCATTTTGAATGTAGAAGAAAGGGAATTCATGTTGCAATTTTAAAATGTTGATTCTGATGTTCAGAATAAAACAACAAGAACCAAAAAAATAAAACAATACAAAATAAAAACAGGAAATTTAAATCAAATACCCAATAGCAACTTTAGTTGTCAGGAGACATTAAAGATATGTGGGATATACCCTTAAACTTTGAGATTTTGGCAAGCATATTTTTAATAGAAATTTCCTTGCTGCTTTTTCAGAGGCAAAATAATGACCAGATCAGCTGTGTTCCTTTATGACATTTAAAAATGTTCCTATGCTTTGTAAGTAAAACAGTGACTTTTAATGACATGAATTCATGATGCTTCATATGTTGCATATTATTTCCTTGGATCAATTAATGCAATGATAGTCATGGACTTTTTTATTACCTATAAAAATTTGTAATGTTTGATTAAACTCAACATGAATGCAGCATTTTTTTGAGGATTTTTAAAAATTTATTTATTTTTTTAATTCCAGTATAATTAATATACAGTATTATATTAGTTTCAAGTGTACTATATAGTGATTCCAACAATTCTATACATTGCTCTGTGTTCATTGTGATAAGTATACTTTTTTTAATTTTATTTTGTTATGTTAGTCACCATACATTACATCATTAGTTTTTGATGTAGTGTTCCATGATTCGTTGTTTGCGTGTAACACCCAGTGCTCCATTCAATAGTGCCCTCCTTAATACCCATCACCAAGCTAACCCATCCCCCCACCTCCCTCCCCTCTAAAACCCTCAGTTTGTTTCTCAGAGTCCATAGTCTCTCATGGTTCCTCTTCCCCTCCAATTTCCACCCTTCATTTTTCCCTTCCTACTATCTTCTTTTTTTTTTTTAACATATAATGTTTTGTTTGTTTCAGAGGTACAGGTCTGTGATTCATCAGTCTTAAACAATTCACAGCGCTCTCCATAGCACATACCCTCCCCAATGTCTATCATTCAGCCACCTCATCCCTCCAACCCCCCACCACTCCAGCATCTTCAGTTGGTTTCCTGAGATTAAGAATTCCTCATATCAGTGAGATCATTTGATACTTGTCTTTTTCTGATTGACTTATTTCACTTAGCATAATACTGCTAGTTCGATCCACGTTGTTGCAAATGGCAAGATTTCATGTTTATTTTTGATGGCTGCCTAATATTCCATTATATATATATACCACATCTTCTTTATCCATTCATCTGTCGATGAACATCTTGGCACTTTCCATAGTTTGGCTACTGTGGACATTGCTGCTATAAAAATTGGGGTGCACATACCCATTTGGATCACTACATTTGTATCTTTAGGGTAAATACCCAGTAGTGCAGTGGCTGGGTCATAGGGTAGCTCTGTTTTCAACTTTTTGAGGAACCTCCGTACTGTTTTCCAGACTGGCTGCACCAGCTTGCATTCCCACCAACAGTGTAGGAGGGTTCCCCTTTCTTCACATCCTCACCAACATCTGTTGTTTCCTGACTTGTTAATTTTAGCCATTCTGGCTGGTGTGAGGTGGTATCTCATTGAGGTTTTGATTTGGAGTTCCCTGATGCCGAGTGATGTTGAGCACTTTTTCATGTGTCTGTTGGCCATTTGGATGTCTTCTTTGGAAAAATGTCTGTTCATGTCGTCTGTCCATTTCTTGATTGTATTCTTTGTTCTTTGGGGGTAGAGTTTGATGAGTTCTTTATAGATTTTGGATACTAGCCCTTTATCTGATATGCCATTTGCAAATATCTTCTCCCATTCTGTCAGTTGTCTTTTGGTTTTGTTAACTGTTTACTTTGCTGTGCAAAAGCTGTTTATCTTAATGAAGTCCTAACGTTCATTTTTGCCCTTGCTTCCCTTGCCTTTGGCGATGTGTCTAGGAAGAGGTTGCTGCCTGTGTTCTCCTCAAGGATTTTGAGGGATTCCTGTCTCACATTTAGGTCTTTCATCCATTTTGAGTCTATTTTTGTGTGTGGTGTAAGGAAATGGTCCAGTTTCATTCTTCTGCACGTGGCTGTCCAATTTTCCCAACACCATTTGTTGAAGAGGCTGTCTTTTTTCCATTGGACATTCTTTCCTGCTTTGTCAAAGATTAGTTGACCATAGAGTTGAGGGTCCATTCCTGGGCTCTCGATTCTGTTCCATTGATCTATGTGTCTCTTTTTGTGCCAGTACCATACTGTCTTGATGATGACAGCTTTGTAATAGAGCTGGAAGTCTGGAATTGTGATGCCACCAGCTTTGCATTTCTTTTTCACCATTCCTCTGGCTATTTGGAGTCTTTTCTGGTTCCATACAAATTTTAGGATTATTTGTTCCATTTCTTTGAAAAAAGTGGATGGTATTTTGATAGGGATTGCATTATGTGTAAATTGCTCTAGGTAGCATTGACAGCTTCACAATATTTTTTCTTCCAATCCATGAGCATGAAATGTTTTCCCATTTCTTTGTGCCTTCCTCAATTTCTTTCATAAGTATTGTATAGTTTTCTGAGTACAGATTCTTTACCTCTTCAGTTAGATTTATTCCTAGGTATCTTATGGTTTTGGGTGCAATTGTAAATGGGATCGACTCCTTAATTTCTCTTTCTTCTGTCTTGTTGTTGGTGTATAGGAATGCCACTGGTTTCTGTGCACTGATTTTATATCCCACCACTTTACTGAATTCCTGTATGAATTCTAGCAGTTTGGGTGGAGTCTTTTGGGTTTTCCACATAAAGTATCATATCATCTGCAAAGAGTGAGAGTTTGACTTCTTCTTTGCCAATTCGGATGCCTTTTATTTCTTTTTGTTGTCTGATTGCTGTGGCTAGGACTTCTAGTACTGTGTTGAATAGCAGTGGTGATAGTGGACATGCTGCCATGTTCCTGACCTTAGGGGAAAACTCTTAGTTTTTCCGCATTTAGAATGATATTCGCTGTGGGTTTTTCATGGATGGCTTCTATGATATTGAGGTATGTACCCTCTATCCCTATACTCTGAAGAGTTTTGATCAAGAAAGGATGCTGTACTTTGTCAAATGCTTTTTCTGCATCTATTGAGAGGATCATATGGTTCTTGTTCTTTCTTTTATTCATGTATTGTATCACATTGATTGATTTGTGGATGTTGAACCAACCTTGCAGTCCAGGAATAAATCCCACTTGGTCGCGGTGCGTAATCCTTTTAATGTACTGTTGGATCCTATTGGCTAGTATTTTGGTGAGAATTTTTGAAACCATGTTCATCAGGGATATTGGTTTGTAATTCTCCTTTTTGATGGGGTCTTTGTCTGGTTTTGGGATCAAGGTAATGCTAGCCTTATAAAACGAGTTTGGAAGTTTTCCTTCCATTTCTATTTTTTTTGGAACAGTTTCAGAAGAATAGGTATTAATTCTTCTTTAAACGTTTGGTAGAATTCCCCTGGGAAGCCATTTGGCCCTGGGCTCTTGTTTTTTGGGAGATTTTTGATAACTGCTTCAATTTCCTAGCGGTTATGGGTCTGTTCAGGTTTTCTATTTCTTCCTGGTTCAGTTTTGGTAGTTGGTACATCTCTAGGAATGCGTCCATTTCTTCCAGATTATCTAATTTTCTGGCATATAGTTACTCATAATATATTCTTAAAATTGTATTTCTTTGGTGTTGGTTGTGATCTCTCCTCTTTCATTCATGATTTTATTTATTTGAGTCATTTCTCTTTTCTTTTTGATGAGTCTGGCCAGGGGTTTATCAATCTTGTTAATTCTTTCAAAGAACCAGCTCCAATTTCGTTGATCTGTTCTACTGTTCTTTTGGTTTCTATTTGAATGCCGTATTTTAATATATTTCCTCCTTTCTGAGTAAGTGAATTTTTGCAGGGAGAGGTGTTAAGAATTTTATAAGTTAGTTTAAAATAAAAAATGCTTCATATTTGTTTTACTTCTTTTTTTCCAGTTTTATTGAAAAATAATTGACACACATTATTGTATAAGTTTAAGGCATACAGAATGATCGTTTGATTTACATATATTTTGAAATGATTACAATAGGTTAGCTAACATCAATTTCCTCATATAGATACAATAAAAAGAAAAAAAAAGAAAAGTTTTTCTCCTTGTGATGAATTCTTAGGATTTACTATAACGATTTTTCTTTATATCATACAGCAGTATTAGCTACAGTCATCGTGTTGTACATTACATCCCTAGTATATGTTTGTCTTATAACTAGAAGTTTGTATCTTTTGACCAACTTCCTCCAATTTCCCCTCCCCCAATCTCTGTTAACCACAAGTCTGATCTCTTTTTCTATGAGTTTGGGGTTTTTGGCTTTTGGTTTTGGTTTTGGGTTTTGTTTTTAAGATTCCACATACAAGTGAGAATGTACAATATTTATTTTTCTGTGTCTGACTTATTTTACTTAGCATAATGCCTTCAAAGTTCATCTATGTTGTCACAAAACAAATGGTAGGATTTCCTTGTTGTTTTGTTTTGTTTTGTTTTGCTTTTAATGGCTGAGTGATATTCAACTGTGTGTGTTTGGGTGGGGGTAACTGCTTTATCCACTCATCCACTGATGGACACTTAGATTGTTTCCATATCTTGGCTATTGTAAATAATGCTGCTGTGAACATGGAGGTGCACATATCTTTTCTAGTTTGTTTTCATTACCTTTAGATATAGACCCAAAAGTGGAATTACTGCATCATATGGTAGTTCTGTTTTTAATTTCTTGAGGATCCTCCATATTGTTTTCCATAATGACTGTACTAATTTATAATCCCACCAACAGTGCACAAGTGTTCCTTTTCTCCACATCCATGCCAGCATTTCTTTTTTTTTTTTAAAGATTTTGTTTATTTATTTGACAGAGAGAGAGAGCACAACTAGGCAGAGAGGCAGGCAGAGGGAGAGGGAGAAGCAGGCTCTCCACTGAGCAGGGAGCCCGATGCGGGACTCGATACCAGAACTCTGGGATCATGACCTGAGCCAGAGGCAGCCGCTTAACCGACTGAGCCACCCCGGTGCCCATGCCGGCATCTCTTGTTTCTTGTTTTTTCGATGATGGCCATTCTAACAGGCATGCGGTGATATCTCATGGTGATCATAATTTTCATTTCACAAATGACTAGTGATATTGTGTATACTTTCATATACCTGTTAGTACCTTTCACATGTCTTCTGGTTTATTTCTTATCTTCACCATATAATTAACAGGAGAGGGCAGTAATAGACTGCTTTCAAGAATTCTATAGCTTAACATATATTTCAGAGGCAAAATCCTATAATTCTGCTTTTAAAATGCTTCCTTTGGTAATATGTGCTATGTGTTCTTTAAATTCATTACTAATGAATCACTTAAACCTCTCATGTATCTCTTAGAGTGTGAAGGCTCCTTACTAATTGTCTGACCCCCTCATTTTATAGGTAAGAAGATGAAAGCCTAAAGAGCTTATGTGATACATCTAAGACTACCTAACCACTTGATGGCAGAATTTATTTAATTTTGTCCTTAATACCACAACAAACCATTTGTTTAGGTTGTGTCCATGAAATGGAAACTAATTTTGAACTTCGCAGTGGATTCTGAAGAGATCTGAAGAAATTTAGGCTTGAATAAGATCAGGTTTACCCCCAGAATTACTTAATAGTTCAAAAAAATGAGTCAAAAATTATTAATTTATGGGCGCCTGGGTGGCTCAGTTGGTTGGGTGGCTGCCTTCGGCTCGGGTCATGATCCTGGAGTCCCAGGATCAAGTCCCGCATTGGGCTCCCCACTCGGTGGGGTATCTGCTTCTCCTTCTGACCCTCTCCCCTCTCATGCTCTCTCTCTCAAATAAATAAATAAAATAAAATATAATCTCTGAATTCACAAATAAATCTGATGCCTCTTCCTGATCCTATTCCTCATTTTCATTGACTATATTTCTATTAGTATGTTAATATTTTTATACATCTGAATTCTTTACAAAGGATTTTAGACAACCCAGAAACATATTTTTACAAAGCAGAAAAGCTTTGAGCTTGCTTTGCACTACAGTATTAAGTTTGGATGATATATAAAAATCATTATCTATTAAATCCCAGGTCTGTACTGCTTTGCTCGACTAGATGCTTTTTCTATTATGCAGCCAGTGAAAACTCTGCATTGCCCTGTTCATGGTGCATTTGGGCCCTTCCCTCCTCTGAACTATCATTCCTGCCTCCCCCCCCCCCAAAAAAGCTAAAACACTGGATAGATTGTGTGCACATAACCTCCAGACACCAGAGTCCTGGCCAGAGTCTGGCCCTCACTGTCTTGGGGTGCTGCTGAGAGGTCCAAGTGAACCAAAGCAGAAACAGTGTAAGTGCCTTCAAAAAAATCATTACAGCATATTATATCTATATGTTGGTCAAAAACTATTCTTAGCAGGAACTTTGATAGACTTTGAAAATTTCTGGCAAAAATTATATTTGTTATCATATAGGGAGCTCTAAGTAATATAACACAGTTCCCGATTTGATGCTACAGCATGAGCAAACTGTAAAGATCAGGGCATAAAGTAGACATTTTTATTGACTATTTCTCTTAGAGAAGAGATAAGCTCCCCCAACCTGGGTTTTCCCACCCAGGTTTATGCTGTTTCCACCTCTCGGATATGAGTTGGAAAATTGTTCTTACTAGTAGCTTCTCAACAACAGTAGGTATAGTCAGTCAGTTTACCAACATATTTGCTATATCACCAAAATGCTTCTGTCATCAGTAATCATTTTTTATTATACACTCACTGATGAACCAGAGAATCACTAAATACACAAAGGTGCACATGCGCACACACACACACACACACACACACACACACGCCTATCAAGATATAAACAAGAATCTTAGTGGATGCTGTGCTGTGACACTCATATTTCAGCCTCTTTAGGACTGAGACATCCATGCTCACATCCACCTAGAGTGTTGGCTGCTGACTGCTCATAGCTACATTCTTCTCTTGAAATTCCTCTTGATGTAAAGAACATCCTGCATCAAATTTACACTCCCTCTGTCACTCTGGGGAGCTTCTCTGAGGGGGCTTCAGAGCTCACATGGGTCAACTGAGGCCTGTGTTACAACTGCATCACAGTTCAAATTCTCCCTCTGCCCAATCTTATTTCTCTTAATGGCTCACTGAAGATCTTGTTTCTGAGAGGAACCCCCACCCCCAACAGGCCTCCTACATGCAGATCTCAGAATCTCAGGGTCTGTTTCCTAGGATCCCACCCCATAATAGTATACATATATGTATATATGGAACTAGGGGAGAGAAAGGAAGAAATCTGAATTAATCTGAGGTGATTAATTTTAGCTATCACATGTGGCATAATCATGAGTGAAGGACAAGAAAACAAGGCTTGGATATCAAATTCATTTTCTGAAATACCACTGCTCCTATTTTATCTATATTCTTTTTATTGGATGATCTTCCATTTATCCCTAAATGTTAAACTACCTCATCCTTACATGCTTCACTCTTTTCTCTCTATGATTCCATGAGCAATCTTTACATTCAAATTATTCCTGTGAAATTCATTAGTACTTACAAATGGATTCCTAAATCTTTAGTTCCAACTCTCATTTCTTTTCTGAGATTTACATGAGAATTTCCAAAGGCCTTTTTGACCTCTCAACTTGAATTTTCTACAGACAATTCAAATTCATTATGTTCAAAACTAAACTCATAAAGTGAACAAAACTGCTCCCCCATAGTCTCCATTCCTTTTTAATATGATCAATCACTCTTCCCAGTTCCTCAAAGTAGATTACCTTAATCATTGTTATTCTTCCTTAAGAGCTTACTAACAATTCATCACCAAGTCTTAAAGATTCTAATAAAAAATGTGTCTAAAATCTACTTTTTCCTCCACTTTATTCAGGCCCTCACTTTTTTCCTTCTTTTTTTTTTTTTGCCCCAAAGCCCATCTATATATCCAATTTTACTTCTTTAGCCATCTGCCCATTTTCGCTTTCAATCCTGTACCTTATAATCAGTCTAATTTACCACGTGTCATTTAACTATAGGCCTAGATAAGAGACTACCCAGTGGTGTTTGCAGAAACCATTCTGGACCCACTTCCCTGTTTCTGGTCCATTTCTTAGACATACCCTGAGTCCTCATTCCATCGTTTCCACTTCCTAAAGTTGGCATTTGTGTGTAAATTCTGGCTCTTAATTCTTGAATCTTGGGGTTCTGACTTGCCTTTTTTTTTATTCTGGACCTCTGTAGGTAATGTAGTTACCATAGTCATTCTCATGCTCGAAGGTCTGCCTCCCAGGGTAGCTTAAAGCTTAATCCCTGTGTGGGGACAATAGACATTCTGCTGCTAACTGTTGATTCTAGGAACATACTTTTCTTAAAGATATGTGAAAAATACACTTTAAATGAGCATTTTTTTTTTCAACAATTTTTTTGTTTTTTTAAGCACATGCTATATGCTAGATGCTGTCTGGCTACTAACGATATAGTGGTCAACAGAAACTCATATTCTAGTGTTAAGGGATAAGTGTATGCGTTGAAGCCCAAAGATAAGGGAGGGTGAAGGAGGGGAATGCTGACCATAATATTTATATCTACCCACCTGGCTGAACTAGTTCATTAAAAAGAGAAACTGCTTGTCCTGCAGGTACCAGCAGCTTCTCACACAGCTGTTCTAGGGATCTGCAAGCCAATATTGCTTCATCTCTTCAGACATGTCTTGGGGTCAAGGAGAAAAAATGCCTTTCTTGCTTAAGCAACTGCAAATCCACATGGAAACCTAAGGCACATTTAATAGGATGATAGTTTGTAATATAATACTGATACAACTTAGTGCTTTTTTGCAGCCTTCCTCCCCCTGGGTTTGAAGCTTATTACACAAAAGGAGCTGGAGGCTGTTATACAAAAGAAGCTACCCCAAAAAAGACATTGATGAGCTTTAGACTCAAAAGCTGACTTTCTTTCTTTTTTTTTTTTTTTTTAAAGCTGACTTTCTTGACCTCTCTAGGAAGATAATTGTCTTGCAAACCTGGAGAGTGAAAAGGTTTTCCTAAACTCCTTTTAGTTGCATTTAACCTATCAAAAGCTAGGCCTGATAGCTACTGGGCTTTCAAGGCACCACTAACCACAACAGGAAACATTGTGTTATGACCCAGTTCAAATGTACGTATTATATTCATTATATATATGTGTGTGTGTGTGTGTGTGTGTGTGTGTGTGTGTGTATAGTATAAATATGAGAGCTGAAACAAAACTGTTACATAAAAAATTCTTACTGCTTGCAATGTATTTTGATATACTTTATCCACTACAATTTCATTTCTTTTTAATACACTATACACAATGCACTGAACTGAAATCAGAGTTAAAAACAAACAAAAAAACTAGCCTCGTGGTTTTTCAAAAAGGAGGATTCAATTAGGAAAAGGAGAGTGGCTAAGTCAGCTTCTGGGGGGAATGGCAGGGGTTGGGGCAATGCTTAAGGGAGAGAATCAGAAGGATCAGAGTATCCAAATTCTTGGTGTCCAGTAGAATTGATCAGAAGGAAAATATCTTCTGTTGGAGGATGGAATTACATTAATGTAGGTTATAAAAAACAAAATGTATAAAGTCACTGAATTCAGGGGAAAGTATAAGGTCACCAAGACATTCTGAAAAATAGATAAGGAGGAGGCAAGTGCAGAATGTTTACATTCTTATGATGATAAGCACAGGATGAGCTAAAACCACAAATGGAGTTTGACCAAAGAACAGGCTCTAACTAATTTATGCTGTATAAGGCACCACTCCTGATGTCCTGAACAATGGAGTCCATCTTCATGATCATGATATTTTAATAGGAAAATACAGTAACAAAATGAAGTAATTGTGAGACAGAGGTAGAGCAACCTGTGGTCTAGTTATTGTCACCTTGGGGAAAAATTAGGGAGCAACTGGAAGGTAAGGGGAAGACAAATTGTGGAAGAAAGATGAGAACATAAAAATGATAAACTTGGGTTATGCAAAAAAATGTACAGACTTGCATGCACAGAAAATACTTAGGTGCCTTAGACGTGTTATATTTAACTGAGAAGATTGTGTTCACTATGGATAATAGAAGTTTGTGTCTCTGCATTACCTCATTAGTGTGTCCTGTTCTATACCTTTGAGGCAACAAGTAGATTTGGCTGAGGTTTTCCTGGGCTGGATTAAGTTTAGATTTTTTTTTTGTCCCTTCGTGCTTCCCATAAGCAAGTGGGGGCTCACAGGGAAGACCAGATAGGTTGTAGAAAATGAAAAGACTTCATTGTTTTTATATGTCTGAGAATAGTGAATAAATGTGTGACCCTATCCCTATGATCTTTGCTCAGCTGTCATCTTTATGCGGGCCTTCTCTGACCATGCTGTTTATAATTGTACCCTCAACTACTTCTTATTTTCCTATTCTGCTTTACTTTTCTATATAGTGTTTTTCAGAAACAATTATGTGTGTGTATGAATGGTATAATGAACTGCCATGTTTCCATCACCCAGCTTTAATAATTATCAATATTTTACCGGTATTATTTAACCTATACTCCCACTACTTTTATTTCTGGTGTATTTTAAAGTAAATCTCAGACATTATAGCATTCCCTTCCATAATGTACGTTTTACTTACTATGTTTAATGTCTGTCCTACCTTACTAGAATGTGAGCTAGATAAGGGCAGTAGTTTTTATCTGCTCTAATCACAGAAACATTCCCAGCACCTAAGAAAAGTTTCCTGGCACATAATAAGTGCTCAGTAAATATTTTTCTACTCCCTGCTCAGCAGGGAGTCTGCTTCTGCCTCACCCTCTGCTTCACCCCCCACATCCACTCTTTCAAATAAATAAATAAAATTTAAAAATAAATAAATAAATATTTTTCTAATGAATGAATATGGAACTTAAAAAGCAATAGTTTTAGTCTTTTGCTAATTAGGCATAGGTAAATGCGTAATTTTATTTAGATAACCTGGCATTTTCCAATTGGTGAATTGTGTGGGGGTTTCTGGCCATCTTCTAGACGTTTGAAATGTCCAGCTTACCCTAACAGAACATTTAGCACATCTGTTTTGGAAAGTGTAAATGTAGAACTTAGGTTCTTCTAACAGCAACTGGCCTGAAACTGGCCCACACTTAGGGCTTAGATCAGGAGGACCTCAAGAGAGAGCTGACTAGGAAGCTGGCCCAGACTGTGAATCCACTAGTTGGCCACAACTGACAATAACTGAGACAACTAGGCAGAAACAGCAAGTGGAGATTATGCCTTTTAGTGTCTGGTAGTGAGCCAGACACAGCCCCAGTCAGGTCCTAAACTAGACAAAAACATCATCCTCCATCATTCAAATGAGGAAGTACCAACATGAGTCTTAATTGTACTCTCATGCTGATGTTACTTTTAGAAATTTCAGTGCTCTTTCTTTAAATACAATGCCCTCGGTGGGTGGGGGGATGGGGTAATTGAATGATGGGCTTTATTTATTTACTTGTTTGTTTATTTATTTATTTTATTACGTTATGTTAGTCACTATACAGTGATGGACTTTAAAGAGGGCACCTGATGTGATGAGCACTGGGTGTTGTATGCAACTGATGAATTATTGACCTTTACATCTGAAACTAATGATGTAATATATGTTGGCTAATTGAATTTTGAATTTTAAAAAAGGGAAAAAATACAATGCCCTATACTATAGCACTACTCAGTTATCTCTCTTTGGGATTTGGAAATTCTAGAAGACTTTCTTTATTCACTCCAACCCCCTAGGCCATCTGCAAAATCATCACCCTAGATTGGTAAAATACTTGAATCTTTTCAAAGACCACATCACAGTCTTGGTAGATGCATTCACCAAAATGGCAGGACTTACTCTCTTTACTGAACCTCCAGTTACCCTAGTCATTGTCATATGATTTATTAAGAAAAACTGCCTAACACTGATATCATATCATTGAGCCCATTTCTCCTCATGCAGCAGTCACTGCTCAAAGTTCTATGTCTCTGTATCCACTTGTGCATCATCCACCATCTTAGACCAATTACTGTACCAACTATGTTTTAGATTATTTCCTATGCTATATACTATGCAGACCCAAGGCATAATCTACTACAGTATAATTTTCGAAAAGTGTATTGTTCTACCCATTCAGCTAATCACAACATTCATGCCATCAAAGCTTCCATCCCTATTTCCCCATATCCTGTCCTCCCAAGAACAAGCCCTAATGGTTACTTGGATGAGCTGCTCAAGGAAACCTACGGGATCCCTGCTTCTCTTGGACATTTAATGTTTTAGCTTGGCCACCATGTTCTCCTTTCTTATGGTAAAGACATCAGATTTTTTTTAAAGGCATTGCTTCTTTCTCATTGCCAATTCACTTTATTAGTTTAGGACTGATCCTCCCCCAGCTTTGATCCAGGAGTGATTATGTGATCCAGTTGGAGAATCACATTAGCCTAGCCACAGTGCTTGGGCCATAGATAACTACACAATAGACGACATGAAGATAATTTCTGAGCTATATTTGAAATTGTTGGGGGGCAGAAAAATCTCTCTTTACAACAGATTTAAACCAATATTAAAAATCTTGAGCTGTTGGTGACAATTTTGCTACTGTGTGTGGAAACCCTGCCTAAGGAGAGCCTATCTGAGATTGAAATTAATGCAGAGGAAGGTAGAATCAAGGTATGGCTAGATAATATTAATTGAACAATTACTATGTGTTAATTAACCATATAACTAATCATTTAGTCTATGATAACCTTTAGAGGCAGGGTAAATGTTTATCATCCCCAATCTAGAGATGAAGTAAATGAGGCTAAATGTCTTGCCCAAAGTTTCACAGCTAGTGGTAAAGCTGAGACTTGAACCTAGACAATCTGGATCTAGAACTTGTGTTCATTACCAGTATGTTACAGTGGGAATTAGCTATTGCTAACAAATACATAGACTTTAGAAACAAGGAAAGAGAAACCCAGTTGTTTATCTTTGAGTTCCTAAATCCAGTCATGCCTGAAATCATAAGCTTGTTGATTTTTTTCAATTAAAGAGATTTCTCTCCCCTTCCTATCTCTTCTTCAGAAGGTGGTTTGAATTTTAAAACTGGAAAACCTCATTAATATACTCTCCAATAGGGAAGGAGCAATATAAAGTATATAGAAACCTATACCATACATCAAAGCAGACAGACCGCATGGGAAACCCTGGATGGTTTTCCCTAATGTACAGGCATTTACACTTGCACTTGTTTCAGGGTAATTCATAAGGTTCTTTAAGATAATTCATCAAGTGAACCAACCACTTAGTATCCCCCCCCCATATTTACCCCTGTTTATTTATGTTATCTTTTATTTCTTCATACCAAACCTGGCTAACATACACACTGCTCTACATCTAGGACCTATAGCTTCAGCTGGGGAATCTGACTACATGGTGAAAGTAGTGCCTTGGTAACCTAGTATGCTGCAATTAGCCTCATATCAAGATTGCCTCTGAATATATATGCCACATTTTCCTTAGGTCATTCCAAAGAAACTTTGACTGAGCCCTATTTGGCAGAAGGGACCTGAGTCATATGTAGTGTCCATTTCAACTCTGTAGCCTTAAATAATCCCAGCACATCCACAAAGGTGCATGACTTGCCCTTGTTCACTTGTTCTTTTTCTGTGTCTGCTTTGATCCTGTCCTTAATTGACTCCTGATTCTTCGAAACACCTCTTATTTATCCTCCCAAAGAAATCCAATGATTTCTTAATCAGTAATACAAAGCATATTAACCATAAAGGAAAAGATCAGCAAATATTGACAAAGTGGATGATATTAAAATTAGGAAGTTTTGTTCATCAAAAGCTACCATAAGAGAGTGAAAAGGTAAGCTATAAATAGGAAAAAAAAAACATTTGCAATGCATGTAATAAAGAAACCCTACAAATTAATGAGAAAGTTAACAACAGTAAAAAGAACAAGAAACTTGAATAGACATGTCATAAGATATAATATCAAAGTTTTCAATAAATATATGAAAAGGTACTCAACATCATTAGTCAATAGGAAAATGAAAATTAAAACTCTAATGAGTTAACATTAGCCAGTGACCAGAATGGTTAAATTAAAAATATCAATACTAATAGTTGATGTGGATTTGGATACCATGTGTTGGTATTGTTCTAGAACTCTCAGGCCCTTTAGTAGAAGTATAATTTCAGTCTTACATGTATACCCAAGAGAAATACACACACTTAAACGTCAAAACTACACTGGAAATTCATAACAGTATTACTTACTATGACTACAAACAGGAAGCAATCTAGATGGAATTAGAATGGATAAATAAAAGAAAACTTGTTGTGTGTATATATGTATTTATATAGAATGGAATACTATGCAACCTTAAAAAAAAGAAAATTCTGCAACTTATGACAACATGAATCTTGAGAACATTATGCTAAGTGAAATAAACTAGATACAGTAAGACAAGTACTTTATGATTTCACTTATATGAAGTATCTAAAATTGTTAAATTCATAAAGATTGGGATGGTGTTTACCAGAGGCTGAATAGAAAGGGAAATGGTGAGTTATTAATCAACAGGCATAAACTCTAGAGATCTGCTGTACACCATTGTACTTATAGTCAGAAATAATACATTATACACTTAAAATTTGTTAAAAGGATAGATCTTATGTTAAGTGTTCTTACCACAATAAGTAATAATAAATGGATAAATAATGGGTAGCACATTCATAAAATGGAAGGGAAAGTGGACATACTTTATTTTCACTTACACATTATGGAGGAATTGCACAAATATAATGTTGGCTGAAATAAACCAGACATAATATAACTGCATGGTTCTGTTAATATAAACTTCAGAAACTAAATTTCAGAAGTTAAAATAGTGGTTACCTTTGAAGATGAGAGAGCTGATAGCTCCATCTTGCTCCAGAACACTTCTGGTAACATATATACTAACATGGCTAACTGCCTAGTGGGTAATTCGACCTTCTACGCCAAGTCCTGCTCTAGAACACCGACAGGTTCCCCATTCTGTCCACCTGATTCGCCAGGGGACGTGCTGGTGGGACTATGCTCCAACAATAGTTGACAACTCAAATTTTCCCAGATGCCCCATGTATATGAGTACCTATTTGTTCATACTGTTTCCTCTGCCTATCATAGAATTCCCCCTTCTCTCCCAGCTGAGAAACCAATACTTGTGATTCAAAACCTAGATGGTACTATCTAAAGCACAGAAAGAGGCAAAAAGGTATTAGAGTCAAACCCATGTTTGACTTTTGGCTTGCCACTTTCAAGTTGTGTGCACTTGGCTATCATTTGACTTTTTAGCTTTATTTTCATATCTATGAGATGAGAATAAGGATATTTAGTTCACAGGCTATTTGGGGGAAATATAAGATGATACGGTAGGAGCTCATTATATATTATTTTTCTTTACTTTCCTTTTTTCTTGCAGTATTACTTGCTTTTTGCTATGTACTCCTCTAGTACCCACTTGGAATAATTTGAAGCCATTAGCTAAAAAAATGTATTTAATATAGCTGAACTTGGTACTAGGAGTGAGGGTTACAAAAATGAGTAAGATGTAATTGACCAAGAAATTACTACTTTGGTTAGCAATAGGTTATTGATTGAAAAAATGATCTAATGTAATAATTTTAGGAAAAGTAATAAGGCCATTAGTACAGAAGAGACTGAGGTTTAGAGATAGAGAGAAAATAATTAGGAATCTACAGTAGTCATGCTGATCCAAAGATATCAGTAACTAGCACAATAGAATGTGTGAAAGGAAATCGGAAAAGAGAAATAATATGTGACACATTAAGATGGAAGAAGCATTAGAAACATTTTTTTCTAGTAGATATTGTACATAAAAATAATACAGTGGGAAGCTATTCTGAAGCCTCACAGTTAGGAATAGTAAATTTGTTCATTCTGAAAACAAAACCTATCAGTATTTTATGAATATAACTGTATATGCTTCCATTGGGTAGATGAAAAGAATTGTGAATATTCAAAAACAAACAAACCCCCACACTATAATAAGACTAAAATTCATCAAATGGATTCTAGATAGTCACATTAAACATAAGTTTTGTGAAACTTATGATGAGAATTCTGTTACTGTTTTGTCAGAAAAAGGAGATCTTATCTTGAAAGGAAGAAAATAAGATGCTGGAGAACATGGAATGGAAATTGTTACTGCGAAGCAGGAAGACTACCCATGTTGCAACTGTTAGAGAACCATTTTGATGCTCCATGGCTTCAAGGATTACTGACTCTGTAAAGGGACATAAATCTTGAAAATATACAAAACTTGAAATTTGTTGCTATAATTACAAGCTTGTTTAAATGACAAAGTTTTACTCTGACATTTAAATAAAACCTCTAATATGCAATTTGCTTAAGATATACTTTGTTGCATATTATATTATATACTATAATATAAACTTTCACTGTAGCAATGGAATGTAAGGTATAAAGACATTTCTGAACAACAGAAGTAAACTGATTCCTTTAAGGTTAAATGTGAACTGCTTGGAGGAAAAAAAAAAAACAATGAAAAGGACATATTAAAAGAAGGCCCTGAAGTGGTCTGGGAAGATATATCACAAAACAGTGTTTCATAGAGCAGATCAAATAGTGATGCTGCTAATGTTATTAAGCACTGAACTAAGATTCCTAAATAGAGACTAAATGTCTGTGATATTAAAAGTAAATTACATATTTACAATTGTGGATATATAAAAAAGCCAGTGTTGAAAAAATGCTTCCGGAAGAATCAGAGCTTGCCAAAGATCAAAACTAATTCTAGAGTTTTCATCAGTGACAGATATGTGGGAGTTTGTTCTGAAGTAACAGAGTAATCATAATGGGGAAGATAGATTCAGGAGAAATTAAAAAAAAATTCCTAAAGTAAAATCATAAGAAATCACAATAACTATTTAATAAGAACCAATATTCTAAGTATTAAATTCCTGGATATTGCTCATCTGGAAGGAGAATATAGAACATTATTTTTATGCTTACACAAATGTTTGGAGTATAACTTCATCCCGAACAATATTAGCACCTTGAACATTTGTTATTTATAATCTTGGGTAATTTGCTTATGAATTTACATTGTGCTTTGGGAGTAACCTAAAACCAAGCACCATTCCTGAATCGTTAAGGTATCATATATCATACTTGAGGAAGGTATAAGCAAACCCAGTCTAGAAACAGTGAAGGAATGTGGGAAATGAAGCCAGAAGTGAGTTCATGAAGAATTATTGACAAACTTGGGGTTTGGTAAATGCAGAACATATTGGACTAAATGATTTCTTATTTCACTCATAACTCCAGAATTCTGTGATTTTAAGCATCAGAAGATAGTAGTCTTTTCTTGTATTGAAAACTGTGATTCTTTGTATTAATTTGTAATGTTAGCTGCTCTAATAGTTAAACATCAAATTTCAGTGACTTAACATAGTGCATTTATTTCTCATTCTTTCAATAGTCCCATTTTGGTAGCCCTGGTGTGGAGGCCTTTCAGGTATTTTTGGGGGGAGCCCAGACTTTGCCCTATTCTAGGTCCTCCAAGACCTCTTTGATCAGGTAGCAGATCAAAGACCTTATGGGAAGTTTTTTTTGTGTGTGTGTGTTTCAGGCTAATTGTGGCTTATGTCATTTATGCCCATATTTCTTTGGCTAGAACTCAATCTTATCACACATTTAATTGCAACAGAAGATGGGAAATATCATCTCTCTGTGTGCTTGGAGAAGATATGAGTAGATGTAGATGGTGTCTACCCTACTTTTTGAGATAGGCAACAATTTTAGAGAATATTGAGTTATGGCCTTAAGTAAGAAAATTTCACAAGAAAAGATCTAGCAAATTTCCCTTGGTCTCTATTGTTGATTCCTCTGTTAAAAGTACTTTTGATTTCTCCTTCATAGCCACTGGCTGGTAATAAGGTTAGAGTATTTCTTTTAGAACAAGTTTCACACAATCCATCTGGTAGACAGTGGTGAGAGAACCTGGATATGGTGATCCTAAGATGTAACAAAGATACCAACAGGAACTGCCTCTTCCTTGCTTACTGCATCCCCATATGCTCAATTTGTTTTAATTTGTGTCATCCAAGATGCACAACACAGATCTTCCACATGAAAATTGACTCACGCTCAATTATTAGTGCAAAATCTGGGCTTCATTTGAGCTATTGTAGAGGACAAGGAAGAATGGTTTGCATGCCACGGTTCATATTCTTGCTGTACATCACCGATTTCTTGTTCTTTCTTCTATCATGCCCATAGGGGTTTATTCTCTCTGGCCCTTCTCTCATATATCCATCAACTTAGCTCACTTTTCTTCCCCTTTCAAATATTCCCCCAAAGCACAAACTCCTCTGCTTCTATTATGAAGAGTTGCTTTCCCTTCCTTTGAAGTGTTCATGCCAGCTAATCCCCAGACTTTCAGGATCCCAGCTCCATCCTTTGGCTTTAAGAAAAGTATTTTCCAAATAAAAATAGCTCTCTCTCAATAAAAGGAATTTTCACATTTGCTCCTAAGATAATACAAATCTTTCCACCTTTACAATGAGTCTGTATTTTGTAAAAACTGAACTTGAACTGAGTATGTTTTGGTATACAATTGAGGACCAAAGGATTGTAATGTCTGGGGCTGAGCATTGCCTTGAATAAAAGATAATTTGTTGATTAGAATTAACCTGTCCACCACCACTTGGTATTGCAGCATGGCTCTGGGACAATTAACACAGAGGGATGCCCTTCAAAGACATTAGAGGGTCAAAAGAGGTTTTAGCAGTGCCTTGGACTTCTCGGTCAATGAGTGACCTGAGGGAAATGGGAGACAACGTAACAAAACACTGATCTCAAATTGAGTCCTTGGTTCAGGAATCCTCATTACATATGGTGCCATGTGGGTGCTCTGGAGTTCTTTCAATCGTACTAGGTATAAAAGTAAACTGCTTGTTGGCAAGGAGTAACATTTATGAAGTTGGAGGATGCCCCGGGAAAGGACTTTCTTCAATTAATCTTTTCAGACACAGCATCAACTTCCTAAGACATAAAATTTGATATCCAAACATTGGAAGAACAGAGTTCATGAATATTTATGCCTAAGCATGGATTCTGCTGAGAGCTGCAGCCTGTGTGTGTGGGCATGTCTTTGGTTGGTACCATAATCCCATCTCTGGGGTGTGCTATGACCCACAAATTAAGGTAGAAACTGGTTGACATAACTCCTGTTCTGTTATTGCATGTGCCTATCTGGGAATAGTTGAATTTTCCCAGAGCATTTGTAAATCCAGGTCATGGTAGATTCCCAAGCATTAGAAATCACATCTGTTGTGGTCTAGGACAACAAGCCCAGAATGAACATGCCTAAGTCCTGTTCTACTCAAGGTAAAAACCACTGAGAACATATCATGGGAATTCTTTATTTGTGGGTCATAGCACACATAGCCTGTCACATAGAAAATGCTATATAATGTTCGCTAATGTAGTAGGCAAAGCTAGGTTTTAGTAATATACATTCTTTTCCCCTTCCTGACACATGAAAGACTACTCCTCAGCTCCTTCACTGTTTAATAGAGCCGTGCGACTAGACTTGATGCAGGAAGTATGAGAAGTGATGCATGTCACTTTCAGGCAGAGTTAGTGAAAAGGCCATTCACAATTCTCCATCTTTCTTCCCCTCCTGGTCATGAAGGAAGCCTTAGGTTGAGATGAAAGAGGCAACACATCAAAGCAACATGGATCACTGGAAAGTCTGTGTAACGTAGCTGCCCCAGAACAACTCCTGAATGTGCAGTAAACTTTGTATAAAAGGAGAAATTAACTTTTATTTGAGACTTAACTTTTTTCCTCTTTTCTTTTCTTTCCTTATAGCTGTATGACCTAGACTTTCCTGACCAATACAGCTATTATTGTTGTTATTATTTCTAAAGATGCTCTTATTTAGCCAGTGCTTATTTTAATTTTTTTGGAATGCTGTTTTACAATAAAGAATTTATAATTTGGTGTAGTCCTTGATTTTTCTTTTTTTACATGCTCACACCCAATTACCAATTCTTTTAGAATTCTCCTTCAGAAGATAGCCCAATTCCAAATTTTTTTTCACTATTTTTAAACCATCTTAATCTTTTATCTGGATTACTACAATAGCCTTTTTTCCAGATAGAGGAAATTTATTAAGTTTTTAATTTCAATTCCAGTATAGTTAACATACAGTGTTATATTAGTTTTAGGTGTACAGCATTGTAATTCAACAATATTCTACAGAAAATTCCATACATTACTCAGTGTTCATCATGATAAGTGTACTCTTAATCTCCTTCACCTATTTCATCCATCCCCCCTGACCTCCCCTCTGGTTACCATCAGTTTATTCTCCATAGTTGAGTCTTTTGGGGGAGTTTGACTCTCTCTCTTTTTCACTTTGTTCATTTGTTTTATTTCTTAAATTCCACATATAAGTGAAATTGTATGGCATTTGTCTTTCTCTGACTGACTTATTTTGCTTAGCATTATACTCTCTAGCTCCATGCGTGTTGTTGCAAATGATAAGATTTCATTATTTTTTGTGGCTGGATAATATTCCATTGTGTGTGTGTGTGTGTGTGTGTGTGTGTGCGTGTGTGTGTGTACAATATACAGTGTCTTCTCTATCCATTCATCGATCAGTGGACACTTGGGGGCTATTTCCATAATTTGGCTATCACTACAGTAGCCTCTTAACTTATCTTCTGCAGTCTCCCTACCTCCCTGCACCGCCGCCCCCCCCCCCCATTCTATGCTAAACACAGTAGGTAGGGATTCTTTCAAAAGGTGAGTCAGATTGTGTCACTTCTTCTTTTCAAACTACCAAAGCTTTCCATTTCACTTAATATAATAGTTAAAATCTTTACAAATGTCTGCAAGTCCTGCCAATAGTTTTTTGGTGAGGTCTAGTTTGAGCATCCTGTTTAAAATTTAAAGCTCCCTTCTGCGTTCCCACATATCCCCCACCTTTTCTATCTCCCTTCCCTGCTTTATTTTGAGCCCTTGTCACTAGTTGAAAAACTTAGTCATTAATTACTTATTAATTTTATTATTGTCTCTCTCCCTCTACTGTAATATAAACTCCATGGGGTTATGTTGTTTATTGCTATATTTCCAGCATCTAGAATACTGCCAGGCATATTTAGCACTCAATAAATATTTTTTAAATGAAGAAATAAAGATCTCTATTGAGTTAGAGCAAAGTAATTTCATTTCCATATTCATTATAAATGAAGAGGGATGTGTAATTATTTAAAAAGTGTATGTCCTTGGTTGTTAAAAAAAGGGGCAACTTAAAAACATGTGCCCTTAGGAGTGGAGATTAAGTTTCATAATTAATTACCATTGTAGAACCTCATAGTGTGTTTTATATCCTTTTGGGATCCCTAAGTAGAGAGAAGAGTTTTACTATAATTTTTTGAGGCCTAATTTGTCACATAAAACTGCTCTAATGAGAAGACTTACAGATTTTTATTTAAAGCTTTAATCAGTCGTTCTCTTGAAATGTTAAATATATCACTGTTCCTGGTAATATAAATTAAATGAGATAAGGAAGATGCTTTCTAATGGGACACAGGTAAGTTATGACAGGAGTTTACATGGACTTCCAAAAATTTGCTTATATTTAATTAAATATAAGAATAATTCAGATTTTCCATGAGGCATAGAATTTTCCCTTAGTTACTTGTTATTGTGATTAAAAAGTGGTCCTTTTATGCCCACTATGAGAAAGTCAATCCATGAAAAAAAATCAAGCTTATAAATATTAAACAAATAAAAGTGATTTGATAGCATTATGTCAAAACTTCTTAATTTTGGACACTGAATTTAATATTGCTCCTTCTCATCTCTTGGTTTTCTAAAATGCATTAGGATATCAAAAAAAGATGAATGGGTAACTGCTTCTTTAGCTACACAGTTTTCCCACTAAAATTAGAGTCCGTTGTAAGTCACTGGCAGATGAGCACATTCATTATGCATTTCATAAAAACTTACAATTAAATAATATAATTTGGGGTAGAAAAAAGGGGAGAAACTCTGATTACTGCATCTATGATAAAACCTTGATGAATTTCAGTAATAGTGTAAATTAGTGCCAGAAATCATGTTATAAACTTTGGTTTATATTACATATGTTTTTCACTAATTCCTATAGACTATCATTAAAATTTGGGTTCAACATAAAAACTGTTGTGTAATATTATTGAGATATTTTATTGAATGAAAATATTATTAAATAACAAAAGTTAAGTGCAAAAAAAAAAAACTTTCCAAAAATCCTATGTAGCTATTTAAGGCTGTTTCTAAAATTATGGTTTACTTGTATTCTGAGAAGGCTATATCATCACTTACCTATTTGTCACACTCTCCCTATATATTATTTCCTAGGTACTACAGAATATCATCTGGTAATGTGATGCCATTTCTTTTCCCCTGGAAATAAAATATTAAAATCCCATGAAGCAACTACAAAAATGGTTTCAGTTACAAATTTCAAAAACCTTAATAGTAGCCATCTTACTCCATGCAGTTGGGACCCAAAGATGACCCAGAATTGTTTGGATCACACCAAAAAAGTCAATTAAGATTAGGAAATCATAAAAAAAATGGCACAAATATCTTAAACATTTTATCTTAACTTAATATATGCATGTCCATTAATTCGTGAATTTTCTTTGAGTACAAGTCTGCTATGACTTCTTTCTGGCATGAAAAAATACTCAAAATGTCATGATAGAATAACACAAATTACATCATTTCTGATTTCTAGTTTCTGTTTCTTTAAAGTGCATTAGGAGTTAATGACACTTATAAAGCAATTTGAGTGCAACCTCTTTTGACTTTTAAGACTCCCCCCCCAATTTTTACAGTTGCCTTGACACTCTAATTTGAGAGCAACCTTTAAATTTAGTTTTTATTTAAAAACTGTCCTTTTACACTCATATTTCTTTTACTTTGAATTTTACTGTTGCATTTTGCCATTTATTTATAATATAATAAAATGAAAAATATTGTATTAAATTTAAGAATAGTTTATTAAAGTAGTATTTATAATTTAATAAAAATAAATATTTTTATTAAATACTGATAATGATAAGCACAACTCACTTAAATAAGTTGGGGAACACATATATATCTCTTAGAGAGCTTACAACTCATCTGGGAGAGTAGAATAGTTGGAGGCACTAGAGAGGAGTCTCAGTGTAAGATTCATCAAACCATGGGCTTCAGCCAGTGGCAGTGAGGAGTTAAGTGAGTGTCAGTTAAGAGAGCTACCGCTGGGACTGATTTTATGGAATACTACTGAGGTTTTATATACCAGCTCCAAACCTATATTTAATACTTCTGAATATCTGACACCCACAGCAACTAATCTTTCCAGAGTGATATTAGTACATTTAATTAATATTAAATAAAAATTATTCTAGTTCTTGGTAGATGGTCAATACTCTGACTCCCAGTTTTGTATTGTGCTTAGGCAACTTTGCTTTCCTTTTGCTCTGTGTCTATATCTTTACACACTTTTCTAATGCCCATCTGTCACTCCTGGCCACTTTCTCATAAGCTCACATACTAATCTGGGTTCTTGATTGCATATAGATGGCAAGAAGAGGTTAGGAAGAACTCCCCCAAATAAAAGTATATCACAAGCAAAAAAAATGTTCTTCCTGAAGACAAAGAACAGCAAACTCAAATAACCTCTTTCCCCAGACAGTCTTTAAAAAGGCAAAGTAAGGGACGCCTGGGTGGCTCAGTCAGTTAAGCATCTGCCTTCGGCTCAGGTCATGATCTCAGGGTCCTGGAATCGAGCCCCACATCATGCTCCTTGTTTGGCAAGGAGCCTACTTCTCCTTATGCCGGCCACTTCCCCTGCTTGTGCTCACTCGTTGTCTCTCTCTGACAAATAATTAAAATCTTAAAAAAAAAAAAAGGCAAAGGAAATTGGCTAATTGAATTTAAATGAAAAAAATAAAATAAAAAGGCAAAGGAAGAGAAATAAGAAAAGGAGAAATCATCTTCCCAATTAGGAAGAGCCCTGGGGCCATCTGTCACTTATCCATAACAGAGGCAAATTTCCTAGAGAACAACTGAGTTGAGGACAAGCCACATACAGTACCATATGTATTCATGGGACTTTAAATGGTGCTTCTCAAAGGAAAGGGTCAGAAGTGTGTCTTTGGGGAAGGTAAGGGGATGGAAGCTGGACAGTCAGGAGCCCAAGCCAGTTACCTGAGGCTATAACATAAACTGAAACTGGTTGAGAAAGTACTGCTTTAATCTTTTCATTTGTCACATTAAAAACTCCAATCACCAGCAATGTTACCTACTTTTGTTTTTATCTTGTCCTCTTTTGGATGTGAAGTAAAGCAAGAAGTACCTTGAGTTCCCTCAGGTGTATAGCCGATAGTAGCCCGTATTTTGTTCTCTTGCTGTTGAACCAAATGGTTTTAACACTCAGGCCTTGGGGTACTGCTATTCCTTTCAAGGGAGATTGCAGTATATTGGAAATGCCCATAGCTGTACATAATCCTCACCACAGTTCCCTTGCATCATCCGGACATGGTCCATTCACCTCCCCAGTGCCCAGAGTTTCCCTCAGAAACATCTGAAATAGGAAGGGACAATACTTTAACTGAGGTGACACATGACTGTTCTGTAAACTATATGTGTGGCTGACTGAGAGTTTAGGGTAATCTGATGCAAAGAAATTTTTTATATTTGGCTAGCAATTTTGATAAATACTGAATTTGAATGTATTTTGGCTAGACTTGCTTACTATAATTTGCAAAAGGCAACTCCTTCTTCCAGATTCTATTATTCCCTGTTTCCCCTCTCACCTCATCTCCCAGTATACCTTATACATATATCTGAGCAACTTCCCTGTCCTCTACAAGCATTTGGGCTTGCTCCTTCCTATTGCTGTCTGCAGTAGGCAAAGCATCTCCTTCTATTCCTTTCCTTATTTTAAAGTATATTCATACTTAGGACATACTTGGGACATACTTAGTGCAAGTTCCAGAGGGTCAACAGGAACATGAGGTTATTACAGCATTTGCTCCCACCCACAAAATTTAGAAAAACAGAAACCATTCTGGAATTAAACATGATCAGTGCAGCAGTTACACCTTAAGCTAGTATTTCTCAAAAGTATGGTCAGAGGACCTCCTGTATCAGAATCTTCTAGGGAACTGGTCGAAAATATAAATTCATTGTTTGTATCCCTATTATAATAGTTGAAATCTTCCTGGGAGAGTTGGGGCAAGAGTGGCCTTTTCTTATGTTTCCCAGTTGGTTTTTAAACAAACTTAATTTAGAACCCTTGGTTAAGTGATAATTTCCTTCTATTTAGCACATACACACCAGAAGAGCAATATTAAAAAGGTATAAAGAAACAGATGAAACTAATTTTAGTATTTATTTAAACCACTTTATCAAAATACTATCAACATGTGACTAATATAGAAATTGAGATATGCTAAATTCTTTTTTTGTATTAAGTTTTGAAATTCAGTAGATATTTTATATCTAAGGAAACTCTCAACTTAGACTAGCCACATTTCAAGTGGTCAATAGCCATAGGTGGTTAGTGCCTACTAGATTGGAGGTAGCAGGTCTCGATTCACATTGCTGTTACCAACCATAGGCCAAAAGAGCATTGGTATTTTCTCGGGTTAGGGACGAGACAGAAGAAAAATAAAATAATACAATAAAATTTAAAAATAAATAAAATAATACATAAAATCAAATCAAATAAAAATAAAAAAAATATAAAATATAAAGGCGTTTTGGTTCCAAACTCACCAAGCGACCAATCAATTTCTGTCAGTTATTCAGGAGTCCACATCCAGTAACTGCAAGGTTTGCATCTCCATGACACAGGCTTTCCTGAGATCCTCCTCTTTCTTTTTCTGAATCATTATGTTTTCCCCTAAGGTTCCTATTGTTTTGGCCCACAATCCTGAGTTGAGGGTGGCCTGTGCTCAGTAACATAGAGCCCACTTTGTAAACTGCTTTAATCCTAGCGGAACACCAGCTTCATTTGCTCTTACCACTGTTCTAGGTTCTTCCTAGCACTGTGTGCATGGGAGCTTATCAAGAAGCCCCTCTGCCATGTCTCATTCCCCAAATCTATTTTGTCAGCATTGAAATCCCGCAGTCTGTGATTATTCTCCTTGAAGAGATGTAATCATTCTTTTCTGCCTCCTATTTTCCTGGTGCAGCAGGGGTTGCTCTATTTTCTCTGAAGTTACGTATTACTCCTGCCCTGGCTGAAGAATAGGATGAAGAGGAAAACAGATCCTGGAGTGGAGAACACAGAGTGGGTCAGCAGAAGTTTACATCCTGGGGCTCTGCCTTGAGGTTATCCTGATACTCTAGAACTGAATTTCTTTGTCTTCTTCACCAAGTCTGTGGTCCACTTATTTGACCCTATCCTGGTGGAATAACCAGGTTCTTCTTGTGGGAATTTACCCATTAACAATGCAACAGCCCTTCAAGTTTGAGGTTCTTGAGTGATCTGACCTCCCATACTTTAGCTATGTACTCACTTTGGTCGGCTTAACTCCACCAAGTGTTGGTGATCAGAATTTTAAACTCCGAATTACAGTTTATTAGGGCTTTGGCCTCCTACCCCCGTGTAGTCTACCCATGTTCCAGTCAGGACCATGTGAGCCCCAAAGATTTCTCTTGTGTAGGTTAGAGACAGATGGGGAGACCATTCTCCAAGCCCTGTACCCTAAACTTGAATGCTCAAATTATACTACTTGAGTGGACCTAAGGGCAAGAGAAATGAATACAAGATAAAAATGAATCATAGAAACAAAGGGCATTTCCTTCAGAGGCCTAAACTTGAGTTGGTATAAACCTAACCTCCTCAACATTTTTAGAGCTGCAGTTATGTTATAGTTAGTCCGGGGAGTGAGAGCTGTATGAGAAGGACTCTTCCAATCACTAGGCCATGTTAAAGGTTAGCATTCCAAATATGCCGACTCAAAGGCCACTGCTGGAGCTTTAAAACCGGTCATCACTCCAAAATGTCACCTAAGAAAGAAAAACTCAGTGAAAAGTAGGGAGACATCCAGGATAGTTTCTGAATATCTTTCTAGGTGGGGGTACCAATACCCAAGATAAACAATATAAGAGAGAAAGCCATTCTGTGGAAGCATGTGATGAGCTCAGTTTTGGCTTGTACTGTTGTTTGAGTCGTGTGTGATGTCCAGGGACAAATGGGTAGCAGGCTGTTGGATATACTGGTCTGAAGCTCAAATTACAGGGTTCTGGGGTAGGGATAAAGATGTGTGAGGCAGAAAAAAAAGGGTCGTAGTTGAAAGTTAAAGGGCGTTACCTGGTGCAGAAAAGGAAAGCGGAGTGGGTATTGCTATGATGATTCTGACGTAAAACTCCTCATTAGCTCCTCTTGTGCCCAGGTAGATGTCCTACTTGACTTTTAGTGTCTTCTTTAGGAAGATTTTTCATAATAGAGTCGAGAACATATTCATCACAATATTCGAAATGCCTATTAAAAAATGAAAATTTCTAGGCCCCTTCCAGACGTGTCATATTATAATATCTCAAACTATTTTTTAAGAATCTCTGGCTTGGGGACGCCCGGGTGGCTCAGTGGGTTAAGCGTCTGCCTTCAGCTCAGGTCATGATCCCAGGGTCCTGGGATAGAGCCCCACGTCCGGCTCCCTGCTCAGTGGAGAGCCTGCTTCTCCCTCTTCCTCTGCTCCTCTACCTCCCCCTTCTGTTCTCTGTCTCTCGCTTGCTCCTGCTCTTTCTCTTTCTCTCTTGCTCATACTCTCTCAAATAAATGAATAAAATCTTAAAAAAAAAAAAAAGAATCTCTGGCTTGATAGCTTTGGTTCCACTGAAGGTAACAATTGATGTAACCACCCCTGAAGCGATTCTCAAAGTTTAGCGTATGTATCAGTTGCCTGGATACTTAAGAATACAGGTTCAGCTGGTCTAGGAAAAGGCCAAGAGATTTGCATTTTTAATCAACAGTCTATAACTGTGATCACCTGATTTCACTTTGAGAAATAATATTAAGTGTTTGGCTATCTGAGTGATCCCAAGATAGATATAGAACACAGTTTCTTTTTTGTTTCTTTCTGGTTTTTTTTTGTTTCTTTAGTATAATTAACATACAATGTTATATTATTTTCTGGTGTACAACATATTGATTTGACAGTTCCATACATTACTCAGTGTTTACCGTGGTTGAGTGTAGTCAGCATCTATCACCAATATTACATTATTTTTACAATATTATTGACTACATTCCTTATGCTGTACTTTTTATCTCTGTGACTTATTTATTTTATAACTGGACATTTGTACCTCTCAATCCTCTTTATGTATTTTGCCCATCCCCCCACCCACCTCCTCTCTGGCACCCACTGGTTTGTTCTCTGTATCGAAGAGTCGGTTTTTGTTTGATTATTGTTCATTTGGTTTTTTTTATTACACATGTAAGTGAAGTCATATGGCATTTGTCTTTGCTTGACTTATTCACTTCATATAATACCCTCTTAATGTATCCATGTTGGCACAAATAACAAGACGTCATCCTTTTTTATGGCTACATAATATTCCATTGTGTGTGTGTGTGTGTGTGTGTGTGTGTGTGTGTGTGTGTGTGTGTATACACACACCATATCTTCTTTATTCATTCAACTATTGTTGGACAGTTAGGTTGCTTCTATATCTTGGCTACTGTAAGTAATGCTGCAATAAACATAGGGGTGCACATATCTTTTTGAATTAGTATTTTTGTTCTCTTTGGGTAAATATCTAGTAGTGGAATTACTGGGTCATATGGTATTTCTATTTTTAATTTTTTTGAGGAAACTCCATACTGTTTTCCACAGTGACTGCACCAGTTTGCATTCCCACCAACAGTGCACAAGGCTTTCCTTTTCTCCACATCCTCACCGACATTTATTTCTTGTCTTTTTGATATTGGCCATCGGACAGAGTTTCTCTCTTTTTTTTAAGATTTTTTTTATGTATTTGACAGAGAGAAAGAGCGAGCACAAGCAGGAGGAGGGGCAGGCAGAGGGAGAGGCAAGCTCCCTGCTGAGCAGGGAGCCCAATGTGGGGCTTGATCCCAGGACCCTGAAATCATGACCTGATTCAAAGGTAGACCCTTAACTGATTGAGCCACCCAGGAGCCCCCTAGACAAAGTTTCTTAACCTGAAATTCAAATAGTTAAAATTTAGAATGTCCACAAATTTGGATGGGAAAAAAATACATTTTTATTTTCAGTTATTTCCAACTAAACCTTAGCATTAAAAAAATTGTAGGGCGCCTGGGTGGCTCAGTTGGTTAAGCGACTGCCTTCGGCTCGGGTCATGATCCTGGAGTCCCGGGATCTAGTCCCGCATCGGGCTCCCTGCTCAGCAGGGAGTCTGCTTCTCCCTCTGACCCTCTTCCCTCTCGTGCTATCTCTCATTCTCTCTTTCTCAGATAAATAAATAAAATCTTTAAAAAAATAAAATAAAATAAAAAATAAAAAAATTGTAAATGTTAGCCAGGAGCCACAGAAATAAGAGCAGTTCCTTAACCTTATCATCAGTAGAAAACATATATTTTCATATCACATTAGAATTATTGAAAATTTCTTGAAATATTGTTTATAACCATCACTACTCTGAAATTATAGTAGTTATTAGATTGTCATTAGATCTCATTTGATGAAGAAGAATACATATTACTCTAAATTTAAGTTTAAAAAAATTTTGATAACTATGCCTCAATAAAATTGGGTTCTTTCATAATTTTACATATTTTTAATGCATTTAAAAATTATTATGAGAGGAATCTTATGATTATACTAAAATGTGAAATAGTCCATGACACAAAAAAGTTAAGGACCTTAGTGTAGGGAAGTCTCCTTATTGAGACATTGTAGAGGTGTATTGCTCAATTCTCTGAAGAAAAAAAGTGCTTAAGTACTTACTCATCAAAAGAGATTCTTGTCCCAGCCCCCACTCCTCATTCCTGAGTATGTTTTCACTTTAGTATTTCTTCTCATTGTCTACATATCTCCTCTGATTTGTTTACTACCCCTTAATGATTGAATGGCTCTACTTTCCACCAAGGATAACAGATTTTAATCACAGATCTCAAGCCCATTATAAACATTAATTAATGCCTGACATCTCTTAATTAGGTAGGTAAAAACTACAATCATTTCATAGATGGGAAAATCGGGTCTAGGCAAGTTTGGTGACTTGTTCTTAAGCCATCCAAGGAATTGCTGCTAATTTCCAGAATCATTGATTATTCTTTTCACATGCAAACAGTTTTTTTACTCATCACATACCAATCTGTTGCAGAAACAAACAATGTATTTTTCAAAATATTTCATTGATATAGGTATGGAAATAATCTTTCTTAATGTAGAAACATTTGGTGGTATCGATCGTCATACTACTCCAATACCAATAATTTATTTGTTGGGTTGTTCTCTGAAAAATAATAGATGTCCTGGTAAATAAATGAATAAATATTTAAAAAATGCATTGACTTAACTTTTGCTCTTAAGACAGCACACACAATCAATGAGTAAGGACATTTTTTTGTCTTTTCGTGGTCAATTCATTTCTTATGGATTCATGTTGCTCTGATTAATGATGTTTGTGATGTCTGATCTTAATCTAACTTTTTTGTTGTTTGACTAGTCCTTCTGGCTTAACAGTATACTGTAAAAAGTTTGAAAATTCTTTATGAATCATCTTTTTAAGTGATATTTACTTTTATATTTTGCTTTCCTAAATTCCTACTGGCCTGGCAAGGAAGGGAAACAGAGGACATACAAGCGAAAATGAAGGACCCAGTCAATAAATAAATAACAGAGAGAAGGGATAGCTTCTCCTTATAGAAAAATTCCTATTACTATATATAGAGGGAATGAGGTAAATCTAAAATCTTTATTAAGCAAACACCATAGTGCTAATTATCATGGGCAAAAAACACTGAAGGATGCTAAAATTCGTGGACAAACGTTTGAGAAACAGGATATTTGCATGGTCTCAAATTATCTCCCCTAAGACATTTATTAATGACAAGGGAAAGGGAATGATTACATAGAGAAACTTGGCAGATACCAACCACCACGTCTCCTGGTATGCACTAAGAAGGGCACAATGCTGTTTCTGTCCTGTTCCTGCCCAAAATGCAAAACCTTGATCCAAAGCATCAGACAAACCCAAAGTGAGGGATATATGACAAAATAAGTTCACCAGGAATTTTCCAGAATGTCAAAGTCATGAAAGTCAAGGAAAGACCAAGGAACTGTAACAGATTGAACACTAAGTAGACACGACAGCTAAATGCACTGTGGGATCCTGGATTAGATATGGAGCAGAAAATGGACCGTAGTAGAAAAATGGTCACCAGTTTAAAATCTGTAGTTTAGTTCCAGTAGTGTACCAGTGTTAACTACCTGGTTTTGATGACTGTACTATGGTATGGAAAATGTTAATATTGGGGAAGCTGGCTGAAGGTTATGTAGCAACTCTACTACTTTGGTCATTTTTCTGTCATTCTGAAATTATTTTAAGTTAAAATTTTAAAAATCAATAAGTCTTTTGTTATTTTCTAAATAACTCTCCATTGGTGATGGGGAAAAAAGAAGATGGTGATGGCCTTGAAATATCTGGATGTCTTTCCAACTTAGTCCTGTGTTAGATAGGAAATAACTCCTTGCCTGTGCATATACAGTTTGATAGCTTTACTTCTTTCAAATGCATAGAAGATTATAGCTTTTTTCTATATGAAGTACTCAATTTTTTCCTCAAATAGCACTCAAAAAATAGTTGTATAAAATGGGAATAATGATTGTTGTCCTGTCTACCCTGCTTTTCCCTGCTGAACTTACAGGGTTGTCATAAAGTATAGAAACGGATAAAGGAAGTGGAAAGTATTTTGCAAGTTGTAAACATTGTATAGGTGTAAGGTGTTATTTTGATTATTGATGGAAAATGTCTAAGGTATTTTTATGATTTATATATACATTGAGTCAGTTTCTCCTCTTACTTTGCCTGTACTCTAATGATATTCCTACTTGTTTACCAGGCTTATAAATTCAAAATTGCCCTTGAAAATGAGAACTAAAGGAGAAGGGATAGGTATCAGTTAACCAAAACTCCAGCTACTCATCTTAAAACATGTTCTTCACCTTTGTCCCAAATATTTTTTTATTTTTTTAGATTTATTTATTTATTTTAGAGAGAGAGTGTGTGAGCTGGGGGAGGGGCAGAGGGAGAGGGAGAAAGAGAATCCTCAAGCCTACTCCCTGCTGAGCACGGAGCCTGACATGGGGCTTGATCCCAGGACCCTGAGATCATAACCTGAGCCAAAATCTAGAGCCAGCTGCTTGACTGACTGAGACACCCAGGTGCCCTGTCCCACACTTTTATTCTCTTCTATGACATCTGAAATTATAGACCAAAAAAGAGGAAATTTTAGAGCAGAATAGGGCCCCAGAAGTAGTTTAACTTAGTGTCTTAAGCATGCCTAATTATAAGAATCCCCTAGTGAAGTAATTTCAATATGACTTCCTGGACCTCTGAACTCATAATCTATGATGGGGACTCTAGGATCGATATTTTATTTATTTATTTATTTATTAAAGATTTTATTTATTTATTTGAGAAAGCAAGAAAGAGCACATGAGAAGGGGGAGGGTCAGAGGGAGAAGCAGACTCCCCGCTGAGCAGGGAGCCCAATGCGGGACTCGATCCTGGGACTCCAGGATCATGACCTGAGCCGAAGGCAGTTGCTTAACCAACTGAGCCACCCAGGCACCCCTTTATTTTATTTATTTATATTTATTTATTTTTAAAGATTTTATTTATTTATTTACTATGGAACACAGTAATATAGAGAGAGAGATTGATAGTGCACAAGCAGGGGGAGCAGCAGGCAGAGGGAGAAGCAGGCTCCTCACTGAGCAAGGAGCCCGATGCAGAACTCCATCCCAGGACCTTGGGATCATGACCTGAGCTAAAGGCAGACACTTAACCGACTGAGCCACCCAGGCATCTCTAGAATCTATATTTTAAATATGCATTTCATCTGGTTATTGGCAGACAAATTTAGAAGCACTCTTACTTTATAGATAAATTGAGAGAAAATGACCAAATTTACTTAAAAAATTGTATACCCTATCTTTGGTGAATATTCATTTGGGGGATGTAGTCTAGAATAGGAAACAATTATATCAACAACTGTAGTATATACTTTACTAGGGGACTAAACAAAGCTGAATGCAATGAATTCTCCTTTGGGAGGAATAAGATCAGGAAAACCTCTAGAGGCTTTTGTAATATTTCATGTTGTAGCTAGAAAGCAGAGGACAGATATTCCAAAAAGAAAAAACAATATGCAAGACACAATGATGTGCATGGCATTTTCAGAGATTAGGAGTGGTCCAGGGCCTGGACTATGGTTTGCAGCTGGGCAGTGGTGAAAGATGAAAGAAGAGAGGCCGATTGTCCTCAGATTTTGAAAGCCTGAAATACCTTGCTAAAACAATTGTTCTTATATGACACCAAAAGCACAAGCAACAAAAGCAAAAAAAAGGTGAGTGGGACTGCATCGAATTAAAGTTTCTGTGTAGCAAAGACAACCATCAATAGAATGAAAAGGCAACCGACAGAATGGGAGAAGATATTTGCAAACCATTTATCTGATAAGGGGTTAATAACTAAAATATATAAGAAACTCGTAAAACTCAATAGCAAAATAAAAACATTTTAATGGGCTAAGAATGTGAATAGACATTTCTTCACAGAAGATATACAAATGGCCAATAGTTACATGAAAAAATGTTGAACATCACTTATCATCAGGGAGATGACATCAAATTGATGTATTACCTCACATGTATTCGGATGGCCATTTTATATATATATATATATATATATATATATATATATATACACATATAACAAGTGTTGATGAGGATGTGGAAAATTGGAACATTTGTGCACTATTGATGGGAGTGTAAAATGGTGCAGCCACTATGGAACACAGTATGGTGTTCCTCAAAAAATTAAAAATATGATCTATTATGACCCAGCAAATGCACTTTTGGTTATTTATCCAAAAGAATTGAAAACAGGATCTCAAAGAGATATTTTCATTCCTATGTTCATTGCAGTTATTCACAATAGCCAAGAGGTGAAAATAACCTAAATGTCCACTGATGAATGAGTGGATAAAGAGAATGTAACACACACACACACACACACACACACACACACACACACACAGAGGATTATTTTTCAGCTTTAGAAGAGAAGGAAATAGTATGATATGCTACACTATGGGTGAACCTTGAAGAAATTATGTTAACTGAAATAACCCAGGCACAGAAGGACAAATGCTGTGCAATTCCACTCATATATGGTATCTAAAGTAATCAAACTCAAAGAAACAAAGTGGAATGGTGTTTGCCAGGGGAGAGAGAAAGGGAGAAGTGGGAGTTGCTTTTCAGTCCTGTATTTTCTATTTCCATTTAAATGATAACAATTAGCCAGTTTCTTGAACTTGAATTCTCAGAATAATCTTTGAGCAATTCTTCAAGATTTTCCCTTCCTTCCTTCTTTTCTTTCATCCTTCCTACTTTCCCATAATTATTGCCAGGTGTTGTATTAGTCATTGACAGTACTAGTGAGAAAGCTGGCACAGCTCCCATTTCTCATGGAGCTTATAATCTAGTGGGGGATACATATAATAAACATAATAAGTGAATAAAATAATTACCAGGTAATGTAATAGAAATTTGCTGAGATAGAGTGCCAAATTCAGGGTGCCAAATTCAGCTAGGCCTCCTGAAACTGAGACCCAAAGAATGAGAAAGTCAATGTCAAATTCTGCTAAAAGGTGAGCGTTATGAACATTAAAATGTTCTGTTCTGAAGCAGGCATTTTAAGGAGAAGGAAAGGCAAGCCCACAGACTGGGAGAAAAGATTTACAAGTCTCATCTCTAATAAAAGACTTGTATTCATTGCATGTTCACTGCAGCATTATTTACAATAGCCAAGACATGGAAACAACCTAAGTGTCCAGGGATGGATGAATGGATAAAGAAAATGTGTGTAGGAGCGCCTGGGTGGCTCAGTCGTTAAGCGTCTGCCTTTGGCTCAGGTCATGATCCCAGGGTCCTGGGATCTAGCCCCACATCGGGCTCCCTGCTCAGTGGGAAGCCTACTTCTCCCTCTCCTGCTCCCCCTGCTTGTGTTCCCTCTCTCGCTGTGTCCCTCTCTCTCTGTCAAATAAAAAATAAATAAAATCTTTTTTAAAAAAAAGAAAATGTGTGTATGTATACACACACATACACACATTTTAATATATGGAATATATATCATATTATTCAGCTATAAAAAATAATGAAATCTTGCTATCTGTGACAACATGGATAGACCTTGAGGGCATTATACTAAGTAAAATAAGTCAGACAGAAAAGACAAATACCACATGATCTTATTTATATGTGGAATCTTTAAAAAAAAAAGAGCTCATAGATACAGTGAAAAGATTGATGGTTGCCAGAGATGGGGGGTGGGAGTGTTTAAAGGGTATCAAAAGGTACAAATTTCCAGTAAGAAAATAAGGCATGAGGATGTAATGTACAACATTGTGTCTATAATTAATAATACTATATTGCATATTTAAAAGTTGCTAAGATGTCCTCATCATAAGAAAAAAAAATTTCAACTGTATGATAATGGCTATTAACTAGACTTAGGTAATCATTTCCTACGTATACACATTTTTGAATCATTATATTGTACACCTGAAATTAATATAATGTTATGTCAATTATACCTCAATAAAAGACTTGTATTCAGAATATAAAGAATTCACAAAATTCAACAATAAAAAATAACTCAAAAAACATTTTTTGTAAATGTATATGTAAATGTAAAATACATTTGTAAATGTATATGTAAATGTAAAATAAGTTTGTTCAAAACTTATTTTACATTTAACTTACATTACTCAAAAAGGCATATTGATGGTAAATAAGCATATGAAAAGACACCAGTACTCACAATGGAAATTCAGTTAAAATCACAATTAAATACCACTATACATCTATTAGAATAGAAAAAAATTCCGGACACTACCAAGTGTTGATAAAGGTGTGGAACAACTAGAATCCTCATACTTTGCTGGTAAGAATCTAACATGGTATGGGCACTTTGATAAACAGTTTGATACTTTTGTTAACTTAAACAAATTTAAATATATACTTATATGTTTACCCAGGTTTACCCAAACTTAGTGTTTAGTTTTAGGGCCCACAAAAATCTGTGCATGAATATTTCTTTCAGCTTTATTTGTAGTTGTCAAAACTTGGAAACAACTCAAATGTGAATGAATGAATGAACAATCTGTGGCATATCTATACATTTGAATGCTACTTAACAATAAAAAAGGAGAAAGAAACCATGGTGGATTCATGCAACATGAATGAATCTCAAATGTATTTTGGTTAAGTGAAAGAAGCTAGAACCAAAAGACATATTGTATGATTCCACTTACATGGATTCTGGAAAAGACAGAATTATTGAGATGGAAGACAAGTCAGTTGGATGCAATTCTTATCTTTGCTCCTCTATAGGTAAGGTGTTTTAGGCTCTGGTTTTTTTCAGGATTTTTTCCTTTATCTCTGATTTTCTATAATTTGACTATGATAGATCTAGGTGTAGTGACTTTTTTTTTTTTTAATCCTGCTTGGTATTCTCTGAGCTCCCTAGATCTGTGGTTTGGTGTCTGACATTAATTTGGGGAAATTCTCAGTCATTATTGTTTCAAATATTTCTTCTGTTTCTTTCTCTTTCTTCTCTTTCTGGTATTCTAATTATGTGTATGTTACACCTATTATAGTTATCTCATAGTCCTTGGATATTCTGTTCTTTAACCACCGCCCCCCCCCCCCCAGTCTTTGTTCTTTTTGCACTTCAGTGTTCAAGGATTCTACTTATACATCCTCTGGCTCAGAGATTCTTTTACTCAGCCATGTCCAGGGTATTAATAAGCCCATCAAAGACATTCTTCATTTCTGTTACAGTGATTTTTATCTCTAGCATTTCTTTTTTATTCTTTCTTATGATTTCCATCTATCTGCTTATATTGCCCCTCTCTTCTTCTTGCATTCTATCTACTTTACCCATTTGATCCCTTAGCCTATTAATCATACTTGTTTTAAATCCTCAGTCTGATAATTCTAATATTCCACTGTGTCTGGTTTTGATATTTGCTCTGTCTCTTCAAATCACGTTTTTTACCTTTTGGTATGCCTGGTAATTTTTCTTGATATTTGGACATAATGTACTGGATAAAAGCAACTTCTGTAAATAGGCCTTTAGTGATGTGGTGTTGAGGTGTGGGCAGAGCGGAAACATTCTATAGTCCAGTGATTGAGTCTCAGTCTTTTAGTGAGCCTATGTTTCTGGCCTCTGAACTTCTCAAGATTTTCTGTTTTTATCAGCCCCCTTAGGTGAGTCAAGACAGCTAGAGTGGGCTAGAGTTGGTTATTTCTCTTCCCCTAGGCCAGTTAGGTTCTGCTAATACTCCAACAGATTAAGCTGTGGTCATCTAGTTTCCCCTGAGGACAAGCTTTATTTAGAAGAACAGAATGCTCTGGAGTACTTAAAAATGGTTATTTTCCTCCCTCTCCCTGCCAGAAGTACGAGGGGATTTGTGTCAGATATTTAGTGTGGGAAACTGGTCCAGCTATTGGAGATAAATCTCACAATATTTGGGGGACCCTTCTATCACTGGGTCACCTTGGAGATTTTAACTCTCAGAGTTATCCATTTTGGGCCTCCAGCAATTTGTCAATTACAGTTCAGGCTTTACTATTCTCCCAGCGGTTCCCAGACAGTTTCTTCTCTTGAGTCTCTGGCCTACTAAGCTGCTGATCCCTATATTCACCTATCTGTCTCTCTCATCTTGAGGGCAGCAATTTGCCGTGTCCTCTCTTCCCTATGGATCCAAAAAGAGTTGTCCCTTTTTCAGTTTGTTCAACTTTTTACTTGTCATTAAGATGGAGTAGGAACTTCCAAGCTCCTTACATGCAGAACTGGAAATTGGAAGTGAAAACAAGTAAATTTTTAAAAAAACAAGAAAGATAAAGATCAACACAAAGCTTTTGGATTTTTTAGCTTATATATGTCATTGGTGACTGAGAAGTTTTGCGAAAGTGGGGCTCATTGAATCCAAATTATGTTTAAGAGGAAATGAGGTGAGTAAATATAAAATGTAGTGTGGGTAACATAAGAATTTGGCTATAAAGGGGAAAAGGGATGTAGCTGGATGAGAATATGAGTCCATAAAAGTTTTAAATTTATTATGTGAGACCAATTAGAAATAAAACTAATAAAAATGTGTAAGACTTCTACTGAAAAAATTATAGAATTTAATAAGAGATATGAAATATCCAAATAAGTAGCTATATCATGTTCACTGATGAGATAACTTAATGTTATAAAAAAGTTTCAATGTTCCCTGAATTAATTTGTAAATCCAAACAATCTCAGTAATAATGCTAATAGATTGTTTGTATGTGGGCTTTGCCAAATGGATTCCAAAATTCATTAGAACAAGCAAATGTGTAAGACTGCCAAAATAATCTCTGAAGAAATTGGGAATTCCCTCATTAGTTTTCAAGACACATTATAAAGCAGTATTGATAGAAACAGTTTGGTACTGGTGTAGAAATAGAAATTGGCCTGAGTGGTAGAGGATTTGCATAAACTTAACCAGGTGGTGATTCTGAATGCTGCTACTTTTATCAATGTAGTCTCCTTATTGAAGCAAAACAACACAATCTCTGACAAGTGGTACGCAGCTAGTGCACTGGCAAATGTTTTATTCTCTCTATGTCAATCAGGAAGCAATTTGCTTTCACATGGTCAGATCAACAAAACATAATCACTTTTCCTTTTAGCTGTAGAGCTCTCTGTCATAATCCAGACTACAAAATCTATGAAATCTTGCTAAGAGATCTATTGGGCAGGAAGTAGCAAATGTTTGTGCCAGAAGGTAGGAGATAAACCCCATGGAAACTTGGGGGTGGTGGTTCTAGGGCTCTAGTGTTTCGGGAATATATTGAGATCTCTCCTTCAAAGTAAAAGTTAAGTTGATGTATCTTCTACCTACTAACATTGAGAAAGAGATCTAATGCCTTGTGGGCCTTGTTGGATTCTGGAACCAGTATGTGCTTCATCTGAGTGATTTACTTTACACATTTACTGAGTTTCAAATGGGGCTCAGAGAAAAAGAAGGCTCTGAAGCTTGTCCAGGACACAGCACAAGCCCAGCTACCAATTTAGACCATAGGAATCAGCAGGTCTGTGGCTTTGAGGCCTGTTCAGTGAAGCTTTTGGCAAAACCTTACAAGAGAATGACAATGCATGCACCTAGAATTTAAAGAAAAACCATGCAGATATCCATTCTCCCTTTGAGAAATGGTACCTTTCTTGCTACTAATACCACTTAGTGCTAGTTGGGACTAAATACCTAATCATGCATGGGACACCAAGTGACCAGGCAATCAAAGATGACTGTCATGAGTTGGGTATTATTTGATCCACAAAGCTCTAAGGTTGAACATGAATAGCAGTACTCCATCATAAATAGTGGTGTGAGACCAAACTCAAAGAGATATTAAATATATAATTTGCATCAGTTGAGGTTCAGACTTTCATGACACCTTCTCCTACTGCTCCTTCAACTCACATCTGAGACCTCATGGGAAGTTTCCTCAGACCAGATGACTGAGGAAGACGAAATTCAGGCCCAGTTTATAGATGATTCTTCATGATATACTACCACAGATGGAAATGAGTTGTAGCATAATTATGGCCTAATTCAGGGGTGGTCTGAACAGATAGTAAGGAAATGAAATACTTGCACTAAGCAGAACTTCAAGCAGTATATCTGCTTACCTACTGTGCCTGAAAGGAGAGATGACCAGAGGTGTGGATCACATGAGTAGTGCCTTGTGCTTGATGGTGGATATTCAGAGACGTGTAAAATATAAGATCGGAAGATTGGAGACAAGGAGATCTGGGCAAGAAGAATGTAGATATATCCTTTAGAATGAGGACAGAATATGATTTGTCTCCTGTGAATTCCTACCAAAAGTCACAAACTGGAGTCTGGCAATTGCTAGCTAGACACAATGACTGATTATGTGGATAACACTTAGCCACAATCTTTAGCCACCCCAGTGCTTACTTAACTTAACAAACAAAATGGCCTGATAACAGGAATGGGGATTATACATGGGTTTAACACTATAATCTTTCTCTCATCAAAGCTCATCTGGCTACCATGATTGCTGAGTGCTTGACTGGCCAATAGCATAGATCATCACCAAACCTCTGAAATGGCATCATTTCCTGGGAAGAGCAGCTAGAAATTTCGTAGCAGGTTGATTACCTTAAATATATTCTTATTTGGGATAAATTTGGTTAAATTTTCAAAATTTACCTTCCCTGCCTGAAATATCTCTATCAGCACCACAATCAGTAAATCTAGTAATATTATATTCACTATTGTGGTATTCTGCAATACAAGAGGATTTCTGTAAGTGGTCCATGGATATTTATGTATCTCCAAGACTCCTTCAGGAATGCTGTGAGATCAAAACTGTATTTTAATAGAACAAAGATATAATTTTCCATTTTCTTCATGTTCATTTTTCCTGATAGTGCAAAAGCAATAGTGGGTAAAACCTTTGGCCCCTTAGCATACATCAAGAAAGGGGCATCAAATAGGACTAAGAGTCAAATGATAATTCACTCCTAGGCACTCACAGAAAAAAATTTTCACAGAATGTAATGATGAGGTAGTAAAAATGATTAAATATATTAAAACTTGACCCTTTAGGTTATGTCTTCTTAATATTCTGTGTGCCAAATGAGAGTCATGCATATAGCACTTTTGCTACATATCAAAATATAATGTTTGTCTTGTGTGATTGTATAAATTGCAAGCTAAACTAGTTGCTTTTTCTGATGGGGCACCATTTTTACTTGAAAGAGCTACTGACAGACAAATTAGGATTATTCAGGCTTGCGTATTGGACAGATATTTTCTCAAAATGAATGAAGTGAGTTTGTCACTTCAAGGAAAATAATTGACAATATTTTGTTTCCTATGAAAAAATTGAAGCTTTCAACTAAGAATTTTGGAAAACATCCACCCCTGTGAGCTTAAAAGCTTTGCAATGAAGATTTAAAAAATGCTATCGATGGTGATATTAATGAATGTGATTTTTTTTGATGTTGTATAATGAAATGTGTCACCATTTGGAAGGTCTGAGTAACTCAGTGAACCAACAGTTTTCAAATGATCAAAGCTTGAAGTTACAAAATCATGCATGATAAAAATTTCATTTAAAGTGCAAGGTAAGACCAATAGTTTTAATGTAACACAGTACATTAAATAACAAATTTAAATAAAGGCAAAAGAAAAATTGAGAAAACTATTTTCAATACATATTAACACTGTCAGAAGTAAAAAGTACATTACGTTAATGAGTATAACAGATCATTGAGGTGTTTCTACTTGTTCAGGTATAAAAATGAAGACTTTTTAAAAATCATTACTTGAAAGTGTGCTGTGTGGAATTTTCTTTTTTGTCCCTTAACACTTTCTTGAACAGATTCCAAAACCTTCTAGTCACTTTGTTATTAAACAGGTCCTGAACAGTTTAAAACCACAACCGCATATGCCCATCTTTAGTACCACCCGAAGCTGTTTCTCTGGCTAGTGGAAATGACTTCAGGGAATGGGTGTAGGGGGTTGAGGAAATACTACAAAAACTGTACGGTGTCCAAATAATCAAAAACAATTATTCTGAATCCTATTTTGTGCTCTCTGGTCCTGTGTTTTCTTTAAAGATTTTATTTATTCATTTGTCAGAGAGAGAGAGAGAACAAGCAGGGGGAGCAGCAGGCAGAGGGAGAAGCAGGCTTCCCGCTGAGCAAGGAGCCCAAGGCGGGACCTGCTCCCAGGACCCTGGGATCATGAGCCAAGCCAAAGACAGACGCTTAACCCACTGAGCCGCCCAGGCGTCCATCCGGTCTCATGTTCTATCTGGGGGTGGCAGATGGTGGGTGTGAGGAGGCTGAGACAAATAGGGTTGTTTTTGCTGCCTCTTTGTAAACCTTGGGGATATGAGAACTGTCTTGTCATAATTTTTGGTGCCATTTTTATATTGCTCTTTAACATGTAAGATCCTTTGCACTTCTGAACCTCAGCTTTAAACCCGAGCCTAGATTCTGGATAGTAGGCATCCTATTCTGTAAGAAAAATACTGGGGCGCCTGGGTGGCTCAGTCGGTTAAGTGTCCAACTCTTGATTTCAGCTCAGGTCATGATCTCAGGGTTGTGAGATTGAGCCCCACACTGGGCTCTGTGCTGAGCGTGGAGTCTGCTTGAGGTTCTCTCTCTCCCTCTCCCTCTGCCCCTATCTCCCACCACCGCTTGTACTCCCTCTCTTTCTCTCTCTCTAAAAAGAAAAGAGAAAGAAAAAAGAAAAATACTAACACCACAATAGGAACATGACCAAGAAGCTTAAACAGAAAATTTATAGGAATATAAATGACTAATAACAATTTTTGTCTAGTAACAATTTTACATATTATAGTACCATTAAAATTATAATATCAAAATGTTTCAAGGTTGTGATGTGATAGTGTTTTTCATATACTGCTGATGGGACTTTAAACCAGAATAGCAGGGTCTGAGGAACAATTTGATGACCTGTGTTGAGAATCACAGATATATTCATACCCACTGATTTACAAATTATTTTTCCAGTAATCTCAAGAAAATGATCTTAGATGCTACCAAAGATATATGAGCAAAAATAATCTCCATGAAATTATAAGAGTAAAATGACAACTGCTTAATTAGCCATAAAGAGAATTGTTAAAATATGATGTGCCTATATGATTATAATATTATATAGCTATATAAGGGTTCTCCAGAGAAACAGAGAAAATTATATATTCTCTAATACCATATATACACATATATCTTCATACCTGATGCTCTTTTTCTCTCTCTAAATATATATATTTATATAATAAATTCATATACATATATGAATATAACAAATTCATTATGAATTATAAATAAGTTAATATGTGAATTTATTAAAGGAATTGGCTTATGCAGTTTTGGGGTGGAGAAGTCCCATGATCTGCCATCTGTAAGCTGGAGAACCGAGAAAGCTGGTAATATAATTCAGTATGAAACCAAAGGCCTGACAACCAGGAGCCCCTAGTATGAGTCCCAGAGTCTGAAGGCCCAAGACCAAGAGCTCTGATATCTGATACCCAGAAGAAGATGGATTCCTAGCTTAAGAAGAGAGAATTAGCCTTTCTGGAGCCTTTTTGTTCTATTCAGACCCATCAAAGGATTGGATGATGCCCACCGGCATGGTGAGGGCTGATCTTCTTTACTCAGTCTACTGAATCAAATGTTAATATCTTCCAGAAACACTCTCACAGACATACCCAGAAATAATATCTTACCAGCTATCTGGGCATCCCTTAGCCTGGTCATGCTGACACATAAAATTAACCACCACAATAGCCAATAAAAATAATGCTTTTAAAGAACTTTTAAATTTATGGAAATTTATGGAAATCAAAGAACAATATTAAATAAATGAAGTTGAATTTAAAAAGTAAGTGCACATTATGATTCTAAGTTTATTTTTTAAACAGCACATATGCATATAAAAATGGAGGAAAAAAGTTTTATGATTGTGTATTAAATGAATATTAAGTAAAGTGGAATATAAAACTGAATATATATAGTATGAGTCTAAGTTTGCTTTTTAACTACACAAACATATAAAAATGATTGGAAGAAAAATAATACACCACTGGGTGTATTATTTATGTAATTAAAGTACATTGAAATAATTCTTTGAATGATATAGTCATTTGTGTTTGCCATATTTCACTGAATTATTTAAGTGTATAATTGGGAGACAACATCATGTCACTAAAAATATTCATTGAGTACTTTTACATAAATCATTGCTAACCTAAGAAATACCAAAATATAAGGCATAGTCACTGTTCAGACTCTAGTATAAGGAAAGGAACATATACATCCAAGTTGAATACCCACGGGATGTAATGAATCGTCACTACTAAGAACACAGGAAATGGTATAGGAGTTCGACTTCCAGAGAATGATTTTTTTACAAGGGACAGTGGCAACAGATGAATTAAGATATAGTTGGGCTTCTATAAAAGGATGTAATTTTTTAAAGAAGAAGAAAGAAATAGAAGCAAAAGAAATAGTATTAAGAGAAGCTTGAAATTTGCTTGACAGTTATAGTAGTTTCCTACGGCTGTCATAACAAAGTACTAAAAACTAGTGGCTTAAAACCAGAGAAATTTATTATGTCACAGTTTTGGAAGCTAGAAATCTGAAATTGTTGTTGTTGGAAGGGCCATACTCTCTCCAAAACCTCAAGGGGAACACTTCCTTGCCTCTTCCTAGCTTCTGGTGATTTGCCAGCAATCCTTAGCATTCTTTTGCTTGTAGATGCGTTACTCCAATCGTCCATCTTTATGTGGTGTTCTCCCTGTGTCTTCATATCATCTTCCTTCTGTTCATGTCTGTCTCTGTGTCTAAAGTTCACCCTTTTATAAGGACAGCAGTCATATTGGATTAGGACCCATCATAATGACTTTATTTTAAGTTGATTGCCTCTCCAAAAACTGTATTTCCAAATAAGGTCACATTCTGAGGTAGGTTAGGACTTTGACATATCTTTTGGGGAGACACAACTGAACTCATACCAGCAGTTTTATGGAACAATGATTTGGGATTGGCATAGTAAGTTTGGAGAGAGCTTCTAGGGTATGAATACTAGGCTGAGGAAATGAATTTTGTTTTAAGTAGGTGTTAAAGCGCTCCTGAAAATGCTCAAGAAGACCTCACTTCCCTGTCAAGCTCCCACTGAAATGACAGGCAAGTTTTATTTGTTTTTTTTTTTGTTTGTTTGTTTTGTTTTGTTTTATTTGTTTGTTTGTTTTCGTCATGAAACCATACCATCACTCTTAAACCGGTAAGATAGGAAGAATACATGGAAGGTAGAAAGCAAATGATGTCAGATGGACAAAGAAAAAAACAGAAGGAACAGCAACCTGGGATGGTGGAGGGAAGCCATTCTCCCTAAGAGAGTTCTGGACAAGCTCTGAGCTGAATCCATGCAAAACAAAACAAAACAAAGCAAAACATGTGGGACATGGAAAAATCTGAAATGTCTTATGTATAAAAGGTGCCAAAATTTCTATGAACTGGAAAGTCTATTCAAAATTTGCACTGTTGACACTGTTCAGTGACTCTAACTGGGGTGAGTCATCTCATAAAATCTATAATGAGTTTAATTTTCACACACCACATGTTGAGTAATTGTTCTTGATATATGGCTTTATTATGACATCATTCTCATTTAAAAACAACTTTATTTCTGGAAAACTTCTCTGTAAAAATCATTTATCTATAACCATTTTGCATTAAATTAGTGCAAAAGTCTCATGAAAATATTAAAAGCCTTGTTAGAGACTCTATCACTGCAAATCCAACTTAACGTTCTCAAAGTTTGAATTCTGGATGCAAGCTCATGCTTGAGAGGGCAAGGTACAGAGTTGAGTTTTTATAGCCTTAACTGTTCTCCCTCATGAGATGTAAATAGTCAGGATTCCAACTTTCTACACTTATCTCTGAAGCAGACACAGTAAGTTGACTTTCAAGAGTCAACTAATCTTATAACTAAAACTAGTTTAAATGTAATATTGGATACTTTTTTAGTTATTGGAAAAAAATACCTTCTTCCCTTTTGGTCTCAAGAATTTCAGATTATTTGTTAGAAATATCACAAAATTTGGGAGGAAACAGGCATGGAGCAAAATATTCGATTGTAGTCAATTGCTGAGATCTTATAAAAATGGAACACTGCCATGTATGTCCTTACTCTTTGCCATGGGATTTATTTCTCTGTAGTAACTTAATTTCAGGAAAGGAAGACTTACTCAGATACATATTTATTTGGCAGTCTGTCAGTAGTGGAAAGAAGGAAAATCTGTTTGAGTAATTATTTATTCTGACTCATATTTGCTTTCAAGTTTTAATTGAACCTGAATTTAACTGTCCTCCCTTCCCCTGCCCATCCCTTCCTTCAACTGAAAGTTTGAGGATTGGGGCGCCTGGGTGGTGCAGTTTGTTAAGTGTCCAAATCTTGGTTTGACTCAGGTTGTGATCTCAGTCTTGAGATTTGAGCCCCGTGTTGGACTCAGCGGGGAGTCTGCTGGAGTTTCTCTCTTCTTCTCCTTCTGCCCTTTCCCCCCATGCTCTCTCCTGCTCTCTAAAATAAATGAATACATTAAAAAAGAGAGAGAGAGAGAAAACTTGAGGAGAATAAATGTAGTTCTCTTTTATTCCAAACATATCATTTCAAAGTCATGAAGAGAATGGATTAAATGACAGATTAGCATTGAAAAGATTAATACATGGCAAAAATCTCAAGATACTGGGCCTCAGGTCCAGGTTAGATGTATTTCCAAAAATAATTCTATAGTAAAAGGGCCCAACGGACAGCCAAGGATTCTTGATAGTCAGGTTCATATATTTAAATATTCTCTAGATTGGCCTGGTTGATCTAGGACCTGATCTGTTATTTGGATCCAATCTAAAGAAGACCTAATCTACTTTTAAATTGCAGAATTTACAGAAATTTCCTCATTAAGCAGCAGCCTAAGTTATTGAGAAAATCAAAGCCAAAGAGATGTGTATTCCTCCCTCCACTGTGAATTAAAAAAGGAAGAATAATGCAATTCCTTTCCCTAAACACAAGAGGAGTAGCCAGCTCCTTATTTCTAAAGGCCTGAGTTAGAACTCCTCCCCCTGCCTGTATTTTGTCAGGGAGAAAGTCAAGTGAATCATGGTCAAAGTTCCCTATGTCCATAATTACCATGAAGGGAGAGGGTTGCTGGTCTTCAGAGGACATCACAACTTTAGACAATGACAGAATGCAGACTAGAGTCCTTCTCCAAGTTATCAGGGCAGCATCAACCCACCTCAGGGAGGACTTCCTTGATTGCCTCCCAGTGATAACTAATACCTGCTGATTTATTTCCTGTGTGAGTATGGGCATGACCTGAAATTTAATTTGGTTTAGGAAAATAAAGCAATGTGATGCTTCCCACACCTGGCTATATAGAAGACATTTGCCTTCTAGGAGTCCAGGGAAGGTTGTTATAAGATTACATCCACATCCAGAGCTGTCCCCCAAATTTTCAAAGTTACTCTGGATGTTTGTGCTAGAGGCGTAAGATTAATTCAATGCTGGGGTAAATTTGTGCAAATAACCTGATAATAAAATTCTAGGAGGATGGGTGATCACTCCGAAGAGCCTAAAATTTGTTGTTCATGAACTATGTTAATACACCTTTCTTCTATATTCACTTACCATCCTGTCTCTTTTATCTATTGTATTTATTTTCTTACTTTGTTTTCTCTTTATTATTAATCTTTCTCCAGAAAGATTAGAGTTGATTATATATAATATATAATGGGTTCTAGATATATAATCTAGAGTTGATTATATATAATATATAATATAATCAAATATATAAATATTTGATATTTAGTCAAATATCTAAAGCCAGAAAAGTAATATAAACTAGTGAATGGGGCTGTATTGAAAGATGATAAATGGTAACTGGCTCTTGGCTTCAGTGTTAGGGAAGAGTATGGAGCTGCATGTTTGGGGTGGGGGCAGAATATTGAGTATGCATACCTATATAAGGAAACTAGTCACCAGTCAGCTGTTAACCATCTGGGAATGTGGATATAAAATTGCCAGATTTCAGACTTTTTTAAAGAGAAATTGGAGATCCTGCCTTTTTTTCTTTCATGAAATACGCTGCATTTAAAAATGTTGGCTACCCAAATACAAACTATAGGAGACTCTATATTCCACCTAGAGATTGGCAAAAGTCAAATGGTGTGGTAGAGGGAAATAGATGCTCTCTTACACTGCTGGTGAGAACATGAGTTGAGTCTACCACTATGTAGAACATTTTAGCAATGCCTGTCAAAATTAAGTATATACAAATGCACCTATCTTTGACTGTTTTTATTTTTTATTTTTAAATATTTTATTTATTCATTTGAGAGTGAGGGAGAGGGAGAATTCATGGGCACATGCAAGAGCTCGGGGAGGTACAGAGGAGGAAGGAGAGACAGAATCTCAAACAGACTCCGATGCAGAGCCTGAGAGGGGAGTTGATCCCCTGACTCTGAATCACCACCTGAGCCAAACCCAAGAGTCTGGCACTAAACTCCTGAGCCACCAAGGCGCCCCTTAGCAATTCTACTTTTAAAAATTTGCCCTACAAACATACTTGGACACTTGCAAAATGATATGTGTGAAAGGATATTCATGGCAACACTTTTCTAATAGTAAAATATTGGAAACATCTTAAATGTCCATCAAAAGGCATCTGGTTAAATAACTTATGGTACAAGAATACAATGCAATGTTATGTAGCCATTAGGATGAATTAGGCAGCCTCTATGTACTGACATGGTATGTATTGTTAGAAAGAAGGCAAGATGTAAAATAGTTTATACCGAATGCTACCATTTGTGTTTTTATTTTTTTAAATAACACATATATATTTTAACTTGAAGAATATATATAATATATACTACTTATGCTTGTATGATATATGTAATACATATGTACATATTCTCTATATTTAAAGATTATCTGTGAGAGAATATGAAAAACACTGAAAATGAGGCTTGTCTCTGTGATGGGGACAGGGGTGGTTGGGAGCAGAGTTGGAAAAGTTACTTACTTTTCACTGTACATCCTCTGTGAATTTTTGAAGTTTGTTTCATGTGCATGTATCATTTATTTGAAAACAAATAATGGAAAAATATGAGCAAATAATGAAAAATTTTAAAAACTAGTGAGCAGGCCAGCGTTGGGTGGGCCACTAATGTGCAACATGTCCTTGGCCCGCAGGTCCCCAAGCTTGCCACCTCTGCTCTTGCTTGAGATTCTTGAGGCATTTGCCTCTACCTTCCTGTGCCAAGATTTAGCACAGTTTCTTCCTCAAAGTCATCACTCAGTCAACATTCTTACATGAGTAGATTTTCTTCAGCTTATGTTTCACTTCTCTTGCTCCATTATCTTTTTTTCTTGTTTCCTTCCACCACAGCCCCAAACCAGTCTTCCCCCAGCTCTCTGGTTCTTATTTATCCACCTTCTTCCTGTAACCAGCCAGGACAAGAACGTGCATGTGCCAAATGGCAGCCTCAGCCTTGGGGCCCGACAGGTAGGCATGATCTCAGATGCTGGCTAGCACTTACAGGTGGCTACCTTCTGAACCTGTTTTCCCTTCCGAAGACTAGAGATAAGAATGCCTACTTGACAGAATTATTGTGAGACTTTTAAAAAGTAATCTATCAAAAGTGACTTTAAAAAAGTGTCCAGTCAAGGGCTTAGAACATAGTATGTTAGCAATCGCCATTAATTCATTGCCAAAGCAATCAATAACAGTTAATTCACTCTCAATGTCTTAAACAGTCATCTTTCAAAATTGGTGTTCAGATTCTTCCATCACAATAGAGTGTAAATAATAATAGTGCAAAAAGCATTTTAATTTTAGTGGAAATTAAACCATGAAGCCAAAAGAATAAAGCTCAAATGAATAGCTTTTAAGTATTAACTAAAAGAGAGAGTTTGTTTGTTGTGTGGGAGAGAGGCTTGGTTAGGAGTTTGGAAAGAGAAGTAGTATTTCTGGGGAGTCCTCTTTCTCCATCTGGCTTACCTGGGAAAGGCATAAAAGCTGTGGCACTCTGGGACTATTTAAGTTAAATATTGTTAATTAAGGCCATGCATCCCAAAGGGAAAAAGAAACAATATGGACTACAAATGGCTGTATATTAACAAAGCTACCCCTAGAGAATTTCTGCAATTACACTGAGGATTTCAGAATCCATCCTGAGGTTGGAATCTGAGAATCCTAGATTTTGAGAAATCTCCCTTGCCTGCCAGTTGCTTTCATTTTCATTATAGGTAGAGGATATTTAAACTGCTATTATTTTCATTAGAGCTAAATTACATTTAAAATGCACATCTAAGGCAGCCTTGAGAGAGACAGAATATTCCATAAGAGCCAGAGATGGCCTAACCTGAGTAGGGGGAGATCTTACTTAAATACATTGAATTGGTGGAGAGAATAGAAGTGAGGGAAGAATTTGTGTGAATAAAAAAATGACCTATTTTAGCGTAAGTTGGCACTCAAAGGATTTAGAGCTAAAACCGTTCTAACAGGGTGCATTTTGGTGACTTTTCAAAATGAAAGGCCCAGAATACCCATCTTAAATCGTTGTGTCCTGCAAATGATTCTTGATCCATATATCACAGAGTTGGAGCAGGGTTCTAACAATGCCTTCCAAGTTGATGATTTTAGAGTACATCATTTTCTTCCAAGATAATTAGAACACTTTTCAGACATTGCTTAGTATAAGACTTTGTACCACTTAAGAAAAAGTCAGTAGTCCTGAGATTTCAGTTTTCCAGATATGAAATGAGCGGATTGGACTACTAATACCTGGCGTCTGAATTCTTTTCGCTTCCGGAGTCCACTGAGTGTTTTGCAGAGAGAAAGACCTTAACGCTGGTGAATGGAAGAAATGTGCCTGAAGTTGCTTAGAAAGTGCTGACAGAGCGAGGAGTTTCACCAGCATTTCCGGTCTCAAAAACAAGTTCTCACTTTAGTCTTCAATAAAGTAAAACAGGGATCAGAAACTCTTACTGTTTGTTCAAAAGCAGAAGCTATAATCATTTCAAAGAAAGGGAGAGCAAAATTGAAACTGAAACTCTACTTCTACCTATCCATAGCGCTAGGGGGTTTATCCGCCAGGGGTTTCTGCTCCCTTGTTGCAAGAGAAATTATTAACCACAGTGATGTCTTTCACTTAAGTCCTCAATCAGGACGTATCTGACTGTTTTCAGTAGTAACCAAGACATCTTATGGGTATCCCAAAATAGTGTTTTGTGGCTTTATGAAAAGTCTTGCTTCTTTCCCTTTCTACAGCATATGTATTCATTGACCTCCCTTCTGAGAGCTTTAGTCTGAATTGGTAATTAGAATAATTTGCACCATTAATCAAAATGGTCTGTGAAATAACCCAAACCCTAGTGCAAAGAAGAGAACTGCACGGTATGCAGATGCTTGTTTCTTCTTCTTTTTCCCAAACAATTCCAAATACTTGGCATCCAGGATCAGATTGAAGGGAAGTGGTTAGCCCCCAAACAAAATTGTATCGGGAGGTTCCATTCATTCTTCATGACTGTGGTAGGCCATTCAATATTTTATTATAATTTGAAGTTTCAGAGATACTGACAGGGAAAAAAAAAATAAACAGAGGGAATTGTCATGGCGTCATGCATGTTAGGAAGTTATGTGGGGAGGTATTACAGAGGAGGCCCAGAATGCCAAGAGACTAACACGTAAAGGACTTCATAGCTCCCTCAGCCATTTTTTCCTAAAAAGCTCTTTTCCTATTTCTAAGTGATCTCCTCATTCATCAAGGCTCACTTCAAATATTACTTCCTGTCAGAAACTCTCTTATATCTGTCCCCAAACCTCAGATTTACTGGATTTCTTATTTGTGTTTCTGTAGACATTTCTTAACACATTATATTACCGGTTTTTATTTTTGTAGCTTTATCCCGTGATAGACTCTTGAGTTCCTTGAGGATGGAAAACGTTTAACTTTGCAATTCTTGCAGTATGTACCTTAGTTAGTAGATAGATAATAAAAGTCTATTGAAGGGAACCAATTTGGGAAGAGGGAGTTAGGAGCTGAAAATGACCTAAAAATGCTCTCTTCTTTCATTTTATCCCACACATGCTTCCATTTCTCTGGATATGTCTGTCATTGCTTAGATGATGCATGATCAGACACCCCATCTATTAAGCCATCTTTCAAATGTCAAACTTCCATTTCTAACACGGCTACACAGTTGTGTTATTTTAAGCTTTTCAAACCTCTTTTGCATGTTACCTTATTTAGTTCTTACAACAATTCTACAAGGTTCCAGATGAGAAAACTCAAACTTAACAAGCACTGATGACTTGGATTAGAACTCAGTTCTTTTGAGCCGTCAGTATAACCCATTTGATCCAGAGCTTAATTATTTAAAATTTTTTTATAATAGTTTGAAACTTACAGAAAAGTTGCAAGAATAGTGCAAAGAACACCTGTGTACTTCACTTATATTCACTAAATGTTGTTATTTAGCCACATTTGATTTCTCTCTCTCTCATCTATTTATCTATCTCTCTATATACCTGATTTTCTTTTTTTCTTAAGATTTTATTTATTTAGTTCAGAGAGATAGAGAGAGAGCACGAACTGGAGGGGCAGAGGGAGAGGGAGAGAGAATCTCAAGCAGACTCCATGCTGAGCACAGAGCCCAATGCGGGGCTTGATCCCAGTACCCTAAGATCATAACCTGAGCCAAAAGCAAGAGTTGGGCATTTAATTAACTGCACCACCCAGGCACTCTACTATCTACCTAATTTTCTAAACCACTTGAAAATAAGTTGCAAACATCATTATTTTTTACCCCTAAATATGTCAGTGTATATTTTTTAAGAATGAGGATATTCACTTACATACCATAGTAAAATTATCCAAATTAGGGAGCTTAACATTGATATGATACTTTAATCAATAAAGTTATTAAAAGTTTGTAAATTTTTGTAATGATGTTTTTTATAACTTTTTTTTCTCTTTTAGGATTAAACATGATCACATATTGCATTTAGTTTTTAAAATCTTTTTTTGTCTTCCTCATGCTATTTCATTTTTAAGAGTTCAGGGCATTTATTTTATAAAATGTACCTTAATTTAAGTTTCTCTAATGTTTCCTCATGATTAGATCCAGGTTACACATTCTGGCAGAATCCTACATAAGAGTAATAATGTTTCCTTCTCAGTGCATCACACCAGGAGGCACGTGATGTCATCTGGTCCCAACATTGGTGGTATCTGCCAGGTTCCTTTCTCTATAAAGTTTTCTTTATAAGGAGGTTATTATTTTTTCCATTTCTACTTATGCCCAGGCTTTTTAAATTTTTAAAATCTCTAATAGGCTTAATTGTTGTGTAGGCAACTGGGGTGCCCCAACTCTTAGCCTTATCCCAGCCATCACAGAGGTAGCCATCCTCAGCTAGGTGGAAACCAACATCAATCTCCTCATCTCTCCCCTTGTTTCCCATTGCTACTCTCTACCCAGCAGCAGGGATGCCTGTGGCAAATAACAGACCTCCCTCACATGTTACACAGAGAGAATTAATGCACACTGGTCGACTTGTGACCTAGGAAGGACGACACCAGTGGATAGATGATACCCTCTTCTATCCTTGGGATGCACAATTCTGAGGCGCATTCTACATGGCTCCTTAGAGGGACCCCATGGATCATGCCCTGTTTGCCTGTGGTCATGTGCAACTTGAGAATGTCTCATGTACTGCTTTCATGTCTTGTGTTTTGTTCTCCGCAATCTTTCCATCTCTATTCCCTGAGATCATTTCTCAAATAATCCCTTGTATATAAGTCCTTGTCTCATATTCTTTTCTCTTTCTGAAGGGACTGAGACTAAAATAATTATGCCTACAGGTTACTAAAGTCAGTGGACTAAAGAGGTTACAAGTTAGAATACAGTGATGAAAATAGATTTAGGCATCCTTCTTAGGTGCTGTCCTGTCCAGGCCTTCCTTGTTTTCCCCAAAACAAAACACACCCTCTTCCACATTAATGCCACTCTGTTTAGGATCTGATTATGCCATTGACACTCCTCTCCAGTCCAATGTTTCTTCCCTGCCCACTTCCCCTACCAGAGCTGTTCTTTAATCCCTGAGGTCATTGTAAGAGAAGGAGAAGTGAACAGAGCTGTGCTCTGCTCAACAGCACACTCCTCCCTCCTTTTCAAGGTCCTGTCTTGCAACTTTGCTTTCTCTTTCCACTATTCTTATTTTGTTCTTGCTAATTTCTTTCTGATAGGCAACTCATCCTCTTGTGGAAAGAAAATAAAACAGAGAAAAGATGAGACTATTTTGTATTCCTGTCAGTAGGGGAAAAAAAAAAACAAACCCAGAATATTGTGCCTAGAAGAAAACAGCCCCATGATGAAGTACCTAGCAAATAATTGGGGATGCTAATTAAATCAAGGAAGACCCCATGATTGGTCTGGGAATGAAAAGTTTTGAGAATTGGAGAATTCCCTGTCTTGGACATTAGGAATACTGATAATTATTTCAATTCCGATTCAATTCTATGACATAGATCAAAATTTAAAACTTCCATAATCAATTCCCTCCTTTTTCAATTAAAGAATATAGTAGGTATCTTTAGCTATCATAGAATTGAATAGAAATCAGAGATAATGAGATAATATGATTTTTACATGTTTTCAGGTGATGCAAGAATCATTGTCAATAGCATTCAAACAATTTCTTCTCTACCCCCAACACCATGCAGTTATGTGGCTTAGTTTATTTTCTCACTGGTTGTGTTACATTCTGTCACATCTCCCTTAAGATAATAAGGCTGGATTGTACATCTGGAGCATACTTTTGCACGTGGATTGTTGACAAACACTGCAATTTAATTAAGTTGATATTTTGAACATCAACTCTTGGAGCTGGAAGAGACCACAGAGAATCCTTTATCCAACGTTCTGCCCAGTGTAGAAAGTCTCTCCACAGCATACCTAACAAATGGCTTTTTCAGCCTAATGATTTCAACCACTGGGTGTCAGTTGTGAAGAGTACAAGTGTTTTGTTGTAAAGTTATTAGTCTAACTACACTCTCTCCCTTTTCTCACACTCCATTAGAAAGTATATGCTGTCAGTCATAAACCAAGATGCAACTATGAATACCATGTAATACAGTCTTGTGGTTGACTTGTCCCACCAGTCATAGAGGTGAATATTCAGTAATTCAACAACACTTTCTCCTTGCAAAGATAGGCATATTGTTGGAGACTGTGCCCAGGGAAGGAGAATAAGTAGTCTATGGCACATGGTATGCAAGTAAGCTAACCAGCTCAGATACTTTCAAAGTAAGATCGAACAGGAAGTCACAGCAGATAATGGCACTCTCTTTACTGGTAATTACTGGCCTTACAATTTTAATACATGGCTGCTACAGATTAAAAGGTAGGTGGCAATTCATGCAACATCATTGTTTCAGAGTCGACAGTAAAGAAGGGTGGCACTAAGCAATAGAATTTTTTTTAAACCTGTGTTTAAGATAAGATAAGGTAAGATAGTAAAGATATTATTAATAGACTAAGACTAAAAGAATGATGTCTTAAGTATGGTCCCTTTTTCTGATTCTCTCTTAAAGATGATTTCTCTTGCCAGGGAAGGACTAGAAACAGGGAACAGTGATTGTTGAGTTAAATCAAAGAACCTTCCAAAATCTTGGTTGTTCAGACTACTGTTGGTCAGATATTTTTCCATTGGAAGCAACAGAGAATAGGTAACTCTTAAAAATGAAAAAAAAAAAAAAAGTACTCCTCAGTAAGTCCATCACTTAAAGTACTAGGCTAAACTAAACTGTATAATTTAACCAACTGGCTGACATTTTCTCTGCAAGAGCCCCACCAAGTGGTCATCCACCCTATGGGTGAAAGTCAGAAAAACAGATTAGGAATCCTTTTAAGGAATAATAATAGGACAGAAGATGGATGAACACAAATCCTCCATCTGTAGAGAGATTCAGATTTAGGCTTCATGTCTAAGCAAGACATCTGCTTCTCGCCACCATCTGTGTCTGGTAAATTTCTTGCCCTTACTTGAACTATGCTTGCTCTTTGGCCTCATGACCCCATGAGCTTTGAGTCCTCCATTTTCCCCTAATCAATCAGCCCCCCTCTGTCTTCCCATTTTCTCCTGTCCAGCCCCAAACACTGGTGTCCACCACTTAAATCATGCTTTCAATATTACTTTCAGCTCTAATATAGCCATCCTCTTTCTTTGGCACTGGAACTGAGCAGGTAAGAGTTTCTGGAGAAAAATATGTGGCGACAATTGATGTTGTTACATATCGCTGCTTTCTAAGATTGAGGCCTCAGTTATGGTCACTGTGTGTGTGTCTGATCACCTGACACGAGTTTTTCTAAATCTTCCTTTTCCTCTCAAATCCCCTTCCTGCCATCAACCTTTCTCAGAGTCAGCAGATCATGGTTCTGCCATTTCTCTGAGAAAAGCCAAAGACATGAAGTGAGAACTGTATCTTCCTCTCCCTCTTACTTAGAAGCTTATTGGCATCTTTACCTCCCCTTTGAGCCCAGCTAAAGGCTCATTTCTCAGCCTGGGGTTTGGACTCCATCCCCTCCTTCCTACTCAGTAAATTCATTATATCAATGACCACTACCCCACCCCCAGCCCTACCCCCTGTCTTTACTTCAGGAAACAAAGAGAACAATACTTTATCTCACCAAAAATAAAAACCAAAAAGCAAGACTGCTTTATCAGTTTGGGGTTTTTAACTATAAGCAAAAGAAACCAACTCAGAATAACTTAAAAACATGGAATTCATTGGAAAGATACTGATGTAATTCATAGCAAAGAATAAAATGCTAAACAACCAACCCTCCCAAGGGCAGAAAGCTCAGGATCATAAAAAATGGAACTGTGGACTTTCATGGTCACATACCGGTACAAACTCAGCTTCAACCGCCTTCCCTCCCTGTGTGTCAAACTCAAGATTCAGCTCCTAGGAAGGAATCACTTGATTGGTCTAGCCCACTAGAAACATGTGTAGAGGAGACATTCTTGATGCATTCACCATTGACCTCCATATGGTCAGTGGACATCATTTCCCTTATCTTCCTTGGTTTTTCTGTAGCATATGACATGGACAAATATTTTCTCCTTCCCAAATCCTTCTTTTTCTTTAGTTGCTGTGACACTATTTTCTCTATTAAAAAATCGACGATCTTTTTAGTTTCTAATGTAGGTTTCTTTTTTTCTGCCTAAACATTAAATATTGGCTTCACCACAGCTTTATGGTTTTTCTCTTCCCATGTGCATGGCCTCAACTTCCACTAATCATAGCACAAACTATACCTTATGTCAAAACTTTCTCTTGAGTTTTGGACTGAATTATATACCTGAATATCCAGTAAAACTCAGTGTATCTAAAAGAGAACTCTCTTCTTTGCCCCAAATCCGCTCTTCAGTTTTTTTTTTTTTTTAAGATTTTATTTATTTATTTATTTGACAGAGAGAGAGACAGCGAGAGCAGGAACACAAGCAGGGAGAGTGGGAGAGGGAGAAGCAGGCTTCCCACTGAGCAGGGAGCCCGATGTGGGGCTCGATCCCAGGACCCTGGGATCATGACCTGAGCCGAAGGCAGACGCTAACGACTGAGCCACCCAGGCGCCCCTGCGTTTTGATGAATGGCACATGGCTTATCAGTCTCCCAGTTCATTTCCCTAGAGTCTTCCCAGGTCACTCACACCTAACCACCCCTAATCAGTCACCAATCAGTCACGAAACCCTGTGGCATTTACTTCCTAAATATTTCTTGTTCTCCTCTTTCCCTTACTTATAACTACTCTTGATGAAAGTCTTCTTCATTTCTTACTTAGATTACCGCATTAGCTACTGAAAGACCAGCTTTATTTCCATATCACACTCCCATTTTCCACAGAGTAATCTTTCTGAAATGCTAATCTAACCTGCAAGATTGGATTCAGTCCTTTATCTTTCAGGATAAACTCAAAGCTTATCCCACTCATTCTATCTTTGGCCACTTTCTAAGCCTTGTTGGTGGCATGTTCCTTAGGTCTTTACTTAAAACAACCAGGCTTTCAGTTGGAGGGACGAGAATTGTTTTGAAGCCTTGCTTGAAAGTAAGTTTCCTGAGGGTATTGTTAAACAGTAGATTCTTGGCCTGGCCCTACACTTAGTGAATTGGAATCTCCAGGGCTGGGATTTAGGAATCCTATTCTTATGAGGGGACCAGTTTATGAAATACTACCTGAATGTTTCTAGGCAGTGCTTCTACTTATGTTGGTTCTTCACTCTGCAATACCTTCCCTCTTATCCTTCAGAACTGTGCCAGTGACCTTCTTTTTGATTTAGATGTCTCTTTTCTTTTCTTCTTTCCTTCCTTTTCTTTCTTTCTTTCTTTCTTTCTTTCTTTCTTTCTTTCTTTCTTTCTTTCTTTCTTTCTTTCTCTTTCTTTCTTCCTTCCTTCCTTCCTTCCTTCCTTCCTTCCTTCCTTCCTTCCTTCCTTCCTTCCTTCCTTCCTTCCTTTCTTTCTTTCTTTCTTTCTTTCTTTCTTTCTTTCTTTCTTTCTTTCTTTTTCTTTCTTTCTTTCTTTCTTTCCTTTTTTCTTTCGATGTCCCTTTTCTGTGCTCCTATACTGCCTAGGCCTATCTCTGTCAGAGTACCTAACACACAGAAAAACAACATTTGACTGACTTCCAAATTGCAACTGGCCCAAGAATGCATTGTTTACCTTTGTTTTCCCAGCACCTAAGAGGCAAATAGTAGATATCTGACAAAAATTTCTTTGATATGTAAAAATGTATAAAAAGCTCAATGTATTTTTTGTTACAGATTTTTTTCTATTGCTTTACATCTAAAGATAGGCATAAGTTGAACACTGTCCAACTACTTTTCTTTTTTTTAAGATTTTATTTATTTATTTGAGAGAGAGCATGGGCAGAGGGAGGGGCAGAGGGAGGGGCAGGGGGCGGGGGGCAGATTCCCTGCTGAGCAGGGAGCCAGCCACAGGCTCCATCATCCCAGGATCCTGAGATCATGAACTGAGCAGAAGTCAGACGCTTAACCTACTGAGCCACCAAGGCGCCCCCCCCAGCTGTCCAGCTACTTTAAAATATCCTTAGTACTATGATTCCTTTAGAATGATATAGGAAAATATTTTTTGATATGTGAAAGTATGATATAAGGAAAACGGGCTAAGAAAATATGTACAATATAGACTTTTTTTTTTAAAAAAAGGAGCAAATTAAATAGAAATGTATACATATATAACATATTGGTAAGATAGGACAATTTCACTACTGTTTTCTTTGGATCATGGAATAATGGGTGATTTTTATCTGCTTTCTACCAGAAGTATATGAATTTTATAATTAAAAGTATTATTTAAAAAACAAACAAGCACCATCTTCCTTAACCTACTTTGAAGATAGTGTGCACATGTGTGTGCATATGTGCACAGATCCACACCCCTTACCCCCCACACAACAAACAAACACAAGAAATGTTTGGGTCCTTTAAGACTTGACTTTTCTATAGAAAACCAGAAACTATTCAGTAAAAATATAGTACTGTACTGATCGGGAAGGCTTAGATATACAATGAATATGTAACTATCATCAAAGATATTTGTCTATTAATTAGAGAAAAGGGGCAGATATGTTTGGAAGCTTATTCATAACATACAATTCTTTTTGTGATTTGTCAGTGGATAGGACTCAGGAAAGAGAGAAACTCTTTCCAAGGAGAATTGTTTTCTCATGGCAAATGCTGGGTGGAGACTTGAATTTCTGGAGGGTTATAAGCCAGTTAAAAACACATGGTATTCATCCTAGGGGCAATTTAGTCAACAGTGCAATTAACATCATCAGCTGCCAAAAGGAAGCAGTTTTCTGGAAGTAGATTAAAATAGGAAGCAAGAAGAGTCTAAAAAAAGATTCAAGTTGAATAAATTCTACTATCAACCTTTAAGTGGGTGATCTTGGAGACTTTACCTCCTTTTTTGTTTCTTGCCATAGTGTTTCATATTTATTAATTTTCTTTAAATATTTCTGAAAATGTTAGAATTTGCTCTGTGGGGGAAAGAAGCTTAATAAAATAGGGACAATTGAATCAGCTGTGAGCCACTTTTGCTCTTTCTTAGCTCTGTCAAGGACATAGTCATTTCTCAAAGCACCATCCTTCACTGGTAGAAGCAGCATGAATGGTAGTGATATTGGCCCAGAGGAAATATATCAACTTTTCTGCAGATAGCCTAACCAACCATAACTCTGCAAATGTTATAAGAAGAAACAAACGATGGTTCACTTGTAAATTTGACTCATAAGCCCACATATAAGAAATAAGAAATATTAATAAATTTAAATTCTCACTTGTTTGGCTGGAATAACAAGGCTTAAAAGCTATGTGTCACCTTATTTAGAATTCCAGGTGCACTTAAAATATACTCAAACATAAAGTAATATCTAAAAGAAAATACACATTTAGTGTAAATGATTTTTCTTATTACATAAGATTTTTTTTTTTTTTTTTCCCAACGTGTGTCTTAGTTGCCGTTATTTTAAGTAAGGGCTCCCGGTGAAGTTAAAATATATACTCCACAAATATTTGATGTTCATTTAGGCAACTTTTCAGGAGTAGGCTTATTATATGAAATGGGGCAAAAAAAACCCGTGTATTTAAACACCATGTAGTTGGCTTCAAATTAAAATACATGAGGTACAAATTATTTTATGCACAGAGGGTTAATAATAGAAAACATTGAAAGCTACAATGTTCTAACTATGACTAGGGGATCTTAAAACAAGTCGTCACTTCACCAGAAAGATTTGACATTTGACCTTTGATTTTTAAAAATATGTTGCTTACTCTGCAAGAGTGTCAAGTCCTGAATGATCCAATAGTAAGCAGCTTCTTTCTCCTCTGCTTCCACAAGGCTGGGAATTATTTTGACAAGATTCAATACCATGAATGCTTTTTTGAACAAAAGACCTGAGAATTTTTTTCTTGGCCTTAGTTAGAGTTAGCATATAAATGGCAAGCAATGATTTATGATCAATTAATTAAATGGAACCAGAAATTCTATAAAACATTGTTTTTTCACTTTGGTGGGAATTATAGGTTTAAATGGTTTTATGATTAGCTTCAAAGAGCTAGCATAATTAAACTTTTGATGTTAAAAAGATAATCGGAATCTATTTTAGGGAGTATGATGTGCTTTGTAGGTAAAATAAAAAGGCAAGGAATTTGTAATTTAACTAGTTGAACTTAAGCTAAGCATTAAACTTTGGTTTGAAAGTAGATATCCAGATGTTATTTTATATAAAAAAATAAATAAAAGAATAATCAATATTTTTTTGAAATTTCCTTTAATTTAAATTAGACAAAAGCAGAAGTTTTATGGTCTCATATTTTGTCTTTACGTACTTTAAGAGCATTGAGAATAATTCCTTGTCTGGTCAATCATTGCTTTCGCACTCAGCACAGTGTTTACATATATGGGTAGCGAAATTATTCTCTACTGCAGTCTATCAGACCCTATTTCAGATTGACCTAAGTTACATTCTCCTTCACAATTCAGTTCTTTTGGTCGGTAGTTACTGACTTCCAATAGTAGGATGCTGGGAAAGACTATAGGTGTCTTCCCTCAATGTAGGTGTGAGGTGATACATTACAATGTGAGAAAAAAGGGAAGCCTCAAGCTGAATTTTGACACTCAGCAAGCACTGATTAGCACTGACTAACACCAACACAGTCACACCACCTGTATTTATAGTGCAGTCCAGCTCCTTTCCTGTTTGGATCTTCTGCCCGGCAACTCGCATAGAAGGTTTACTGCAGGCTGATGCAACAATATTAGAGCGATAGAATTCAGGACCAGTGTGGCTATCAGATATTTCCAGCCAATCCGTGTGCATTGAACACCAATCCCTTCTCTACTGCAAAATAATTCCTAACATCCATTATGTTTATTAATAAACACTCGGGTGACTGGAAAAAAAGACAGCTGAAGCTAGAAGCAGCTCCTTTTGAAGAGCTTTTGAAAAGTCCTCCAAATGCTAACTAACTATCCCTGGTAAGTGTATTCTGCTTGTAGTTTGTACATTAAAACTAATGTGTATGTGTATATCTCACGGCCCCGATGTATTTTACAGTTATAAATATATTATTCCATCCTAATCCTTCAATGTTTCTTTAAAAATGAAAACATCTTACAGAACCAAAATGACATTAAAACAGCTAATAAAATTAATAATTCATTAATATCACCTACTACTCAATCTGTATTTAAATCTCTTCTATTGTCCCTTTGCAGGTAGGTCTATCTGAATCGAGATCCAATCCAAACACATCTTGGTAAATCCCTTGAGTCTCTCTCATTCTTCCACAGTGCCTTTTGGGATGACATTCTGACTTGCTGAGGTCTTCCCAGTTGTTCTTTAGAATGTATACATATATAGAATATTTAGAATGTCTGATGCTGGTTGATGCCTGTCTCACGGGGTTGTTTTACTTGTTCTTTCATTCCCATTAATCGCTAATCTGGGAGTGAAATCTACAGGCTTTATAAAATTCAAGTTACACATTTTTGTCAAAATTAAAATCATAGGCGATGTTCAGTATTTTCCATTGGATCACACTGGGAAACACAAATGTCGGGTAGTTCCACCAATGGTGATATTAAACTTGGCCCTCAGATTAAGAGGTTTGAAAGTCTGATTCTTCTATGATAAAGTTATGTTTCTCAGCTTGTGATCAAATTTTTTTTTTTTTGACTGGGACTATGTAAATAGCCAGGTTACCAACAGTCACTTGCCTAATCCTTTTAACACCAATGATAAGACTTGGTTGCATCAATAATCTCATTAGGGTTTACAGAGTAGTTATATTTATAATTCTCTCATTTATTTCACAGTTATTAGATAGCTTTCTTCTGGCAAGTAGACTTTCTCTCTTCAACTAGGGCTATTTAATTATTCTAGATGGCAGTTCTTTCTGGAAAGGTGGAATAAATGTTGACTTTTTCCTTTGCCTCTAAAATCAGGTAATATACCGAGCAGGTATCTGCTGCCAGAACTCTAACCAACCCTGTACAACATGGCCGCTTTCTAAAGCATATTCTACTATATATATGTAATATACATTACATATATATTTATGTATACACATATATACACACATATATATAATTCTCATTGTGCTTGTGCCAAAATGGCCATCTGGGAGCAATTATTATGGTATATTGCATTTCCTATTTGTTTCTTGTTGTTATGTAAAGTTCCTTTAGTATCTGAAAATGTAGTGATTCACTGCTCTTATTCTCTCCATTATACTTCCTTGATTCGTTTAGTAATCTTTTCCCGCCTGGGGATTCCTATGGCGTTCCATGATTTCTGTTGTGTTTTGATTATTTCATTTGTAACATTTATTTGATGCTGAGTGGACTCCCACAAACTTCTCATGCTCCAGTGCTGATGTCCTGTTACTTTCCAATTTGCCTTCCCTGACACTCTTGGGTATCTAAACAGATTGTAGAACTCTCTTACAGGTGGTCTTGGAAACAATTTATATACCCAATATTTGTTAAAGGATAAATACCAAAGATCTAGCACATCAGGCAGGAAAGCATCTCTTGAAAATTTTGGTTAATTGTGAAACTGACTTAGATTTGACAATACCTACATTTGTCATTATGGGATCCCACTAGTTTGTCTTCTGGTGTCACGCTGAAAACTGAAATAATTTGTTAACACTAGTGAGGCCACTGTAACCAGGAAATATTGTGTGGTTTGAGAGATAAGGGCCCCTGTGAAAGAAAATTACCTTGCTTTCCATGTTGAAGAATGTTAAAATAAATCACAGAAACTATAACTAAACCCCTATAAGAGCTGGTGTCAGTGCTGAATCCCGAGTGATGCCTCGCATGTGATAGAAACTGAACAAACGTTTGCTGAATGAATTAATTTCAACTCATTCATTTCTGTGGGAATAAAAATCTGCTAAAGCAACACAGGAGAGTTGGAAAAATCATCTTGTTGAGATCTCCTCTCTTGACTGAGATTCTATATTTTCTTCTGTAGGAAAGGGTATAAAAGCTCCTTTGCCTTTTCTGAAGGAGTTTATAACACTAAATGAAGATCTGTTTCTCACCCTTCAACAACACTTTCTTACTGATATTATTACTAAACTTCAAGGTCACTTCAGAAATAAATAAAATAAAGGCACTACTTGAAGAAAACACTCCCTTATCTATCCTGCCTCAGGTTCTCTTTTTCATGTTCACATATCCAAATACTCAGAAACACAATTTTTCCTCATCACTAAGACATATTTAACCATGTACACTCACTAAAACCAGAAGACACTGATACATCAAACAGAATGTCAAGAGAAATATATCTGCCAAAGGAACAGAGCATTATTGATGAGTCAATATGGTTCCTTTCTCCCTTCCCCCAGCCAAAATACACAGAAAGGTCTTCATGAGCAGGGAATTAGATTATTTAAATGGCTTATGTCACCATGGCTGGTACTTGATATATCCATTTCCATGATGGCAGTTTAACTGTCAAATTAACACAAAATTCTATGGTTGTCAGACCCCTCTGTCCTAGAGAGAGTGCTAGAAACAGAACCAATCAAAATAAGACCTTCGAGTTTCCCTTTCATATATAATAAGCACACTATTCCATTCTTATTTATATATTCTTTTCCTTAAAAAATGTTAATGTCCAAAGAATTGATTGGGTTTAAGCTTCCCAATTATGACCATTGCCTAATCATTTAATCCTATCACCATGGAGCTTTTATCTGGGTCACTTCATTTGAATATTAGTTCTCTACCAAAAGATGTCTGATCTTATTCTTTACTTTTTTCCTCCTGCTATATATATTGGGAGGAGGGGAGAAGGGGAAATAACTGTTTTCCACAGCATTTTATTTTGAAAATTTTCAAAATTACGGTAATGTTAAAAGAATAGTACAATAAATTCTTGTGTATCTCTTAGATTTGTCAATTATTAATAGTTTGTGAAACTAGCTTTGTTTCCTCTCTTTCTCTTAATTTCTCTTTCCCTCTTTACTTATAGATCATGATTTTTTTTCAGTGCATAATAATTCATTAGCACTATTATTATTTTGATATTAAATTGTCTTAAATTTGGCCAGCCGGAGCCCCTTCAGACTATTCCTTTATGCTTTTGACGAGATTATTTTCATTTATTATATTTTAATTCCTCTTGATTTCATGTCTCAGAAGATTTAACCTTCAGGTTTGCTACTGTTTTGCTATCTGTCACATGCATCTCCTACAGATATAATGCTTTAGTAATTTGAAATAATTACTTGATCTATTCAATGTCTTTAGGGCAAGATTTAAAATATAAATATATGTATATATAGTTTGATATTCTTATACCCTATGATAAATTATATCTTTTTAAGAAAATTTTCCTATATTAAGTTCAAAGACTAGTGTTAGAGATGGGAAAAATATACCTTAAACTGGCATTTGCTTCTTGGTGTAACTTCATCTGCAACATTATACTCAACACCTTTTTTTTTTTCTTAGTGTTGACTGTCTTATGATACTGTTTCTTATGAATTTTTACATGAGATCATATGAAATTTAATATACCTTCAGAATTCTGAATCCAGCTAGAGATTAAAAAATTCAAAATACCACAGGGACTTTCAGATGAACAATCCAGTATTGTTTAGAACTGTTAAAATACAGGACTTTGTTGTAGACTTTTCCTGGCAAAGAATACTTTAAAGTGCATGCACTGTCCAATATTTGCCATTCTTTATAGGATGGCTTAATGTGTGTCACTTCTTAAGGAAACTATCACTTGTTTATAGTTCTTTCAAATATTTTCTATATATGTCAGTAACATTTTCACTTTGAAATGGAGAAAAATATTTTCCAGACGTGGGTTATTCTCATGACATAAAGAATTTTTAAATTCTTTTATCCCATAGAATATAGTTTATTTCATAAAGCAAGATTTAGCTAAAATGTGCACTGTTAATGTGTTCTGAAGTTTAAGTATGATTTCCCAAGATATCCAGGCAGTCACTTGTTCTCACATTGCTAAAGAAGTTTTATTTCTAGTCCCAGTTCTTTTGTTTACCAAGTCGTCTACTGTGTTAGGTTAGGCAAATGATTTGACCTCCATGGGTTTCCTTTCTCTGTATGAAAAACAAGAGTTCAACTACAGGGTTTCTAAAAATCATCTCCCATTCTAAATTTCTGTAAATCTCTGGTAAGATTTAAAACTTTATTATCTGAAGAAAGTCCTAAGAGAAATACTTCCTTTTATCTGCAGATTCCCTTTGGAACAACCTTTTGCTAGAGATGGAGGTAAGAGCCAGCACCTGGGACCACAGGATGGATATAATGCCCTTCTGCTAGCTCTTTCCTTAGTTAGTTTTTCTTACTCATATTTTGCAAACACAGAGTATCGCATATGCACCGCATTGCTGTGCTGAAAACTACATACTCTGGTATAAATGTCGAGAAGAGGATGGATTGGAGGTTCTTTTTTTCCTTCCAAATTTTAAACATGCATTAATGCTATTCATGCTGCTCTCCTCATAGTAGTGATGTTAGGACAAATATGTTCATTTGAGAGACATTACAGGTCATGTATCTCTAAGAATCATCTTTGTGATCCTGTCTCTCTACCTGTCAAGTTTTACCACATCCAATTATTTTCTAAGACATTGTAAAGGATTCAATACAGTAATGACAGTAGGCTATCTCCTTGGAGCAGTCTCATCTGCCCTCAAATAAATTACTGGAGAAAATTTATTCCATTCAAAGGAGCAGTATTTCTTACAAACTTTCTGGAAAATAGTCCTCAAAATGTTCTAACTTAGACATCTACTTATTGCTGGCTTAATGATCAAAAGGATGTAGAGAGCACAAAGCATTTTGAAGCCAGTGATTTAAATGCCGGTTCTGCCATATCATCCTTGTTCTTGAATGTGTTCACTCACTTGCTGAATTTATAGAACCAATTTGGGAGAAGAACAATGTTTCTGCCTCCCCTAAGAAATTCCTCAAATTCCTTACCATGACAATCAAAAGAAAATCTGAGTTGCTCTTTGTGAGACATTTCTTACATACTCAGCAGCAGTAAAAGTCTCAATTGTTCAGGTTTCAGAAAGAAAACCACGAAATTTCCTTATTCTTTCTGCCTCTAAAAGCATAGAGTGCCACGGTAGATAAAAAAACAACAAAATACAAAAAACAAACAAACAAAAGACCCCACAGTTAACTACAGGTAGAGTATGTATGGCATGAGCTTTGTAATCAGACAGACCTGGCTTCAAGTATTAGCTCAGACATTTGCCAGCTCTATGACTTTGCACATTCCTTTTAAGGAATCCGAATCTCAGTTTTCTCTATAAAATAGGACCCGACATTTAGTGTTATAAATTTTAAACAAGATAATATATATATATATATATATATATATATAATATACTTAGCACAGTCTTTGAGATATACAAAATGTCCAGTAAATACTAGTCAGTATTGACTGGTTGCTAACATTTTATTTCTAAAAGTTGAAGAGAATTTTTAACATGCAAATAAAATACTATTATAACTCCGCAAAGAAATGAAGGATTCCTTGCTAGCATTAAATGCCCAGTCAGTGTTCACATTTCTCCAGCAGGTTTCTTCAAATTAGTATCTAAACAACACCAGCACATTAAATTTGGTTGACTTTTTTCCTAATAGTCTTTAATCTATTGGTTTCTCCCCACCTCTATCTTTCTTTCTTTCTTTTTTCTTTTCTTTTCTTTCCTTTCCTTTTCCTTTTTTCTTTTCTTTTCTTTTCTTTCCCTTTTCCCTTTCGCTTTTCCTTTCCTTTCCTTTCCTTTCCTTTCCTTTCCTTTCCTTTCCTTTCCTTTCCTTTCTTTCCTTTCCTTTCCTTTCCTTTCCTTTCCTTTCCTTTCCTTTCCTTTCCTTTCCTTTCCTTTCCTTTCCTTTCTTTCCTTTCCTTTCCTTTCCTTTCCTTTCCTTTCCTTTCCTTTCCTTTCCTTTCCTTTCCTTTCCTTTCCTTTCCTTTCCTTTTCCCTCATGCTTTTTATTTGTTGAAGCCATCAGATCATTAGTTCTGTAGTAATACTCATTCTTATTTGTCTGGTTACATCTGCCATAGTATTATTGAAAATGCTAACTTGAAAAAATTCAGACTTTAAAATTTAACACTAACTGAAATTAGATAGTTAATTTAGCTAGACTCGACCAAGTTGTAAATTCCATGAGGTCATGCTTTATTACTCTTTTGCATCCTAGTGGGGCCTGATGATATGGTACTAGGCAGATAAATACTTGTTGCTTGATCAATTACTGAGAGTAATAGCCTGCATTTGACTCATTTATGTTGACATTTATATTAGGGAAGAAGTAAGAATTGGGAATTTAAGGATTAGGTCTCACCTTGCCATCCTTTTGCTGTTTGACACTGAAAAAAATCATTAAATATTTCTGGGCCTCAAAGGTGGGGGATGTTCCACCTTATACATTTGCCGTGGAATAAGAAAATGCATGAGTGGTATTATGAATGCTGGTTGAATAATAGATGTTATTCTTTTGGGATAAAAAGCAAGAACACTGATATTTAATTTTAACATCATCAGTTGAATAAAAGGTTAAATGGGCTTTCTGATTGAAAAGCCACCCTTATATTTAAAAAATGGAGAATGGTTTTTCCTACTTACCTTCCATTTCTCTCTTGGCCATTATCTAAAACTGCATTATCATGCAGTTTTACATGCCACGTTATGAGTGGAAAATGAGCTTTCTCCTGATCCTCTCATCAAGTGAAAACCCAGTTGAAATAATGACTGGCTTAGGTGGCAAATGAGACAAGAGACTTTGGCTTAGACAACCAGAGCTCCTGATTACACCAGAGCTTCTCTGAAAGCAGTGAGGACAAATCTCCCATCCAAAAGGGCAATTGAAGAATCCTCAACTAATTTTTAACCAATGGCAAATTAAAGTGGAATATCCATAGAAATAAATAGGAATGCATGTGAATACAAATGTTACTACAGAAAGTATCATTTCAATGAATATTAAATATACTTGCAGTGAGGGTCCCTGGAAGTAAAAACAGTGTCCTAATTTCAGTTTTAACAAAGGTTCCATAAGTGCCTAGTGTCTGGGTGCCTAAGATGTTTTAATCGTTTAAAAAACAGTTTTTAAATTTTATTTAAGATTTATTTATGAAAATTTTAATTCACAATTAAGATATGGATTGTGGTGGAGAACTACAGTGAATGGCCAGGAAACAGCATAGTTGCAGAACTGTAGGAATATTGAACGTACAAGGCTGACACTCTGCTTGTAGATTTCACTGGAGGTTTGCATCTATCTGTTCTCTTTGGTTCGAATTGAAGATCTTTTTAGTAAAGGAATTACATGCCCCATATGCAGATACAAACAAGCCAGAGCAGTGGTTTTCATCCAAGGGAGACCATTTAAAAATACTGATACCAAGATTCACCCATGATCAATGACAAATCAGAATTTCTAAAGGTATGGCTTAGGCATTTACTGCTGCTAGGTCAAAAAGCTAGAATTGGCTCCTTTTAATTTTGTTCTCAGTTAAAAATAGAAAGCTGGTGATAAAATTAATTTTGGGAAAGCATATAGCATTTGAAAATTATAATAGGTCAGGAAGGAAGCAAAATGAGGTAGCGGTTATATTTGTGCCCTCTGTGAGCACAATTACAAACCCTAGACTGAGCTACTGTTTAGGCTTTCAGCTCCTTGAAATTATTTCTGGTACTTACGCTTCCTTTTCTCATTTAGAGATTGATTACCTCTTCTCCAGGATTAGTCGACTTTAAACACTCTATAGACAATTTAGGTTTTCTAACAAGGTTTCTTTCTCAAGACCACTTTTAATATGTGAAATGGCTTACGAGAGTCATTTTCTCAACCAAAAAATACTGATAAAAGATTTTTTTTTCCATGACTCACCATAATGAATAGGTTTTCATGTAAAAAATAGTTTGGTCCAAAATATCCATATGTTTTTGACAGATATTTTTCCCCCTCAATAACTGTTGAAAGAGTTTTAATTTGCTAGAGAGGAAGTTTTGTTTGGAAAATGTTTAATTTTCAAGAATGATTTATATTTGGAGGTGAAAGAAAAGGAAAGGCTCTTTGTGCAACTTACTTCAACTCCTCTAAGCTGGTATGGTTTTCTGGAAGTTGGAATGTTTTTCCATTTATCTCGCAGCTTTCATTAGTTTGACTGTTTTAAGTCTTATATCTTACTACCAGTTTTGAAGGGAAAGGATGAATCAATTGATGAGGAAAAACAGTTTTTGAAGTTGCAAATTTTGAACTTGTGAATTTTTGAAAAGACTTGCAAATAAATATGTATTAGTTTATCCTTTTGTGTTAAGTCATCATTAATCTTCAATTACTCTTTGAACATCTCTATAGCAGTTAGTCAGTTATGCTTTCTATTTCCTTTACATTGTGTGCCCAACAATTTTCATTTATTGGTTTCGACTTAACACAGTCTGTTGAATGGAGAATAGATAGATGAGTTCCCAAGGTCCTTCCAAACTTATATTTTGATGAACCTATGACTGAAATTAATCTTGGCCTCACGAATGAGTTTATGTCTTGACTTGCATGGCAAGGCTCTAAGCACAGTGTTGTCAATTTCACGCTGTTTAAAATAGCTATAAAAATGAGACATTTATTGACTGCTCTGGATTCAGTTGTATATGATCAGGTAATAGCTTTATTCCTCTATCACCACATGTCACACCTGATTTTTAGGCTTCCCTATTATAGTATTTGATAGCATTTTAAACAGAGCTTGTAGATTGTCAATCACTAACAGGTATTAAGAAGTCCATTCTCAAGCAACATTTTCTTCTTGCTTCCAATATAAGGTTTTTTTTCTTTAGTTTCAGGCTTGACCCTGTTTCAGGAAACAGTGATGTAGGCTGCGAGGGGGAAATGTTGACCGTTCTTTCAATCAAATCACTTCAGATCCTCTTCCCCTTCTCCACTCACTGTTCTGCACCTGGCTCTTCCAGCATCCAGGTGGGGAGTGTGATGAGCAATTAAGGGGTAAAAAGGGAGGCAGTAGAGGACAGTGGTTAAGGCCGAGTTAGACACCTGGAGTTAGATCCTCTACTACCCACTGGCTTTGTGACCTTGGTTATAATTCTACCGTTTCCTTACCTATGAATGATTTTATTTTAACAACTTGATTTTAGTAATGATTTGTGGTTATAAAGCTTATATATGTTAATTTATATAAAGCATTTATTCAGTAATTGTTAGTTCTGGATATTCCTGCTGGGTTTATTAGTGCTTGGTTTTGGTCTTCCTTCTGGGGCTGTGTTTTGAATGCTGATTGCTCTGGACCTTGGCAGGGAGGTTCTCCTCTGTGGGATGATTTGGGGGGGCTCTCTGCCCTCCCTACTTTCCACAGGGATCTCTGAACTGCAGTTTCCTGATGCTTGCAGTGTACTTGATGGCTGACACTTTGCAATCCGTGGCCCGGCTTCTGCCCTTGCACTGGACTCACGAGGTTTTATTTCCCTGGGCAGGGAACTAAGATTGAACATGGGAAAACTTGTGCATCCAGGCCCAGACGATTGCTGGAAGCGCAGGCCATTCCTCCTGCTGGTTTTTCTCTTTGCCCCGCCATTACGGGCTGCCCCAGCCGTCTCCTGCCTATAGATTCCTTTCGGGCCCAGGGCCTGGCCCCAGTCTGTAACTTCAAACACCTGGAGACAGATGTTAGGGCTTTCTAAAATACTCTCATGAAAATGCCCCCACATTTTTGCCACTGAGCAAACTTCTACCTGAGCAGTGAAATATCTCCTGCGGAGAACCTTAATCTCTGAATGATTCTCTTAGGACTCCTTTTCTGTGGATAGCATACCACCCCCTCCTTCCACACGGCGGGCTTAGGGGAGACATCATGGCACTCTCTTCCTTGAATTCATTTCAAAGACTCCTCTTCAGTGCATCTATAAATTTCTCCCTAAGTAGGGCGCTGGGTGTGATGGTTATGAGATCCTTTGGCTCTGCCCTGGGGACGTGTTTAGAATGTAGGATATTCATCAGGTTTTCTCGGCTGTAGCCAAAATTTGGAGTCAACAAAGAGCACTGTATTTCACATGCTGCTGTAAGTGGTTTGGTCACACCTGTGCTATAATAAAGGCTGAATGATGTGGCAAAGGAAATTCCAACATATTTGTGCTCTGCCTAGAACTGCGTTTGTTTGTTTAACACAGATGTAAATAAGTGATTTTAATTGGCAAAAAAAATGTTTTTTAAAGATTTTATTTATTTATTTGACAGAGACACAGCGAGGGAGGGAACACAAGCAGGGAGAGCGGCAGGCAGAGGGAGAAGCAGGCTTCCCGCTGAGCAGGGAGCCGGATGCGGGGCTGGATCCCAGGACCCTGAGACCATGACCTGAGCCGAAGGCAGACGCTTAACCGACTGAGCCACCCAGGTGCCCAAAGTATTATTGTTATTATAGAACCTCTGCTATATGAGCAGAGAGAAATTACAAACTCCAAATAGACTCTGTTATCCCATGTACTTAAATTTTATAACATTCTTGTTTAATATAACGGAACAGCAGTTTATGTAGCAATGCTAGTCTTCTTTCTATAAAATCAAATATTTCATGTTGAGAGCCATTATTAATAGTTTGAATCTAATATTGTTATCATACTTCAAACACAGAATAATCTAATCAAAGCATGGCCATGTTTAATTTTAGTCATATGAGTTTCAAAATTATGGAAGAAGCTTGGAAGGTCTAGCATCTGTGCTCAGCAGAGAAGAGTAGAACCTTTTGTGAAGGTGGAAGCATTTTGCACTGTGGCTGTTGAACCCTTGAAATGTGATGAGTGTGGCTGAGGAACTGCTTTTTAATTATATTTAATTTTAATTAATTAAAATTTAAACTTAAATAGCCACATGTGACTAGTGGCTACTGTATTGAACAACTCACTTTTATCTTTACACAGACTAGTTTAAGTCTAAACTAGTAATTTAAGAAAACTTTTTTCCTTTTGTAAGAGTGATTTTTTCCTATTAAAAATAAAAATAGAATTATTGAATAATATGGAAATAAATATCGATTTCTCTGCCTTAGATCACCTATTTTATTGACTAGGATAATTTAAAGGAGAAGATTAGCACCGTCTCTTCACTGTTAAAATGATCCTAGGCGATGACATTTTAGTATTATTGACAAGGAGGCAGCATTCCTTTAGGGATCTCCTGTGACTTGTATTTGTGTAGAGATCTGGAGTTCACAGAATTTTTTTTTTTTAAGGATTTTATTTAGTTATTTAGAGGGAGCGTGAGCAGGAGGAGGTGCAGAGGGAGAAGGAGAGAATCTCAAGCAGACTCCGAGCTGAGTGTGGAGCCCTTTGCTGGGCTCCATCTCACACCCCTGAGATCATGACCTGAGCCCAAATAAAGAGTTGGTTGCTTAACCAACTGAGCCACCCAGGTGCCCCTAGAGTTCACAGCATATTATCTCATTTTTGTCTTCAGAAAGAATTCCTCATATTATTTTCTTTCTTATGTTAGGGGTGGGAAGTTGAGCATTCAGGAGCTCCAGTGACCTGCCAGATATCACAGCATGAGGTCTGGGGGGGTGGGGGTTGGGGTGGGGGAGGTTGGGCTTACTTTACACAAAACAGCATTTCCTAAGGACTCATTGCCTCTGGCAGAGCCTGTTATGTGTGAAGGATTCCGAGAGGAATAAAATAAAACTCTCCTGTCTTGGATATTTGGGGCACCTTCCCCTCTCTTTTCTTGGAGGAGACTGACAAGAGAAAGAAGCATGAGGCTGGCCGTGAAAGGTCATAGCTCCTTCCAAGAGTCTGTGAACACTTCTCTCCGGTGGGGTGTCAGCAGCCCATCCTGCCACTCTGCTAGTCCTAGTCCCAGTGACTTGCGCCTTCTCTTAAGGCTTGTCTCTACATCCTGCCATATCTTCAAAACTCGACCCTTTATTTTTTTAAAAAATGTTTATTTATTTGAGAGAGAGAGCAAGAGAGCACATGTGCACTCAGGGAGGGGCAGAGGAAGAGGGAAAGAATCCTCAAGCAGACTCCCCACAGAGTGAGAGCCAGATGGGGGACTCCTTCACAGGACTTTGAGCTCATGACCTGAGCCAAAATCAAGAGTTGGATGCTTAACCAACTAAGCCACCCAGGTGCCCCCAAACTGGTCCCCTTTAAAATAAATCCTCCTTTTTGAATTATCCGGTGAGTGTCTGCTGATTCTGGTGAGAACCCACGCTAATATATCCCCTCTCTCTAACTGTTCCATTTTTGGTGTTGTCTCTCCTCTCTGTGTTGGGTGGGACATCACAGAAGGTGCGCCGAGAATAGCAGCCCTGAGGCCTCTGTTCTTGAATACTGGCTGAGGCACAGAGTGATACTGTAGATTCCAGTGCTCCAATGCCCAGCACACAGCGGGCCTCAACCCCATCACAGATGTTGTCTCTGTGTTGAGCTATGGGTGATTAGAGGCAGCACTGTTTGGCAAATCATTCCATTATGGTACACCTAGCATACAAAATATTTAAATTCATCAGTGATCTGATAATAAATTCTGCCAATAGGTATACATTTATTTATTGACCAACTATGGAAGGATTTCATTTATGGAACCGGTGCTCAATGAATGATTTTGTGTGAGACAAGGCTTGGATTTATTTTTAAGTTATGATGCACTATAAATACATACCAAGAAATGAAGAGATATACTAATTATTTATATATATATTTATTTATTTTTGAAAGATTTATTTATTTATTTGAGACAGAGAGAGCACACAAAGGGAGAGGGAGAAGCAGGCTCCCCTCTGAGCAGGGAGCTCAATGCAGGGCTCATCCCCAGGACTCTGGGATCATGACCTGAGCTGAAGGCAGATGCCTAACCAACTGAGCCACCCAGGCATTCCAGAGATATACTAGTTAATTAAGAGACCAATATATTACCATTATTTAATATATTCTGTCTCAGGTCACACAATTCTATTTTAAGAGAGATTTATGAAACTTTTCTTAGATTATCATCAGGAGACAATTTTAGTCTCTCTCTTTTTTTTATTTTATTATGTTATGTTAATCACCATACATTACATCATTAGTTTTGGATGTCGTGTTCCATGATTCATTGTTTGCATATAACACCCAGTGCTCCATTCAGTATGTGCCCTCTTTAATACCCATCACCAGGCTAACCCATTCCCCACCCCCTCCCCTCTAGAACCCTCAGTTTGTTTCTCAGAGTCCATAGTCTCTCATGGTTCGTTTCCCCCTCCGATTTCCCCCCCTTTATTCTTCCCCTCCTGCTATCTTCTTCTTTTTTTAACATATAATGTATGATTTGTTTCAGAGGTACAGGTCTGTGATTCATCAGTCTTACACAATTCACAGCGCTCACCATAGCACATACCCTCCCCAATGTCTATTACCCAGCCACCCCATCCCTCCCACCCCCCCACCACTCCAGCAACCCTCAGTTTGTTTCCTGAGATTAAGAATTCCTCATATCAGTGAGATCGTATGATACATGTCTTTCTCTGATTGACTTATTTCGCTCAGCATAATACCCTCCAGTTCCATCCACGTCTTTGCAAATGGCAAGATTTCATTCCTTTTGATGGCTGCATAATATTCCATTGTATATAAATAATATCACTGAGGTGGCTGTGTATTTTATACTAAATGGTTTTTAGAATATCCTTTATGCACCACATACTGTGACAGGTACTGGGATTAAAGTAGTGAACAGGTAGATACTCTCTGATTTGGAAAACTTATATTTTATTAGGTAAGATATATGTCAAAGGAGTAATTTACAAATAATTTATGGATTGCAACTGTTGCATGGTAATAGGTTTTTTGTTTTCTTTCTCCCTCCTCATCCCACATGCCCTCCCCTGTCCCACCTGCAGCCTGACTCACATTGAGACCAAGAAAACAGGGTTTTTGACTCAAGAAAGAGACAGATATTCTTTAGCGTAATCAAGTGCAGGAGATCTACTAAAAGGTGTTAATCTTAATAGTATGGTATGAAGAAGCTAATGGCTTTATACTGAGAATCTAAGACTGACTTCAATGAAGATTTCTTCCCCTTCTCTTTTGCCCTCAACAATGAAATTGCTGGAACAATTTAACAATGGAGCATAAAGGGCTGAACAAGAAGCAATAGACTAGGGGGGTATGGTTGAAGGAGGTGAGAGTGAGGAGAAAAGTACATTTAGAGGAGCTTAGGGGCTGTGGGAGGAAGAAGATAGAAAGGGCCCTTGGCAGAGATATTATCCTGCCTACATCTAGGTTGGCTATATGGGAATGCCATGAGTATCTAGAACACTGGACGAGCTGGGTGTGGAACCAGCTTTCAAGAGAGTTCTCCCTGATTTTAGCCCCCTGGTATTCATATCCTTATGTTTTCTCCTCCCATGTTGGAAAAAGCTGGTTGGGTAACCAATAAGATATGATTAAGTGTGTCTTTTGAGTCTGATAAAAGATATATGGCTTCGGTCTTGCTCTCTTGGACCACTCACCCTGGGAAAGCCAGCTGCTGTGTTGTGAGGACTCTCAAGAAGAGGTGACTCCATAGGTGAGAAACCGAGGACTCCTTCCAATAGACAGGAGTGACCAATCCTGGAGGAGGATTTTCTAGCATCAGTCAGACATTGAGATCACTGTGGCCTGAACTGATATCTTGATTCCTCTTGAGACCTGGAGCCAGAACCACCAGCTGACCTTCTGAATTCCTGACCTAAAGAAACTGTGGGTAATAAATCTGTTTTAGGTTGTTATGTATTGGGGTAATTAATTATGTGGCAATAGATAATTAACATACTGAGAGAAAATTTAAATAGAATCCATTCTGAATTTCCACTGCTGTGCGGATTCTGTAGGAGTTGAACATGGTGCTCTAACCTGAGCTACTTGTTTATTCTTTTGAATTCTGCATCTCCTTGATCAGCTCAAAACGAGAATTTAGGACTATGGACTACACTACCCTATCCTTCCATAGTAAAGGGTGTGGTATTGAGGTTACAATTTTAGGTGCTGAAAGGAGAAACACAGGGTACAATGAAATAATATAACTTGTTAGTACTGTTAGGGTTTACATGTAAGAGTAATACAGGCATGAGAGACTGAATAATCTGAATAAACCTATACTGGGTGCACCTGTTGTAAAAATCAACTTGATGTTTTCATGCTGAAAGTATCTGAGCTCTTAGTTCCTTAGAACCGTTGATCTTTTCTTTTCTCTTGTCAAAACATTTACTTAAATCCATTTCTACTCTAATTTGGATCATATTTCTGCCTCTCTCCCCCCCCCTTTTGAAAACAACCCTGTTGCTCTCTTTTGATAATAGAATTTTCTAATACCCTCTCTTTGTATTTTACATTACAGCTTCATTTCAAAACCTAAATCCTTAAAATTGGCATTGTGTAGCAAATTAACAATGACTTATACCATAGTAGATACCTCCTTGTGCTTTCTATTTAATGTAACGATTTGGCCATTACATAAAAGGATATGTACCAATGATTCTAATAAATGAAACACCATTCTGAGTTCCCTTTTAAATAGAGAAAAGCCTATTAAAATTAATTCATTAACAAAAATCCCACAATATTCAGCAAGGCAAATTCAAGTTGAATGATAACATCTCTCTTGCTCAGATGTTGCTATTTACATATTTAACATCCTGAACCACTGTGGAGCTCTCAATACTATTTAAGCATCAGCATAAAGCAAGCATGGGAACCAGATACATCCGTCTATTGCTTTTATATAACTGATTCCTTACCTCTTTTAACTTAGTCATCCAACTCCAAAATCTTCGCTAGTTCCACGGAGATGACATTATTAAGGAATGTCAGCTTCTGGCGCCCTCTTGTGGAGAAATGTTCCTGGTGTTAGTCTTATTGGCCGCTCAGTTGTAGTTTGTTCATGGAAATCTGAAAGGATGAATCATTTTTCCATTTATTTATGCAACATGATTTGAATTACTGAAACAATGTGACTCACTTCTTGCTCAGTAATAGAACTGAGGAACTGAGATAAATTTCTATTAAAGCAAACAGGAGACATTAAAAATATTCTTGACAAAGCCATTAAAATTCCATTCCGATTTGTTAGATGGGATCTTTTTATTCTCACTTGCATTGATAATAATTAATTTTCAAAATACAATGGACTAACTAGGCTAAAGGGGAGCCTTCGCTTCGGCATTTATCCTCTCAGATCTGGGGGCCAGGATCCACCAGTACTGTCAGGAAGTGTGTCTCTGCAGGATGGGTCATCAGACACAACCATGTAATTCATCCTAATGCCCATTCCTTCCCTGGTCTCTTCTACACAGGGGTCTCCTTTGGTCTGTCCTCCCCTGACATATTAATTTTCTTTCCTGAGGTTCGAGCACTGAGCATGAGCCGGAGCCTGAGTGACGGTAGTGGGCTAGACCAGTGCTTGTATGACCCAGAGCACACAAACTAGGAATGAAGTAGGCTTACAGTGAATGTGAATTATTTCTCTGATTCTGGTCATACCTGCCTCTGTGGAAACTCCAGCTGCCTCCGGGTAGTCCGCATCCCAACTATTTCTGGGAGTTCCCTGAGTGCTCACACTTAGCTCCTCAACCACTATGTAGAAACATTTACCTTTCTTCACACCAGACTGGGGATGTGCAGGCTGCCTGATGTCGCCTTTTAGTGTGGGTTGGAGGACGCTGGTGGCTGTGTGGCCATAAGGATGCTGCCTCTGTTATGTTGAGGCCAGCGCAGGTCCCCTGGGCTTTGCTCGATGGCTGGAAATGTGCACACTGCTGGTGTGCTAGAGCTTTAGTTATCCAGGGCTTCACTCTGCACTTTGATTTCTCGGATCTGTACTGGCTTTATCTCCAAGTGGGGAAAATGCCTTCCTGCCCTTGTTTGACTGTCTTTCAAAAATTCCACAGCAGGACTGATGGGGGTGCCCAGTGTTTCTCAGACCTCGAAGCAGGCAGCTCTCCTGAATTTCTGTTCATGCCTGGCCCAGGAGGGAGAGCAGACGGTGGCCTGGGACGAAGAGGGGAAGTGGTAGGACACCATGAGGCACATTCGCCTGATAGCCCTCCTCCTGTTCTTTACTCTGGACATTTTTATTAGAAGAAACCGTGAGTTTCACTTCTCTTTCTTTGCCTAAAGGCTCCCCTGCTCCCAGATTCTTTGTGGCTCTGCTTCATCTGTTAGCCAGAAATGCTCAGACATGTCTGAGTCTCGGAAGAATGTACCTTAGGCTCCAGTGGGGTTCTCTGCATATTCATTAGCGGTGATAAAAGTGATGGTGGATGGTGGTGCCAGGCTCCAGAAAAGGAACATCTTTAAATGGAAAACACGGGCCGTGCTCATGCTTCTAAAATATTCTAGTAGTTGTTCTTGAGGGGAGACTACGTTTCCGAAACTCTTGAGTATGGTTCCAAAAGTTCTTGGACATATCATCACAGCATAATACTAAAAATGAGATGCTCTTGCATTATTCTGTTTTATAAAGTATTTCTACCTTGTCACGCCTTCAGCAAACTTTATACAAAATTATTGTAAAGCTTGTTGTTTGCAAATACTGAGGTTGCAAGAGATCGAATAGTCAATTCCCTAAATAAGTAAGCAGGCATTTCTTTAAAAGAGATTTTATTAATTTATTTATTTTAGAGAAAGTGCACACACACGTGCAGGGGGAGGGGCAGAAACCGCAGACTCCCCACTGAGAGGGAGCTGGATCCCAGGACCTTGGGATCATGACCTGAGCCGAAACCAAGAGCTGAAGGCTTAACCAACTCAGTCACCCAAGTTCCCCAGTAAGAAGGCATTTTTTGTTTGTTTGTTTGTTTGTTTTATTTTTTTTAAAGATTTTATTTATTTATTTGACAGAGAGAGACACAGCGAGAGAGGGAACACAAGCAGGGGGAGTGGGAGAGGGAGAAGCAGGCTTCCCGCCGAGCAGGGAGCCCGATGCAGGGCTCGATCCCAGGACCCTGGGATCATGACCTGAGCCGAAGGCAGACGCTTAACGACTGAGCCAACCAGGGGCCCCAAGAAGGCATTTTTTGAAGGGAGATTACGTTGACCAGCCAGAAATCTGCATAAAGACTTTCTTTTTTTTCTATTTTTTCCAGGTAATTATATCAAAACGGTCCTAGCGAAGCCTCATTTCTGCCTCTAGCATTTTGTGGCACAATAGTGCCAACCTCGCTCCTCTGGATATTTACAGTTAGGTAGGCATGAAGACAGTATTGCTCAGTGGAGGCATCCTGCCTAGTTTTGAATTTAGGTGCCCTCACTTTCTAGCCTAATCACCCTGACAGTGACCTTGGCCTCCTTTTAAGCCTGCATTTCCTCAAAGCCTGTTATTTCCTGATGTATGAAATGGGATTAATAATACTGCTAGTACCTACCTCCTAGGTTGCAAGACTTGGCTGAGATTATTAATACAAGCTAGGACAGGGGAGGACATGCAGTAAAAGTATAATAAACTTTTGTCCTTACGAGAGAAAATATAAATTTTCTCACTAAGGTCTTGAATGCCAATTATTCCTCAGTAAAGCTGTTAGTAAAAGTAAAAAAAAATTTAAATGAAAATTGTCTTACTAAAATTAAATGCCGGGGCGCCTGGGTGGCTCAGTTGGTTAAGCGACTGCCTTCAGCTCAGGTCATGATCCTGGAGTCCCGGGGTCAAGTCCCACATGGGGCTCCCTGCTCAGCAGGGAGTCTGCTTCTCCCTCTGACCCTCTTCCCTCTCGTGCTCTCTGTCTCTCATTCTCTCTCTCTCAAATAAATAAATAAAATCTTTAAAAAATATAAAATAAATAAAATTAAATGCCAAGCTTGACTCCTGAAAAATCAGATTTTTTTTTTAAAGTAAGATAAAATTCTGGGAAAGACAGAAGGGCTGTGTTTCCTGCAGCATTTTATGAAAGAAGGAGTGTCTGGTGACGACATGAATTAAGGTCATAAAGTGTCTTTGGTTAGGAATTTGAATCACCATCTACTCTGCTCTGTTTTATCTAGGCCAGCTCAATCTGAAATGTAGTCACTAGCCACATGTGGCTATTAATCATATGAAATGTGGCTAATCTGAATTAAGATGTGTCAGTATAAAATATATACCAGAGACTGTAGTTAATAATGCTGTATTGCGTATTTGAAAATTGCAAAGAGAGTAGATCTAAAAGTACATGGGCGTCTGGGGGGCTCAGCTGATTAAGCGTCTAACTCTTGATTTTGGCTCAGGTCATGATCTTAGGGTCCTGGGATTGAGCCCTGCCAGGGCTCCACCCTCAGGGGCAAGTCTGCTGAAGATTCTCTTCCTCCCCCTCTGCCCCTGCTCCCCAAAGCACGTGCTATCTCTCTCTCTCTCAAAATATAATAAAGATATAAAAGAAAAAAAAATTTTTGTAACCATGTGTGGTGATGGATCAAATTATGTTGTACACTTGGAACTAATATAATGGGTTTTTTTTAAAGATTTATTTGTTTATTTTAGAGAGAGAGAGCTAGTGAGTGGGAACAGGAGAACTGGCAGAGGAATAGAATCTCTAGCAGACTCCCTGTTGAGTGTGGAGCCCAATGCAGGGCTCGAGGCAGGGCTTGACCTGAGCCAAAATCAAGAGCTGGACGCTTAACTGACTGAGCCACCCAGGTGCCCCAGAACTAATATAATGTTCTATGCCAATTATACCTCAATTAAAAAAGATTTAGTATAAAAAGAATGTAAAGTAGTTTATTTGATATTTAAAAATATTGATTACATGTTGAAATAATACTTTGGATGTTTCTTAAAGGAAATGTATTATGAAAATTTATTTCACCTGTTTCTTTTTACTTTTAAAGATTTTATTTATTTATTTGAGAGAGAGAGAATGAGAGAGAGAGAGCACGAGAGGGAAGACGGTCAGAGGGAGAAGCAGACTCCCTGCTGAGCAGGGAGCCTGACATGGGACTCGATCCCGGGACTCCAGGATCATGACCTGAGCCGAAGGCAGTTGCCCAACCAACTGATCCACCCAGGTGCCCTCTTTACTGTTTAAACTGTGGCTGTTAGAAAATTTACAATTGTAGATTTAGCTTCACTTAGATTGCTATAGGACAGTGCTATGATCCAGATACATTTATGCCTTTTCTCAGCGACCCGAGGATATGCAGAAAGGGTACAATTTCTCAAATCATAGTGAAGCAGGTTATTTTTTTTATTTTTATTTATTTATTTAAGGATTTTATTTATTTATTTGAGAGAGAGAATGAGATAGAGAACATGAGAGGGGAGAGGGTCAGAGGGAGAAGCAGACTCCCTGCTGAGCAGGGAGCCCGGGACTCCAGGATCATGACCTGAGCCAAAGGCAGTTGCTTAACCAACTGAGCCACCCAGGTGCGCCCAGGTTATCTTTTTTTTTTTAAGATTATTTATGTATTTATTTGACAGAGAGCAAGAGAGAGCATGAGCAGCGGGGAGGGTCAGAGGGAGAGGGAGTAGCAGACTCCCCTCTGAGCAGGGAGCCCGGTGTGGGGCTCGATCCCAGGACCCTGGGATCATGACCTGAGCCGAAGGCAGACGCTCAACAACTGAGCCACCCAGGCATCCCACAGATTATCTTTTTAATGTCAGACTATTCCCATTGCATCTGTAAAATTTTTATATATACAATACTTCAAGAGTGAATTCTGGCCTCAGATATTACGGCTACAAATCCTGACACCACCACTGAATATTTGTTTGATCCTGGACAAGTGTCTGATCCTCCTGAATCTGAGATATGCACCCCCCGCCGCCCTGCAAGAGGGGTGATGTTATTACCTGGATCTACAAACTCAGATGTGCAAGAAATTGACATTTATTTCTCTGTAACTGAAATGAATTTCTATTATGAATGCCCAATCCATCTCTTGCTGGAAGCAACCTGTCTTTTCAGAGTTCACGTTCCTCAAACAAAGTGTTTCCTGTGTGTTGTGCTTACGTCGGGGGTGGGGGGGTGGCGGGGATGAGCATGTGATGCTGTGTGTCATCCTCCTTCCCCACTGGCCTCAGCTGGTCGTCAAGCCTGCTGCTTCCTCCTCATCCCAGCAGCAAGTCTCTTTAGGTAGCCCTGTTCTCTCTTCCATGTCATAACCCACTTTAGGGTTTATGGAAAACAGTCATCCAGTTACAAAACCCCCACCTCATAGGCGCATGAAGAGGAATAAATAAGGTGATTCAAGTGAGGTGCTTAGCACAATGCCTGATACAAACTCAGCACCTAATAAAGGTAATTATTACCATTAATGTTGTTGAGGCTGCCGATCTTGTTCTCAGCCAGCGCACCTTGCGTTTCCAGAGCTCTAGTTGCAAGAAAAGAGGTTATCATTTCTTTTCCTCTTTTTCTCAGTAGTTGAGAGTGAGGAGAGAAACTGGATACCCTGGAGTGGAAACAAAACAAAATGCTGGTCTCTAATTACTCTTTGATTCTGATCAAGAGATTAGCATCTAGGATTGGTGCTGGGAAGACATGCGTGGGTGCATGGGTAGAGGGGAGATGGCTGCTAGATCTCTCAACATTGGGGGGTGCTATTTAGTGATAGAAATAACAATGTCACAAATACTTATTAAGCATTTCTGGGAAGTCAATAATGGTGTGGAGGGTACAGAAGAAGTGCTGGTCATAGTCTATGCATGTGCAGAACTTACAACTGAATATATGCTGTAATTAAAATATATGTTGCATTTTGAAAATGAGAGATGACCCTGGATGGAAGACTGACTTTTTCTGTGTGGTCTCATATGGCAGCCATACTTTGATGGGAATGTCAAAGCTCAGGGTTAATACTAATACTTCAGAGAAAGAATCTCAATTTGTTAGTGCGCTTTGAGCTAATAGGGACTTGGAAACTTACTCTTTCCCAAATTCAAAAGAATCTAATGGGTAATCAGAATGTTGATGTATTAATGTACAGTGAGGGATATTCCTTTCAAGTGAGGAGAATGCTCATGTAAAATTTAATGACGCCTAATACCCACTAGAAGATAAAATGAATACTTTTTTCAGCTTTCATTAATATTCATTTGTTAATGCATTCATTTTGTCATCTGGTGGGTATTAGCTGACACTGAAGTTTTACCATAAATTAATAAAAGAATTTCTTTGGCATTGAAAATTTTACCCATTAATTACATTGTTTAATATGGAGATTGGGAAAAGACTTCCAATATTAAGATTTTAGTAGTTAAAATATCTCAGATCAGCATGTGGGAAACCAGTGTTTTATAGGAGGATGGCTTGAAAAGCATAGCTACACATTTTGAATGCCCTACTATTTCGATGCTTCTCTTCTATGCACTCACATTTATTAAAAGGTTAAGACTGGACCTGGTCTTTGAATGAGGAGTTAGATTTGGATTAAGGTAAAGAAATAGGTCATAGACGCTGGAGAGGGAATCAAGTGTAGGAGGAAGAAGTGCAGGCAGACCTTTACTATGATGCAGAGGGGAGTCAGCTGGAGCCTGGGAGGGGAGTGTGTCGTCTGGAGGCTGGATTTGATAGGCAGTGTGACTTTACCGTGTTGTATGAAATTGCATGGTGGCATGGAGAGCGTGATATTTGTTGGAAGTGACTTGAACTAAAAGGCTCATAAGCCTCTTAAAAGAGCACTGGAATTTGGAGTGATAATTTCCACTTAGCAATTGGGTGTTGCAAAGATGCTAAGTATGACGTGTCATCTAATAAAATTTTTAAAAAGTTTTTCTACCCCATGAACTGCATTTTCAAAATGTTGAACTTTTGGATCAGAAAGGAAGCTGATTTTGTGTTTAACTCCTGTCAGCACGTGTTAAAAGTCACTTTACAAGCAGTTCTTCAAAATACTGTTTAGAGAATCAGCCGTCCTGAACTATGATGTGAACTATAAATGTGTCTGATTTTAAACCCCTTTGCCTCTCAAAGCTGTCTCTTTGATGATAATTTAATAGGCTCTTTGAGGCAAAAGGTAGGTAGCATATGTCACTAATACATCTAATGTGGAGTTATTATCAAATCTTTTTGTTTCAATATTTCCTCCCCCATTCCCTCTAATCTCATTTAATAACATCAAATTGAGTTATAGAATGTTAGAACTGTAAGGGATGATCTTGGGTCACATGACTGCGATCTTTTTTTTTTTTTTTTAATTCTCTAAGGCATTGGAGGAAGTACAATTCAAAGTACTCTGTTTTTTCTAGGTAATTCCTAGGGATGGGGCCAACCACATAACCTAGCCAAAATATCAGCGTTCTGCTCTGTATCTACTGCCAATATGTTTTTCTTTTTTTAAAGATTTTATTTATATCAGAGAGAGAGAGAGAGCATGAGAGAGAGAGAGAGAGCACTAGCAGGGGAGAGGGAGAAGCAGACTCCCCGCCGAGCAGAGAGCCTGATGCAGGACTCGATCCTAGGATCCCGGGATCATGACCTGGGCCAAAGGTGGACACCCAACTGACTGAGCCACCCAGGCATCCTCCAATGTTTTTCTGACACCGTGTATACACACGGTCAATTGTGGACAAAACAAAATTTCTTTATCTGGTCTCTTTTTTGTTAATTTGGATTCTCAGTTTCATAAAATCTACCATTCCACAAATGAATAGACATGGCATCAGTACATTTTCATGTCATGACTTAGGTAAATGTAGCAAGGCCAGTTCCCCATCTTCACTGTGTGATCATCGGATGATGATTAATTGGATATGTCCACTTGGCTGAGCCACAGTATCCCGATATTTGATCAAGCACTAGTCTAGATGTTGCCGTGAAGTTATTTTATGATGAGGTTAGCATGTAAGCCGGTGGATGTTTAGTAAAGCAGATTGCCCTCCCTAGGGTGGTGAGCCTCACCCCATCACAGCTGAAGGCCTTAAGAGAAAGAAGGCTGACTTCCTTGAGAAAGAGGGAATTTCTGCCTGTGGTGTCTTCAGACTTGTGCTGCAACTTCAACCCTTCCCTGGGTCTCATCTGCAGGCCTAGACTGGCACAAAGACAAAACCCTCTACGGTGTGTGAGCCAATTCCCTAAAATAATTTCTCTCTCTGTCTCTCTAGCGCTCTCTCTTTCTCTCTCCACACACACACACACACACACACATACACACACACACACACACACACACCCTGTTGATTCTGTTTCTCTGGAGAACCCTGACTAATACAATCAGGATTAATGATCTACCTCTAGCCAGACTTCATCTATAATTCTCCATGTTAAAGTGAAAGCAAGAATTAAGAGTCACATTTGAGAGAGAAATGAATCAGTCTTCACGAGTAAAGAGAAGAAAAATGGAAATCCAAACACAAGGAGGCATGATTTTATTATTGGCCGATAGCTAACCCCTCAAATTGGAGATTTCACTGTACCAGAGATCAGTTGCCGTTAGGAGCAGATCCAGGTTTTGCTTGTACAGTTTGGCACGCTTTCTTTAAAAGAATACAAAAGCATTACTACTAAATTAGGTATGAAAGCGAATATTTATTTAGGTTGAGAAGAGGAATCACAACAATTTACAAGAGTTTAAAAGGGGACAGTACTGTAAACACAACAAAATCCACAAAAACCTACTTTTGATTAATTAATTGCCTGACGTACCTGCACAGTACTCCCTTTCACAGTTATTTTTTTGGTATATATTTAGTATTACCACTTCAGAAAAGAAACACAATTCAGTCTGTAGATTTCAAACCCTGTTTCTCCTCCACTACCAACAAACTTTCCGGCCAGATGCCCTCACATACGTTCCCGTGGAGATCGTCCCTGACCTGTGCCTTCCTGGCACAGCGCGTGTGCGTGTGCGTGTGCGTGTGCGTGCGTGCATAGCACTTACTGGAAAGATGCGTTTCTAAAGCTTTTCGTGGAGTGGAATGACGGGCGATAACTTAACTATACATCAATGAGACCAAAAAGCACATAAACATATCCCACAAAACCTGAGCTAAATAGCCCCCTGACTTGGCTTTTCCTTACCAGAGTCTAAAAAGGCTACAGTCGCTCCAATGCCGCCTTTCATGAGGGGACGTGTGATAGAAGGGAATTCATCATGGAAAGAGACACAGGTCCTAAGATAAGATAAAATATCCTCATTTTGTAAATTTTGCTAAAAACATATGATTATGTGAACTGGGTAAACGAGAGGTCTCAAAGCGTAAGCGTCTGGCTGGCCTAGTTACATATATGACATTCTTCTCTTTTCCTGTTTCTAAATAATTTTTCAAAGAATCACTTATTAATGTAAATTTATTAATATATTTTCATGCTACTGGGATAATGTGTGAAATTTTCCATAATTAAGTGTAAATATTTATACTGCGAGTATGGGAACTACACATGAATAGGAAATGAAATATCTTTAAATCATAAATTTGCAATGAATATTTTAGAGTAGTGTAATTGAATCTTGCTTATAATTATGGTAGACATACAGTAATAGCTTTTTTTTTTTTTTGAAATAGCTTTTTCTTTTTCACCCCCAGAAGGGCAGAGGAAAAGAACAAGAAAAAAGTGAAACAGGCCAGCTTTTATCAGGGGAGGCTGACTTCAGACATAAAACATGTACTGGAGCCATTCATAGATAGAACTGATTTCAAAATGAAATTACCATTGGCTTTCAAATGGAGATTTCAGGGAGAAAATGTTAATAAAAATGTAATGGTTATAATGGCAACTGTAATGATGATGATGTTATGTGTGTGTTGTTAGATGAATGATTATCATAATCTCTGACACTTTTTTAGTCCATAAAGAGGTAGATTAAAATTGGTACTTACAGGTATCATAATTTATTCACTTTTCCCTAGCTCATTAAAATGACTTTGCCATTATTTCTAAATTCTCCTCGTATGATGGGGCCATGCACATATGGCACAGACAGTCAGACTGACAGGAACTTTAAGTCAGTTCCAATTCTGCTTTCATTATTCACAGGACTAAAGACTCTCTTTATAAAATCAGTTACTTGGCATTTTCTCATTGATTCTGAAAGAGGTTTATGCATGAATATGCATAGGAATCTGTGGCTGGCTGGTGTATTGGTGCCCCGCCCCCCAGCCCCCAGAAAAAAAAAAGACAGCTATGCCTCTCAATACTAACACCTTGTGTAGCCCCCTTCCGCAGAACTCTGGGCTTGACCTGTGTAGCTCGCCGTGGTCAGTGGACATTAGCCAGTGTGACATAAGTGAGTTTGTTGAGGGCTTGCACACTCAAGTTGTCCTGTTAGAAAACTTCATCTTAGAGCCCAGATACCATCCTATAGGGACGTCTAGGCTATCTTGCTTGAGAGAGATAGCTTGTGGAATGGCCCAGGAGGATGAGACACAACAAGGAGAGGGAGGCCACTTGAAGAAAACCAAGGTCCTCCAGCCAAGTTTCTAGTTCACTCTACGAGAGGCCTCAGCTGAAATTACGTGGAATAGAAGTACCCAGATCAGCCCACAGAAATGGGATCAATAACACATTATTGTGGTTTTAAATTGGTAAATTTTGGTTTGTAAAGCAGAAATAGATAATAGAAGCAGGATTATAGAAAGATTTTTTTTAAAAAAGATTATTTATTTGAGAGACAGAGAGAGCAAGAGCAAGGGGTGGAGGGAGGGGCAGAGGTACAAGCAGGCTCCCCGCAGAGCAGGAAGCCAGATGCAGATGCGGGGCTCAATCCAGGACCCTGGGATCATGACCTGAGCCAAAGGCAGACGCTTAACCATCTGAGCCACCCAGGCACTCTAAAGAAAGATTTTTTTTTAACACCATCTCACCTGTGTGTGAAAGTCTGAAAATGATTTAAGTGAAATTATAGAGTCTTTTTAAGTTGAATGTCCATAAAATTGTTTATTCAGTATTTTACAGGTACAGCATTATGATTTTAATAGCTAACATTTTTAAGGTACTTCCCATATGTTAGTCATTATACTAAACAATTTACATTTATTAATTAAAAAAAAATCTATACAAGAATTCTACGTAGGCGCTATGTTTGTCCCCATCCTACAGATGAGGAAGCTGAGACATAAAGACAGTGAATATTTTGCCTAAAGTTACACAGCTGCCTTAACAGTGTGTGGAAGATATACCAAAGAATGCTAAAATGCAGTCTGCACAAGCAGTGGAATGTACGGTTTTTAGAAAGGCCCATGAAATTACTGTAGGAAGAGATCATATTATTAGAACATATTAAACAGTGTGGTGTTAGTTAAAAAAAGTTCGTAGTATTTTGAATCAGAATGACACTACCAGTTTAAAGGGTGACTCTGTCACCAGCTTTGTGGTGTTAAACAATTTATTTGAACTCTCTGAGCTTCAGTTTCCTTATCTGTCAGATTGAGGTTTAAAAATATCTGTTCCATGGTTGTTGAGAGAGTAACCTGGGCCATGGAGCCAGTTTATATCTAATTCTGCTGATTGTTCTCATTTCTTCCCAAATCCATGTTCCTAGACTGTCCCATGGGCAGTTTAAAAGAAACCTTAGTGGGAGTATGAACACTGAAAATATTAAAACCTGGAGTCTGACAAAATCTGATTTACTGATTGGCTCACAGCACCGGAGTGCAGTGTCACCCTGACAAAATCGAGGAGACGGTGTGTCGGTCAGTGTTGGGTTCCTGCCAGAGGATTCTGAGGAGTATCTATAAAGCAAGAGGTGATTCGTTCTGGTTTGTTTGGTGTTTCTGGGACAGGATTACGGGAGGTAGGGATTAACTGGGGGTTGTGCGCTGCCAGGAGGGAAGAAAGGTTTAACAATTGGGCATCCAATTGACTGTCACTGATGAGAAAGTAGTGATCACTCATAGAGGGAGTCATTATGATGCTTGACGACCTCTTAAAGAAACAGTTTGTCCTGTTAACTTTGCAGCTCACGCCATCCTTCCAGCCTGATTAGCCTCAGGGCTGCTTTTTGTTCTTCAAGGTGATTTTGACGCTTACTGTCTCAGAATATCATTCAGAGATTGGCAAACAGTACAATCAGGATTTAAAAATTTACTTCCTGGAAACCCTGTTCAACATTTACCAGTATATCACTACCTGTTTGTTTTCATGGTTCTTTCAGGAGAGACTCCTCTTCTTTTAAGACTCAGTGAACACAGTCAGGTGCCATAGGCATAACTAATAAATGTCTAATATCCTCTTTAGTTATTCTCAGAATCCCCAGGGAATGCTTATGTTTCACAGATCCAGTCTCAAGAGCCTACCTTTGAGTCACTTATCCATTTCAGGATTTCTCTGAGAATGTGTGAAGATTCTGTCGTAACTACCTGACTAAAAAAAAATGCTTAAAAAAACATTTCTTCTCAGAACATAGAAAGCCTTTCCCCTAAGGAAAAAAAAGTTCTATTTTCCACCTTCATCTATAAAAGTTTCTTAAAATCACTAAAAAGAAATTCAGATTTTTTTAGCTTCAACAAATTGGCACAGTGACTATATATATGAAAACAGCAATTGTTAGGCAAGAGACAAAGATCCACCAGGGAATTTTTCAAGCATGATGTTTCCAAATGTGGAATTTTTTTTCCTTCTAAAATAATATACATTGTGGGGGCACCTGGGTGGCTCAGTTGGATGGGCGCCCGACTCTTGATTTCAGCTCAGGTCATGATCTCAGTGTTGTGGGATCTCGTCCCATGTTGGGTGCTGTCTGGGTGTGGAGCCTGCTTAAGATTCTCTTTCTCTCCCTCTCTAAAAACAACAACAACAACAAAACCAAAAAAAAACCAAAAAACAAAAAACAAATTGTCTTGATAATGGATAGAATTTAAGGTAAGGAAGCACTATGACTCAGAATGAAAGTTGGATCAGCTGTTGGAGTTGAAAAGGATCTTAGAGATCATCCTAAACTCTTTGGATTATAGACTTGCTTGAGAATCTGAAGGCATGGATCTTCCTCCCAGAAAAATGCATATGCCTTAGCGTATGCACACATACATACCATAATCACAGAATTTCCGTGTTCTTTGATCTCTTCAAGCTCATTAATGTATTCCAATCTAAGGGAAAAATGTGAATCCTGTCTGTTGATTTTCCTTCACTTTATTTCTGAAGTTACCAAGCCAAGGTGACATACTGAACTAGGGTTGCATCTAGTATTACAAGTAACAACTCTTACCTTAATAGGCCGCTACTACCATGTCTTCTTTCATCAACTTCATTTTCCCCTCCTCCCTCATGAGACAGCCAGCTTGGTAGGTCCCAAGGCTTGTGACAGGAAATAGTTTTGAATAAGCCACACAGTGTGGTGGTTCAGGGCATAGGCTTTGGAGGTGGGCCAGCCTAGGCTCAAGACCTGGCTTTGCTTCAAATTCGAATTACTGTTCAAATGTTCTAAGCTTCAATTTTGTCACTGTAATGTGGGGGAAAATTACGGAATTGAAAAATTGTAAGATTAAATGAGAATGATATGTACAAAGTACTTAGTGCTTGTGTCCTCCAACACTGGAGAGCCAGACAGGCTGACACAGAGAATCACGTGACACAGAATCATAACTTACTGGAGCAGAAACCCATGAGGAGAAACCTCTGTGAGAATCAGTATCAGGGTAAGAAATCCTGAAGTGTAAGTGACAAATTGCTGGAGGCTCAGCGTGGACACATCTGGGAGTTAGACTTCTAGGGAGGCCAGTTGAAGGGGGACATACGCACACTTTTGTGAGTTTACCATCAGGGAGCTCGGCCAGGTTTTCACAGTGAAGATTGGAGAAAAATCCCATTTTGAACCATTTTGAAGCACATTAGAGCATTCTGTCCTTCTTTATAAGGCCTGCCCTGTGACATCAATTTTCTGATGGATCTAAAAAGGGTTGTAGATTTTCAGATTCTTACTCTTTATGACAGAGTGACAACTTCTAAGCTCTTTATGTGCTGGACTGCAAATTAGATAGCCTGAGCAGGTCTTTTTGTGGACGTGTTTTTACTTCTCTTGGGTAAATATCTGGAAGTGAAATTGCTTAATGGAGATATTTAGTGTCCCTTTTGTTGGCAATGCAGGATTGTGACTTTAAGTGCTATATTTTGAAATTCACCAAGTAAATATATATTTGGGCAAAAGTTCTTTAAAAACTACATTATAATATCATTGTTTTGTTGGCAGCTTTAAGATAAGCTGCTGCAAGTTTAATATTGTAAACACAAGGTCTCACCCCCCCACCAAAAATGTACTGAAAACTTTTCTTTTCACATGCTTTATCAAGAAACACCTTGCCTGTCCTTGGGTGATTGGTTAGTCATTAGGGTTGGAAGGTGTTCCTTTCTTATCAGCCCCTCCATGTCTATCTTTCCAAGAAGTATAGAGATCTTGGGGTTCTAAGGTCAGCACCTTGATTGTGGAGTATCAAAGAGATTGCCAAGAGCAGAGTCTGGACTCATCTAGCACCTCAGTCCAGGACTGATGACCAGGTTAAGGTTCCCCATCAATGGATGGTATGAGTGCAGCTTCTTGCCTAACTGCATAGGGATATTCCTGGGACCCTGGTAAAGCTCTAGGGAATAACTAAAAACTCATGGGGATGGGAAAGGCCTACTCACCCATGTTTTAGGGATAGGATTGGAACTTATCTGCATACCAAGCTGGTGACAAGGAGGAGTTATGCCTATTATATAACTAGTTACTATAAATGAAACAAATGTAGCAAATTATTTTCATTAGAAAAGTTATATCAACATTATTCACTTTAATATCACTTTTACTTATTTTTATTCTACTATTTTTATGAGCAGAAGAGGTACACATCTCAGTGTCTTTGGGGATCATTTTGAATATTAATGAGAATTTTTATATCTTGCAGTTTGGTTTATAAAATGATCTAAAATTTTAATACAAGCAGAAATAAGTATATTATGGATCATCTGATAGAACATTTATAACTGAGAATGGTCCCATGACTTCATGTTTATGACTTACTTGTTACACCGTAAAGGCCAAATGACATCATGATATGCTGTTATGGATTACATTTTCAGAGTAATTTGAATTGAGAAAAGTGATTGGGGAATCAAATCTTCTTTTGATATGATAGTATCATATTAACATTGCAAAAAGTCAGATAGCAAAAATCTCAATTCATCTCCCAACTTGGAGAATTCTCTTAGTGCTAAGAGTAACAGTAAGTATACCAAAGACTTTTTAATTAAATAGAAATTTTTACTTTGCAGTGTTGAATGTTAGCGGTAGGTAATTGATTGATTCATCAAAAAATGATTGATAATTTGAAGGAAATACATTATTAAAATTAATGACAGAGCACAGAAGATTTTTAGGGCAGTGAAAATAATCTGTATGATATTATAATGATGGATATATGTTATTATGCATCTATCTAAACCCTATCTAAACACCAACCTGAAGTTAAGCAATGGACTTTGGCTGATTAGGACATGTCAGTATAGGTTCATCCTTGATAAAAACTGTACCATTCTGGTGAGTGACAGTGATAATGGGAGAGGCTATGCGTGTGTGGCAGCAGGAGGTATAGGAGAAATTTCTGTATCTCCCTCTCAATTTCATTGTAAATCTAAAACTAGTCTAAAAAAATAAAGTCTTTAAACAGAAGTTTAAAACATCTCCCCCACCCATGACCATAATAACAATTCATGAGAGATCATCATACTTAAAATGAAAAGAATCAAGCTGAACAGTAGTTATCTATTGCTACATAACAAATTACCACAAACTTAGTAGCTTCAAACAATCCACATTTATGATCTCACGGTTTCTGTGGCTCAGGAGTCTGAGCATGTCTTCTTTTGTGTCCTCTGCTTAGGATTTCACAAGGTTTTAGTCAAGGCTCCAATTTGCCTATGTTCTCATCTGGAGTCTTGTCTACTTCCAGCCTTGCTCAGATTGTTCCCAGAGTTCATTTATTTATAGCTGTAGGATTCATGGCAATTTGCTTCTTCAAGGCCAGCAGGAGAGAGAGTCTCTAGCAAGATGGAATCCCATATGACATACTATAAATGTGGGAGTGGTGTCTTATCACCTTTGCCATACTTTTTTGGTTAGAAGGGAGTCCCAGGTTCCACAATACTCAAGGGGAGGGGATAATGCAAGGGTATAAATAGTAGGAGGTAGATATCTGAGGCCACGTACAAATCTGTCCACCCCACAGTAAATGAAGAGTAAAACTTGCAAATAGTGCAAGAATCGTCATTGATGCTCAGCAAGGCAATATCATCTATTATATAAAACTAATATAATTAATAATTCAAGTAGTTTAACACTGGTAATATATGAGCATTTTTTTCCTTAAAGACAGATCTATATGTTATCCAGCCCAATCTGATTGTTCTCTTCAGAAGAAAAAAGTTCTGTTATGGGGATGATCTATCTAATTGTTCTTTAAATTAGCATCCATTTAAAATTATTAGTTTCCCAGGGCTTGCTACAACAAAGTATGACAAACGTGGCAGCTTAAAACAATAGAAACTTATTCTCTCAAAGTTCTGGAGGCTGAACATATGAAAGCAAGTTGTCAGCAGGGACATGCTCTCTTTGAAAGCTCTAAGGTGGGATGTTTTCTTGTATCTTCCTAGATTCTGGTGCTTGCTGAAAATCCTTGGTATCCCTTGGCTTGTAGATACATTGCTCCAAGTTTTCCATTTGTTATCACCTGGCATTCTCCTTGTGTATTTCTGTGTGTCTTCTTCTTCTTCTTCTTCTTCCTCCTCCTCCTCCTCCCCTTCTTCCTCTTCTTCTTCTTCTTCTTCTTCTTCTTCTTCTTCTTCTTCTTCTTCTTCTTCTTCTTCTTCTTCTTCTTCTTCTTCTTCTTCTTCTTCTTCTTCTTCTTCTTCTTCTTCTTCTTCTTCTTCATAAGGACACTAGTCATGTTGGATTAGGGGACCACTGTACTCAGGTATGACCTAAGTTTAACTTAACTAATTACATCTGCAATGATCTTGTTTCCAGATAAGGTCACATTCTGAGGTGCTGAGATGGACATGAAAATTGGGGGAACACTATTCAACTCAGACAACCCCTAAAGTTTAGTAGTAGTAGCACCATATGGTAGACCATTTTTTGAAATAACTCTAAATGATTCTCACCTCCTGCTATTCACCCCTTGCATTATCCCCTCATCTTTGGTGTGTGCTGGATCTAGTGGCTTTCTCCTAATAAATAGAAGAGGCAAAAGAGATGGGATGTCACTTTGAGATTAAGCTGTAAAAGTCTGTGATTTTAGTTCTGCCTGCAGACTCTGTCTTTGGCTCTTCTTACTTGCTTGTACTGATGAAGCAAGTTGTCGTGTTGTGAGCTGTACTATGGAGATGGCTGCATGGTAGAGAAGTGAAGGCAGCATCTGGCCAACAGTCAGTGAGAAACTGAGGTCCTTAATCCAACAGCCAGAGAGTAACTGAACCTTGCCAACAGCCAATGGAGTGAGCTTGGAAAGAGATCCACTGCCAGTCATGTTGTAAGATGACTGCAGACCCAGCTGACAGGGTGATTGCAGCCTTCCAAAGTTGTTGGGAGAGATCCCAGAGCTGGAGGATCTGGCTAAGTTGTGCCGAAATTCCTGACTCACAGAAACAGTGAGATTAATAATGTTTTATGGCACTCAAGTTGTCATACTTCAATAGATAAATAATATTCACTATTTCTCCTGTATCATTCTCCGCAAATATTATGAAACTTGAGAATATGTTTCACATTTTCCTTTTATTTAAAAAAAGTCAAGCAAGTATAGTCTCTTATAGCTTACTATAGCATAGCTTCTCACAGTGTCACCGTAAACTTTCTGTGGGTGATTTAATAATGTCAGGTGAAATTCTTGCCTCTTATGAACTCTGAAGAAAATCCCAGAGATTTAATCATTAAGGTTTAATTAGAATTTGATAGGATTAATTATATAGTCATATCAATGACATAATTATGCTGTGTGCTTGCTCTTAACTGAAGCACTGATGTTTTTGTCCTGGACATTGGATGTAAAAAGAAATTTATTTTGGTTTGGCAGTTTAGATTAGTTGGGTATGGTTTTATTGCTGTCTTCCGAAAGTTCAGCTTATAATGATAAAACAATCAGCCATTTGACATACTACTGTCCTGTTTCTGGTTATTCTAAAAGAACTAGGAAAGCTAATTTTTTAAAGTCAAGAACAAATAGTTTTTCTGGTTTCCATCCAAAGGCTACATAAACCTGCAACATAAAGCCTTGGGAAAGGAGAATTGGCTATAAGTGATCCCATTTTGATTGTTTTTAATTAGTACATTGATATTAATATCTTCAAAAGTAAAGACAGTGGTACTAAGTCTGGTGGTACACTAGGATGTTGAAAACAATTTTAAAGAAATTACATTACAATTTTCCATTATTTGAATGATTAAAGCTCTTCCTGTGCTATCAATTTTCCCTTTAAGTAATAAAGTACCAATTGCTTAATTTTGAAAAAATTTCAGCATTTCTTTGGCCGATGAACTCAGATTTTTGTAAGTAGTTTATTTTGAACATCTCTTTAAATAAGTCTCTGTCGCATTACTAGTTGAACTACCTGGTTTAATACTGAAGTTGAATAGATTCTCAACCCATGGGTGGGGACCAAATATAAATGGGTTTAGAAGTCCTATAGAATTGGGAAGAGAAAACTGAGAATGATTCCTAGAATTTATATGGTTAGGTTTTTTTAATTCAAAGAATTTTTTTCCTATCTAATTTTCTGTGAAGCAGTTGTTGCCATATAACTGGTTTATTGTTACAACTGTTTAACATATGAAGTAGAGCTAAACTTCTGATCTTACATAGCTCAAAATTGGTTATGCCCATAAGGGCAGTTACCACAATTTTCATCCTATTAAAACCTTCACAAGAGCTCCCATGACCTTCGATGTCACATTTCAATTTTGCACCCATTACAACAAAATAAATAAAATGCCCTATTAATATTTTTATCTTCTTTAAAACTGAATATTCTGGATATTTTAATTTCAATAAGATGGAAATTTCAGGGACATTAAGATACAGAAATAAGCCAATATTACATAATTTCAAAATTTCCTATTAAGTGTAATGCCCCAATAGTAGTTACCTGTGTTGCTTTTGTGACCAAAGGCAGGCCACTTGTACTTGTGTAAGAGGTAGTGGGTTCTCTGGTAATGTTGTTGGTGCTGACATGAATGACTAGTGTGTGTGTATGCTTTGTGTCTGCTGTGTTTGGTGTCCACAGTCTCCAGCTGAACCTCTTTTGAGAATTTCTGGACTAGTAATCCAGTGAGGAAAAGAGTGGTGTTTTTCCCATATGTTACCCTCACCTAACACAGAAGCTTTAGCTCCACCCTAAATTTAGGTCATCAGCTCATGACCTAGTCCAATCTGAATATATGAATTATGGAACCATTTATTGATTTGGGTGAGCCAGCGGGATCTCTAAACAGAAGGTAGTTCAAACAAAGGACTGGTATATGTTATTGTAGATGGCCCACCATGATCCTTCCTCTTAGAATTCACGTTCTTAGTAGTTTCTTCTGGTATGATTCAGAGCTGGTCTGTGTGAATAATAGAAGTCAGTGGAAGTGAAAGTGTGTGACTTCTAAGTCTTGCATTGAAGCTTCTGCCTTGCTCTTTTGGGTCTCTCATTCGGGGAAAGCCAAATGTGAGGGCCTACAGGCAGCCCTGTGAGGAGGCCTATGTAGAGAACAAATGAAGTCTTCGGCAACTTGCCAGATAAATGAGTGAGCCCCTTGGGAAGTAGCACCTGCAGTCCTAATCAAAGCACCTGTTTTAACACTTGTTA